>NC_051409.1:19906565-19907446 GCF_015228065.2 Penaeus monodon | reverse complement strand
TTCTAAGTATTTTGTTGTTTGTTTTCTAATAAATTTTCATTATCTAATGAATTTATATTAATCTAAAAAAGAATTACAACATGTAAAATATGATAACACTATTTAAAAGGAATCTTTGAGAATGTTTTTTTTTTCTGTATTTTTGTTATTTTCTCATTTGGCAAATAACTTGCTTTTGGTTCAAGTTATTTAATGGTAGTCGCAAACAACTAAAGGAATTTGTAATTTCTTTCTCTATAGAGAAGAAAAAGAAGTCGGCTGAATCGGTGGACTGTACACCGCCAAAGTACATCCTGCCAAACTGTAAGGATCGCCAATTAATCCCTTTGCAACCTACAATGAAGGAACAAAAATCACCACAGTGCCTGAAGGTAAATAGTATCTTTAAAAGAGTTTGTGCTACAAATATGTCATGCTTCATGCTCTTGCAAGCTGATGTGATTTAAAGTTCATAAAATATTTTGCTGTGCTTATATATACTTGCACTCACCCACACTCTCTTTTGTAATATACATATGATAAATACTATATTCATAGAGGTATTTTTGTAATCCTACATTATTCCCAAAAGAGGAATCCTAATGACTTCCTCTATGCTGCAGGTTCTCACCATGAGTGGCTGGAATCCTCCCCCTGGTCCCCGCAAGTTGCATGGGGACCTCATGTACCTGTATGTTGTAACTCTAGAGGGCAAGCACTTCCACATTACGGCATCCACCTGGGGTTTCTATCTTAATCAGTGAGTATGGAAGGTATTTTGGTATCTCATAAAGGTGCAGGAATGGTAGATTGTATTTAGAACTGTTCCATAATATACATTTTCATTATTACCTGCAGCGTGCGTTATCCTCATCCTGTATAATGTTAGACTGATTTAACCT
>NC_051409.1:19906203-19906464 GCF_015228065.2 Penaeus monodon | reverse complement strand
TGCGCATTCTATGGTGCCAACACCATCCCCCAGCAGCGGGGCCTGAGCCAATATAAATACAGCCCGGGAGAGAGGGCTTTCACATCGGGAAACCACCCATTGGCATCAAGTTAATTTTCAATTCCATATTTCTATATATATATATTTTTAAAATTTTTCCTCATTTTTTTTTTCTCAAGCTTCTGTCCAATATTTTTTCATCCATTTCATCTTCATCCATAATTTGTCATCCATCCATCATCAACTACAATGTCATGGCAG
>NC_051409.1:19904689-19906178 GCF_015228065.2 Penaeus monodon | reverse complement strand
CATCTTTCACCCATTACCATCCAGGATTATCAAATTTATTATTTCTGCATTATCTCATAGATAAACTTGATAAAATGTGTGAGTACATTTTGTACTCACACTTGTTTCAATTAATTGAACTTCCTGTTGAAGGTGTTATTATTTTTTAATATTTCATCTTCATGGAGAAAAATTTAATTTGAAAACATAATTGTTTAATTCATTTTGAAACTAATATTTATGTAGCAATATGTTTCGGCATTCTCTCATTGTTCTCTTTGCTGGCATTATATGTAACACATACATTTCCCAATTACAATTAATTCAGTTTTACATACTTAAAAGTATCCATGTATGTTTCAGGACAAGTGAAGAGGAATTCAACCCCAGACCGGCCAATCCTTCCTATTTGTGCCACTCTCTCATTGACCTGCTGAATATGCTGTCTGCTGCATTTAAACGAAATTTTGCCAACCTGCAGAAGAAACGCACATCTCGTCATCCATTTGAACGTGTGGCCACACCATATCAGGTGTATGCTTGGGCCTCACCAATGCTAGAACATGGGATTGATGCTTTGCGTGCAGAAGATGCATTTAGCAGCAAGTTAGGATATGAAGAACATATTCCTGGACAGACACGAGACTGGAATGAAGAACTCCAGACAACCAGAGAGCTTGCACGAAGAACCCTTTCTGAAAGACTTCTGAGGGAACGAGCCATTTTCAAAGTCCATAGTGACTTTGTTGCAGCAGCCACTAGAGGGGCCATGGCAGTCATTGATGGTAATGTTATGGCTATTAATCCAGGTGAAGATCCCAAAATGCAGATGTTTATTTGGAATAACATTTTCTTCAGCCTGGGATTTGATGTAAGAGATCACTACAAGGAGGTAGGAGGTGATGCAGCAGCTCACGTTGCCCCTCGCAATGACTTGCAAGGAGTTCGTGTTTATAGTGCAACTGACTTAGAAGGCCTGTATACTCTGGGCACAGTTGTTGTAGACTACCGGGGCTATCGTGTTACAGCACAGTCCATAATCCCAGGTATCCTTGAGAGGGAGCAGGAACAGTCTGTTGTTTATGGCTCAATTGATTTTGGCAAGACTGTTGTTACTCATCCTAAGTACATGGATCTGTTGCAGAAGGCTGGACAACAACTTAAGATCTTACCTCACAAGGTACTGAATGAAAAGAATGAAGAGATTGAACTGTGCTCATCAGTGGAATGTAAGGGCATAATAGGGAATGATGGCCGTCATTATATCTTGGACCTCCTTAGAACATTTCCTCCCGATGTAAACTTCTTAGAACTGGAAGATGCTCATCTTGGTCCTGCCTCCCGTGAGCTGGGCTTCCCAGTCATTCACAAACACAAACTAGCAACATTGAGGCAGGAACTTGTGGATGCATTTGTAGATAACCGTTATATGATGTTCCTCAAGTATGCTGCACTCCATCTTCAGCAGCTGAGTGGTAAAAAGCAGGAAGCCAGTAAGCTTGCTGCAATG
>NC_051409.1:19902386-19904648 GCF_015228065.2 Penaeus monodon | reverse complement strand
TAAAGAGATTGAAGCTGAAGAAGCAAAGAAAATTGTTGAAAATGTGACTGAAAGCATTGCTGCTGAGAAGCAGGTAGAAGAGAACACTAAAGACATCATAAAAAAAGCAGCTGCAGCTGTAGGTTCCTTGAAGGAGGCTGACTTTGACATCAGGTTTAACCCAGATGTTTACTCTCCTGGTGTACAACATGCAGAACCAGAGGGAGAGCAGTTGAAGAAGGAGAGAAAATTAGTGTGTGATGCTGCTGAATTTTTGGTAAGTGTACAGTTGCCCAGCCTTGTTCATGATCTGACTGATCATGCAGCTGCTCCCACTGATGGGACAACCTTATGTGAAGCACTTCATACTAGGGGTATTAATATTCGCTACCTTGGCAAGGTAGCAAATTTGTTAGCTAAGGTTCCTGAATTGGATTATATCCATACCATTGCTGTTGAAGAACTCATTGCAAGAGCAGTGAAGCACATTTTTACTAGTTACCTTCAGTCTGTAGAAACAATATCCTTGTCATCAGCTGTTGCACACTTCCTCAACTGCTATTTGTCATCATGTACTAATCCCCATGCTTCCAGTAAAAATGATGAGCTTCTGACCAAGAGGAAGCGGAAGAAACACCCATTTAGTAACAGTGTTTCAAAATGGTTAAACTTAAATCCTAAGACCCTTTGGAGTCAGATCAACAATGAACTCAAGGAATATTATGACTGGACTTTGAAGGCTGATGGCATAGATGCTGTTGTGCAAAAGTATAATGTACAGAAAGTTTCACTCTTGAGAACCTTCTGTATGAAGTCTGGGGTTCAGCTGTTCCTCAGGGATTATACCCTTGATGATAAATCTCAAGAGAGTTTCCAGGAGGAAGATATAATCAACTTGTTCCCCATAGTGAAACATATCAATCCCCGTGCTACAGATGCCTTCAGTTTGTATACAGCTGGTCAAACCAAGATTCAGCAGGGCTTCCTGAAAGATGGGTATGATTTGATTAGTGAAGCTCTTTCACTATTGAACAATGTATATGGTGCTATGCATCCAGAGATTGCTCAGTGTTTACGCATGTTGGCACGCCTTAACTACATCATGGGAGACTATGTAGAAGCCATGTCCTATCAGCAGAAGGCAGTTCTTATGAGTGAAAGAGTTAATGGTATTGATCACCCATACACCATCACAGAATATACTCATTTGGCTCTTTATTGTTTTGCTAACCAGCAGGTCAGTGTGGCTCTCAAATTGTTGTACCGTGCACGCTACTTGTTGCTTCTCATCCACGGTGAAATACACCCTGAAATGTCTTTGATTGATTCCAACATTGGCCTTATTCTACATGCTGTTGGTCAGTACAGTCTATCCCTCCAGTTCCTGGAAAAATCCTTAGAACTCAACTGTAAATTCTTTGGTGATAAGAGTTTGAAGGTGGCACTGAGCTACCATCTTGTAGCCCGAACACAGAGTTGTATGGGAGACTTCAGAGGAGCCCTCAAAAATGAAAAAGAAACTTTCACCATTTACAAATCTCAACTAGGACCTGAGCATGAAAAGACTAAAGAAGCAGATGAGTGCCTTCGTCACTTGACACAGCAAGCAGTGGTCATGGCTAAAAAAATCTCTGAAGCATACAATGGCCGCAGCACTCTTGGTCTCCCACCCATTCAGATCCAACCACCGTCCATGACTAGTGTGCTAGAGCTTCTCAATATTATTAATGGCATCCTTTATGTGCAGATCACTCCAGCAGAGATTGAAAGGGTGCGAGCAGAATTGGAGAAGAGCCATGCAAAGGTTCTAGAGGAAAAGTCTAAAATGAAGAGAACTCAAAAGACAAAGGGGAAGAACAAGGAAATTGATTTGAAGAATGAAGAAAGTGATGCAAAGAGTGATGAGAGTGACAGTAAGAGTGAAGATGATGATCCAAAAAAGATGGCCTCAGTAGAAGAGAGAGACGTAAGTGACAATAAAAGTGAGGAGGACACAGTTATTAAGGCAATTGATATTGATACTAAAAGTGAAGAGGAAGAAGAACCTGCAAGTAGGTGAAAGATGCAGTCTGGATATGCACAAAATTGTCTTAGTGAATATTCAGGATCATCAGCATTTCATGTGTACTTTAGGTAGAGCACAATTTATGGAAAGTAAAACAAGCTCAAAGAAATGACCTCACTTTCAGCTAGATTTCACTAGCCAGACGAAGCCTTGGATGATCTTCCCAGATAGCGACACGGGCTGTGATTCAAGGCATAGCAATGCAATCAGTGCTTCTC
>NC_051409.1:19901891-19902342 GCF_015228065.2 Penaeus monodon | reverse complement strand
GTCCTATTTTGTATGAAGCTTATAGTTTTGTATACATAGTTGTTGAGTGTAATAGGAATAGTTTACATTCCACTGTATAGCATAGGCCACTGTAGTACCAGAAATTGGACAGTTGCCAGGATGCGGCTAAGAAAGTAGTTGAAGATTTATTTTTCAGAGACGTACCTGCTCAGCTGTTCAGTAACTGGTGATATGTGTTAGGCCTTCAACAGTTTTTTTTTTTACATTTATTTAACAAAAAATTTATTTAACAAAAGGTACTTTCAATGGATATCTTTAACCTGTGTTTAATGTGTAATGAAAATGTAATTAATCTAGTCCTGTTGGTTGTTGGATATTGTCATTTTCAACCATTTGCATCAAAAGACATAAAAGTAATAACATTTAGCAGTCTCCTCTGTTCTTGACATGTTTAAAAGATAAATTTGTATTACCAAAAGTTTATTTGTTC
>NC_051409.1:19900845-19901296 GCF_015228065.2 Penaeus monodon | reverse complement strand
GAACAAATAAACTTTTGGTAATACAAATTTATCTTTTAAACATGTCAAGAACAGAGGAGACTGCTAAATGTTATTACTTTTATGTCTTTTGATGCAAATGGTTGAAAATGACAATATCCAACAACCAACAGGACTAGATTAATTACATTTTCATTACACATTAAACACAGGTTAAAGATATCCATTGAAAGTACCTTTTGTTAAATAAATTTTTTGTTAAATAAATGTAAAAAAAAAAACTGTTGAAGGCCTAACACATATCACCAGTTACTGAACAGCTGAGCAGGTACGTCTCTGAAAAATAAATCTTCAACTACTTTCTTAGCCGCATCCTGGCAACTGTCCAATTTCTGGTACTACAGTGGCCTATGCTATACAGTGGAATGTAAACTATTCCTATTACACTCACAACTATGTATACAAAACTATAAGCTTCATACAAATAGGACTT
>NC_051409.1:19895778-19900801 GCF_015228065.2 Penaeus monodon | reverse complement strand
GAAGCACTGATTGCATTGCTATGCCTTGCATCACGCCCGTGTCGCTATCTGGTAATATCATCCAAGCTTTCGTCCTGGCTATGAAATCTATCTGAAATTGAGGTCATTTCTTTGAGGCTTTTTTCTTTCCATAAATGTGCTATACCTAACGTACCATGAAATGCTGAGAACCCTGAATATTGCACTAAGTACAATTTTGTGCATATCCAGACTGCATCTTTCACTACTTGCAGGTTCTTCTTCCTCTTCACTTTGTAGTATCAATATCAAAAATTGCTTAATACTGGTGTCCTCCTCACTTTTATTGCACTTACGTCTCCTCTCTTCTACTGAGGCCATCTTTTTTGGGATCATCATCTTCCTCTTCTGTCACTCCTCATCCCTCTTTGCATCACTTTTCTTCATTCTTCAAATCATATTTTCCTTGTTCTTCCCCTTTTGTCTTTTGAGTTCTCTTCATTTAGACTTTTCCTCTAGAAACCTTGCATGGCTCTTCTCCAATTCTGCTCGCACCTTTCAACTCTGCTGAGTGATCTGCACATAAAGGAGCATTAATAATATTGAGAGCTCTAGCACACTTGTCATGGACGGTGGTTGGATCTGAATGGGGTGGGAGACCAAGAGTGCTGCCATTGTTGCTTCAGAGATTTTTTTAGCCATGACCACTGCTTGCTGTGTCAAGTGACGAAAGCACTCATCTGCTTCTTTAGTCTTTTCGTGTCAGGTCTAGTTGAGATTGTAAATGGTGAAAGTTTTCTTTTCTTTTTGAGGGCTCCTCCCTTCTGAGTCTCCCATACAACTCTGTGTTCGGGCTACAAGATGGTAGCTCATGCCACCTTCAAACTCTTATCACCAAAGAAATTTACAGTTTGAGTTCTAAAGGATTTTTCCAGGAACTGGAGTGAATAGACTGTACTGACGCAACAGCAGTAGAATAAGCCCATGTTGGAATCATCAAAGACATTTCCAGGGTGTATTTTCACCGTGGATGAGAAGCAACAAGTAGCGGGTGCACGGACAACATTTGAGAGCCACAACTGTGACCTGCTGGTTATCAAAACAATAAAAGCCAAATGAGTATATTCTTTGATGGGTATGGGTGATCAATACCATTAACTCTTTCCTCATAAGAACTGCCTTTCTGCTTATAAGGACATGCTTCTACATGTCTCCCATGATGTAGTTAAGGCGTGCCAACATGCGTAAACACTGAGCAATCTCTGGATCATAGCACCATATACATTGTTCAATAATGAACAGAGGCTTCACTAATCAAATCACAATAACCCATCTTTCAGGAAGCCGCTGCTGAATCTTTGTTTGACCCAGCTGTATACCAACTGAAGGCATCTGTACACGGGGATTGATATGTTTCACTATGGTGAATCAAGTTGATTATATTCTTCCTCCTGGAAACTCTCTTGAGATTTATCATCAAGGGTATATTCCCTGGGAACAGCTGAACCCCGACTTCATACAGAAGGTTCTCAATAGTGAAACTTCTGTACATTATACTTTTGCACAACAGCATCTATGCCATAGCCTTCAAAGTCCAGTCATATATTCCTTGCGTTCATTGTTGATCTGACTCCAAAGGTCCTTAGGATTTAAGTTTAACGCAGTTTGAACACTGTTACTAAATGGGTGGTTTCTCCGCTTCCTCTTAGGTCAGAGCTCATCATTTTTACCTGGAGAGCATGGGGGATTATACATGATGACAAATAGCAGTTGAGGAAGTGTGCACCAGCTGATGAACAAGGCTATTGTTTCTACAGACTGAAGGTACTATAAAAATGTGCTTCACTGCTCTTGCATGAGTTCTTCAACATCAATGTATGGATATCATCCATTCAGGAACCTTAGCTAATAAATTTGGCTACCTTGCCCAAGGTAGCGATATTAATGCCCCTAGTAATGAAGTTCTTCACATAAGGTTGTCCCATCAGTGGGAGCAGCATCATGCATATCATCAGATCGATGAACAAGGCTGGTCAACTGTACACTTACCAAAATCAGCAGCATCACACACTAATTTTTCTCTCCTCTCAACTGCTCTCCCTCTGTTCTGCAATGTTGTACACCAGGAGAGTAAAACCATCTGGGTTAAACCTGATGTCAAAGTCCCTCCTTCAAGAACTACGCTCAGCTGCTTTTTTTATGATTCTTTAAGTGTTCTCTTCTACCTGCTTCTCAGCAGCAATGCTTTCAGTCCATTTTCAACAATTTTTCTTGCTTCTTCAGCTTCAAATCTCTTTATTGTCCCTTATCTTTACCCTTTTCCTTCTCCTCCTTTTCTTTCATTGCAGCAGCTTACTGGCCTTCCTGCTTTTTACCAACTCAGAGCTGCTGAAGATGGAGTGCACATACTTGGGAACATCATAAACGGTTATCTACAATGCATCACAATTTTCCTGCCTCATGTTGCTGAGTTGTGTTTGTGATGACTGGGGAAGAGCCCACTCACGGGAGCAAGGACCAAGATGAGCATCTTCCAGTTCTAGAGTTTACATCGGAGGATGTTCTAAGGAGGTCCAAGTAGAATGACCGGCCCATCATTCCCTATTATGCCTACATTCCACTGATGATCACAAGTTCAATCTCTTCATTCTTTTTTCATTCAGTACCTTGTGAGGTAAGATCTTAAGTTGTTGTCCACCTTCTGCAACAGTCCATGTACTTAGGATGAGTAACAACAGTCTTGCCAAAATCATTGAGCCATAAACAACAGACTGTTCCTGCGCCTCTTCAAGTGATACCTGGGATTATGACTGTGCTGTAACCGATGCCCCGGTAGTCTACAAAAACTGTGCCAGAGTATACAGGCCTTCTAATCATTTGCACCTATAACACAACTCCTTGCAAGTCATTGCGAGGGGCAACGTGCTGCTGCATCACCCTCCTACCTCCTTGTAGTGATCTTATTACATCCAATCCGGCGAAGAACATGTTTATTCAAATAAACAATCTGCATTTTGGGATCTTCACCTGGATTAATAGCCATAACATTACCGATCAATGACGGCCATGGCCCCCTAGTGGCTGCTGCAACAAAGTCCACTATGGACTTTGCAAATGGCTCGTTCCCTCATAAGTCTTTTCAGAAAGGGTTCTTCGTGCAAGCTCTCTGGTTGTCTGGAGTCCTTCATTCCAGTTCTCGTGTCTGTCCAGGAATATTCTTCATATCCTAACTGGCCTGCTAAATGCATCTTCTGCAACTCAAGCATCAATCCCATGTTCTAGCATTTGTGAGGCCAAGAACATACACGCTGATTATGGTGTGGCCACACATTCAAATGATGGACGAGATTTGCTTTCTTCTGCAGTTGTCAAAATTCCGTTTAATGCCAGCAGACAGCAATAGTCAGCGGTCATGAGAGAGTGGCACAAATAGGAGGATTTGGCCGGTCTGGGGTTGAATATCCTACTTTTCACTTCCTGAAACATACATGGATCTTTTTAAGTATTTAAACTGAATAATTGTATTGGGAAATGTATGTGTTTACCTTAATGCCCAGCAAGAGAAGAATGAGATGAATTGCCGAACTATTGCATAATGTTAGTTTTCAAAATGAATTATACAATTATGTTTTAAATTAAATTTTTTCTCCATGAAAGATGAATATTAAAAAAATAATAACACCTTCAACAGTAGTTCAAATTAATTGAAACAAGTGTGAGTACAAATGTATTCACACATTTATCGTTTATCTATGAGATAATGCAGAAGAATAAATTTTGATAATCCTGGATGGTAATGGGTGAAGATGAAGCAAAACAATCAAATCTAAATCAACTGCCATGAAACATTGTTAGTTGATTATGGATGGATGACAATTATGGAGAGATGAATGGTGAAAAAATATTGGATCAGAAGCTTGAGAAAAAAAAAATAGGAAAAATTTTAAATATATATATATAGAAATATGGAATTGAAATTAACTTGTGCCATGGTGGTTTCCCGATGTGAAAGCCCTCTCATCCCGGGCTGTATTTATATTGGCTCAGGCCCCGCTGCTGGGGATTGTGGTTTGCACTACCATAGAAATGCGAAGCATGATCATACGTGCCCCCGGAAAACGGACCGCACACCAGGGCAACGTATACACATGCCATGATTAACGCCGGTCACATGATGGCCAGGCATGTACGTACAAGTGTTAAATCAGTCGAACATTATACAGATGAGGATAACGCACGTGCAGTTAATAATGAAAAAGTATAATTATGGAACAGTTCTAAATACAATCTACCATTCTGCACCTTATGAGATACCAAATATACTTTCATACTCACTGATGTAAGATAGAAACCCCAGGTGATGCCGTAATTGTGGAAGTGCTTGCCTCTAGAGTTCAACATACAGTTACAGGAGGTCCCCATGCAACTTGGCCGGGGCCAGGGGGAGGATTCCACCCCTCATCGGTGAGAACCTAGCAGCATAGAGGAGGTCATTAGGGATCCTCTTTTGGGGATATGTAGGATTACAAAAATACATCTATGAATATAGTATTTATATCATATGTATATTTACAAAAGAGAGTGTGGGTGATTGCAAGTATATATAAAGCACAGCAAAATATTTTATGACTTTAATCACATCAGCTTGCAGAGCAAGAAGCTGACATATTTGGTACACAAACTCTTTTAAAGATACATATTTACCTTCATGCACTGTGGTTGATTTTTGTTCTTCATTGTAGTTGCGAAAGGGATTAATTGGGCGATCCTTACAGTTTGCAGGATGTAGCTTTGGCGTGTACATCCACCGTTCAGCCGACTTCTTTTTCTCTCTATAGAGAAAGACTTACAATTCTTTAGTTTGTTTTGCGACTAAACATTAAATACTATGAACAAAGCAAGTTATTTGCCAATGAGAATATAACAAAAATCAGAAAAAAAAAAAACATTCTCAAAGATTCCTTTTAAATAGTGTTATCAAATTTTGATGTTTCATTCTTTTTTAGATTAATAATAAATTCATTAGATATGAAAATTTATTAGAAACAAACCACAATACTTATAA
>NC_051409.1:19893847-19895172 GCF_015228065.2 Penaeus monodon | reverse complement strand
AGTCACTCCTTGTCAATTTCGCGGTGTATCTTTGAAGTCCCTATCCAAGAGCTCTTAGATGTCCATGAAACTTTCCCACATAATACTTTTCTTCGATCAAGGGATGCCCATTTAAGTTTGTAAATGCCTCCTCTCCTGTTTTTTTTTTTTTTACAAATGAGAGAGACCATGCACATACATTAAAAATTTAACAACTCACTATACACAATTACAGTTTGCACGTCTCCAGGGCATATTCATGTAATGCATCTTTCACTCTGTCAGGTAATCGTTAACAAATTGAAGACTGTCCTAAAAACAGCCTTTGAACTCCCAAGATCATTGTAGAATTTCTCTAACTTGTTTTTAGACTGTTCCTTTTGGCAATTTCATCTCTGGCAGTGCGTTGTGGCACATTTCCAAAGTTAATGCTTAACAGCACTTATTTTAACATCTTTACAGACCCTGCAATTTAAAATTAATGTAATAATAAATAAAATTACTCATTGCAATGATCTCAAGTATAAATTACTAAAATATTGCTCATTATCATCTTTTACACTTATGTCATCTGAGAAGGACATGCAACCATTTTGTATTTATTTATAAAACTGCGTAAACAAGGAGGAACATTCCAATTAATGTTTGACAACAAGTGAAAAGTGGCAGGAAAAGTTTCATCAAAGCATTACTGATGGGAGTTATCTAAATTCCTGACGTCTCCTGGATTCCATTTCAGATCCGTATAAATCAATGGTACCAGGCCATGGTACATGGAACATGGTGACGCAACATGGTTCAAATTAAATTTTCTGAAGAAGAAGTTTTTATCTTTCATTACCTTCATTTAATCCTGAAAGAAATATTTACCAATCACACAAGGATTATAAAAAACATCATGATATCCTCAGCCTCCATTAAATTGATACAAAGTTAAGTCCCTGCCCATCTTTCTGTTTGTGAATAAACCATAATAATTTGTGAAGCATTACTTTTTGTACTGCAATAGCACTTTCATCCAGCCAAAAACTCTAACACTTTTCTCTTCCATATACAGTCACAGTGGTATATCATCACTTTTTACTATCTATACATATATTTACTTTTTATTATACGATTTTTCTTGCCTTACAAATAAATTATTTTCCTTGCTTTGTTTTTATTTAATGATTTTGATATAAAATTTACATTTTATGATATATAAAATCAAATACTGAAATGTAGGAACCAAAATTGCTTTACTGAGACTTGAAACATCATAATAATAATATTATCTTGGATCCAGGTAACAATGACTCATCTTGTTTAGCTGAGGGCCAGGGTGACGGGAATATGCTACCATGGAA
>NC_051409.1:19891881-19893194 GCF_015228065.2 Penaeus monodon | reverse complement strand
TCAAATGGGTTGATAGACATTAATATGGTTAGAAGAACTCATCTTCCCCTCGTGTACTAAGCAAGTTTGACTCATTGTGGGATCAATAAACTTGAAGTTGCTGGCGCTTAACTCTATGTATTGAGGAGATTTACATGGCACAAGGGAGGGCTGTTTACATACAGCTAAAAACTTTGCTGGTATATGGCATACATAAAAGAACACATTACTTTTACATGGGTAACTTAACAAATAAGAATTTCACCTTAGTTTAGGTAATATGAGTATATCATAGACCATGAATAAAATTATCCTTATACTAATAACCATCTTGATTATTCCAACTCCCCCTCATAATTAAAGATGGGTATGTGACCTGAGAATCTAGCCCCTGATACACTTAAAACTTCAACTTCTTCTGTGTTTAACAGGTTTTGTAAATAAATCAGCTGGATTCCTGCTGTGTAGCTTTACATTACCTTTCTCTATTTCATCTCCAATGAAATGGTAACGAATAATCAATGTGCTTTGATCTTTGTGATTTCTGTGCTTTTGTCAAGATTCATAGCACCACTGCTTTATCAACTTTTTTAACTTAAAATCCTAATGATCAGATACAATTTGTCTTAGGAAACTGCTTCCTGAATGCGTATAGTAAGGGCATGTACTCTGCTTCACAAAATGTAAGTGAAACTGTCTGTTGCTCTACTTTCTCCATGAATATAGTGGTCCTAACCTTTAATGTAATTGAAACAATATCCTGATATCCTTTTTTTTTCTTCAGATGATCCCCAGTCGGAATACAAAACCCTTGGAATTGAACTGGTTCATCTGTCCCCCCCAAAACTCTTCTAAAGTAACACATATGTCACAGTGCCTTTCAAGTAGTTAAGAACATGCTTAAGCAGAATTTAAATTGACTGTTTTTGTGCGTTTTGAACATATATTGTGAAAGTTTTGTAACCACATAGCAAAAGTCTGTCTAGTACCTGTCATAACATATACAAGACAACCACTATTTCGCTGTAAAAGATTTGGCATCAGTCCAAGCTCAATTAGATTCTTTTGTTGAGGTGTTTACAATACTTGGTTGGTATAGTTTCTTGCTTTTCTTGCATATTAATCTGTCATACAGAAATCTGTCCACGATCTTTTCTATATATTTTGGTTTGATTCCCTCATTGATTTTTACTTGTATAAATGCATTCCAAGACGCATATATTTTACCTGAATCAGTCATTCTAAATTTATTGAACGATTTTCTTACATCTGTTCTCGTGACATGTACTCGTGCTGTCGAATAATCAAGTCAATTCCACCCTTAACCCATTAAT
>NC_051409.1:19891138-19891827 GCF_015228065.2 Penaeus monodon | reverse complement strand
TTAAGGCCCCCGCCCCAAAAAAAAGGGTTCGCTTATGACGCGTCTAGCACGTCACCCAGCAAGAACGTGTTAAGAGACAACAATATCACTGTACCTATCATGCTTTAAAAACAACGATCCACTCTGTCGTGCTTGAATCCTTCTGAAATATAAGAAACTATGAATACACTATTCCACACTGCCGCCACTTCGTTTCAGACCATAAAGTGATTTTTACAGTCTACAGTACAAAACATGTCCATCAACTATCTTTTTCCTCATACTCTTCAGGTGTTTCTACTAAAATTACATGAATCATATCACATTCACATAAAGGTTTTTATCATCCATATTGGTATATATCAATTTTCTGTCGCAGCTGAGCATCCATAAGCACAACTGACAGCACATGTGGTACAGCTTGAACTTCTCTTTACTTCAAAATCTGCATTCTATCGAGAGTTGCTTCAAGTTTTTGCACATCAGCCACTTGCAGGTTGTCCTAGGATATTTATGGGCATTCCCTCTAGGGTGTGCTTTTGGACTTCCGCCTAAAATGAATCTTGTTGAGTTTCTCCATTTGAGAGTTTGTTGTGTAGCTTACCTCTACATAAGTAGAACAATTTGTTTTTCACTACAATGTTGCAATATCCTGTCAGTGATCTGCCATTAGGTGGAAAAAGGAATGCTGGTATCCACTCTTAATGGCG
>NC_051409.1:19890428-19890685 GCF_015228065.2 Penaeus monodon | reverse complement strand
AGTTTTGTTTGCTCTTTTAAAACTCGCACCTTTATAGCACTTTGATGCAAAATGGCTGGTTCACCACACTTAAAACATCTCTTTCTGTTTAAGATGGTAGCTACTGCCATGGGCAACTATTATTCTTTCCCTATCATGAATTTTCTCCGAGGCAATCTTCATGACCCAATAAGGCTGGTCTTTAATTCAATGTAATCATATGGGGGTTGCACTGATTAGCCACATCTACAAAATTCTTAACTTCAATGAAAGTCCTT
>NC_051409.1:19889194-19889694 GCF_015228065.2 Penaeus monodon | reverse complement strand
AGTGGTACTTGTCACTAACAAGACGATCCTAATTATCTCACCTGATTCTCTTAGTGTTGCTCTTCCATGGCCAATTATACGCTGTAAAATGCCATCTTCCCGTCTTTTTGTTTATGCAGACTCACCATACAGTATAACAACCATTTGTTGTTTCATCTCATGTAATCTTCGTAGTACTGCCAAATCTTTCACACCATCATCCTATTGCTTCACGTTTTATCATGCCAAGTGACGTTCTGTCAGATTACCTGTTAGATACACTGTAAGACTGTATTTTTAGCATCCTCCAGATTATCACTATCTGGTGTTTCTGAAAGCATACTTCATCAAACATGAGGATTGTAGTTTCATACAATACAAAGCACCATGCAATGTTCTTCCCATTACCATCAAATTGCTTAAATTGTTGAATATGGCAGAATCATCTCCCTGCATGTATTGAATGGTCAATGCATATATTACTAGTTGTGGTAATAAAGTAACAAACACAGTTGCGTGCT
>NC_051409.1:19888466-19888545 GCF_015228065.2 Penaeus monodon | reverse complement strand
AACTCTAGCACTGAGGAGAATCCTACTGGCACATGGGAGGGTTGTTTACATTATAGATTATAAAACTTTGTCGGTAGTT
>NC_051409.1:19885742-19888216 GCF_015228065.2 Penaeus monodon | reverse complement strand
GAGAATACAAATAAAGGAGAATTAAGATTATTTTTCTTGAAAATTCAAGGATGTGGTAAACATTGACATTATATAGAACATACTGAATCTGCCCGGTGGGGGACAGATTTCATGATGATAAATGTATTTCATAATACATATATCAAAGGAAATTGAGTACTTGGCACTTTACCCATCTCCCCTCCATCCATGCATGGCATTTGGGTGGCCAAGTTTGTTATAAGCAAAGCTGACTGACATTCATGGAACTAAAACATACATTCCATGCACATATGCTACACAAAAATAGTATAAGTATAATAATTTTTGTTTCCTAAAAAACTAATGAACTGTTAAAAATTGACCTTTTTCCCCAATACTACAATTAATCAAAATGTAATTCTTACCAGACATCCCATGACGTCCTGTGTGAAAGGAAAAGAGAGGGCATCACATTTCGACACCATTCAGGTGCATCTATGGGATCCAAGCTCTTCAGCAGATCCGCACATGACGTACATTGATTTCTAGCCTCCCGGACAGTATAAGGCTCCTCCTGAATCCGATCACTGACCCTTCCTTCAAAGAATTCTTCTTTTATTAGTTCAAATTTCTCTTTTCACTTTTTGTTTGCTTACCTGAAAAACAAAGCAAATGAATTAGAAAACTCGTCTTGTTTTACTATATTTTTGTTAAAGAGCATTATCCCGAGAATTCACGAGAATTTTCTCTTTTTCCTCTAAATACAAAACTGACAACAGTTTTGGTCAGGTGAAATTTTCAGAAAATCGGATAATACAAAAGAAACTATTTATCCAATCTTTAGAATTAATTTTAGTTTCAGAAGTATTGCATGTGACTTCATTTGCAAAATATTTTAAAATGTTTTTTCAGCCCATTAACAATTTCCCAAAAATTTATCTTTGGAATGTTCAACCTAGTACCACAAAACATACAAAAAAACCAACACAAACACCCAAAACACACTAAAACATAATGGTATAAAAGCTATCAGTGTCCAACTACATGCTACTTTAGAACTCAATATAAATCTTTTTCAAAACCAGATAATAAACAAAGTGGATTAGATACATTACAATCATTTTTATTCGTTTCTCAGCATTTTTTCCTTACAAATCCCAAGTATCATTCAAATGCGTGATACATGTTCAAGAACATTCGTTTGGGCATTTGTTCTTCTTTAGTGCTGCTGTCCTAGGAAGGTTGACCTTCATAAACTTCAAGCACCCTACTGTATCTTGAGCTCGTCTTTTATTTCACCATAAAGGTATGTCATTATTAACTCCAATAATTTTTCTGAGTTTAAGCTCAACTACAAGAAGGGCCCTCTAGTGGCTGAAATCCCGAAGTTACTTCATGTTGCTAATCCTCTGTTACATCATGAAATACATTGAGAATGGAGTCCTAATAATCAATTGTTTCCTCACACGTGTAACAGTACACTACAACCGTTAATTCATTGTGAGCACTCTGACCCCAGGAAAATACCCTTAAAAAGCTTTTTATATTTACTTTACATAAACCGTTATAAATAAACAAAAAAATAATGTCAAGCAAACTTGCCTTTAATCCATCTATTGTCTTGAGTTCTGCAAATTATCCAGGGTCTGGCCATCCAAGTGCAGAGGAAGCATGTGCGGTGGCAGGTGTCCTCCGGTCCATGAGCAGCCTGATGGATCTCTTGCACCAGTTCCGCTGCTGACCTGGGATGCACACAGAAGTTATCACGTTTTTGTTTCCTGTCACAGGAAAGTACAAGAATTCTGACCTTGTTACAAATCCATGCATATGAATGAAAAACCTAAGCTAAGTACAGTAACCCACGAAAGTGCTTAGTTATATGAAAAGTCTCGCGCCTCACCATAGTTGAATTTGTAGTGATAATAAAAAAACTAGCATTGAGTAAACTACCTGTATAGTTTGGGGGGGGGGAAAGGCAATATCCATAGGAGGCTTAATTCTTACAGTTGAATCTCCATATTCCTGTGAAGAGCTTCTTTATCTTCATTATCTTTGATCTCTTCAGTTCCTTTGGTTTCTTCAAATTTCTCCTGGTTCTGTCTCTGCCTTCTCAATGCCCTCATTTGAACTATCATCTCCATTGCTAACGGTAAGAACAAGAATTTCTCTCAAGCATTTCTATGTGTAATATTACCCTGTCCTACGAACCTTTTCAAAGAGCAATTATTAAGGATTCGGAGAAGTTTGACATTACAGATTAAACAATAACCATCCAGGAGTTGATTCAACAGTTGAATTATTTAAATAATTATACTTATGAAAAAATAACGCTGGAGCAGGCCTGTTCTCTAGTCTTCAAATATATTCATCTTTCAAAATATTCACTCTGGCAGCCCAACACTTTTTTGATCATTGTTTCCATGCCCTTGAACTGTTATTATTATTTGTTTCCAGTACACCACCATATTTTCAGTGGTCTTCGGACATAGTGAATGATTCTTCGAACTTGCTTC
>NC_051409.1:19885617-19885684 GCF_015228065.2 Penaeus monodon | reverse complement strand
GTTGTAGTAACACAATATTTTTAAAGCATCATAAGGTTATATGTATAACATAGAAAACAGTCATGGC
>NC_051409.1:19885325-19885590 GCF_015228065.2 Penaeus monodon | reverse complement strand
CACCTTATCACACTTCTATTGTTTGTTTTTTTATTGTACAATTTGCCAAGTAAAAAAAAAAAGACAAATAGTATCTATGGTAAGATATGAAAAAACTATATATCCTTGTTGAAACAATTAGGTTGATTGTTAATTATATATCAACATGCACACAGGTTCAACAAAAGCATTATATTTCAAACTATACTCTACTGAAATTCAAAGACAGTTTTTAAAAATCTCATTCATATTATTCAAATCACTTTAGAGAAACTCCAAAGTACTT
>NC_051409.1:19884449-19884715 GCF_015228065.2 Penaeus monodon | reverse complement strand
CCCCCCTTACCCCCCCCACCTCCCCCTCCCCCCCTTTTCTCCCTTCCCCTCCCCTCCCCCTCTTCCCCCCACCCTTCCCTCCCTTCCTTCCCCTCTCTTTCCCCCTTTCCCTCCCTCCTTCCTCCCTTCTTCCCCCCTCTCCCCTCTTCCCTTTTCCCTCTCCCCTCCCCTCCCCCCCCTCCTCCAGCTCCCCCTTTCTCCCTCATCAAACCTTCCTCGACTTTTCTCCCTCGAAGACCCTCGCGGTGGAAGGGAAAGTTCTGGAA
>NC_051409.1:19884321-19884421 GCF_015228065.2 Penaeus monodon | reverse complement strand
ATAAGGTCAATGTTCGGGGGAAGTGATTCGTTTTTTAATGTCTGTCTGTCTGTTAGCTAGGTCTTTCTTCTAAGTTGCGTCTTCCTTTGTTTCTTGGTGG
>NC_051409.1:19883683-19883789 GCF_015228065.2 Penaeus monodon | reverse complement strand
TTTTCAATATTATAATACAGTGTGATTTGTTGTTTTGACAGGCAGTGAGGAGGAGGGAATGGGAGAGAAGAAAAACACACAAGGAGGGACACCACAATTTCATGAG
>NC_051409.1:19883435-19883511 GCF_015228065.2 Penaeus monodon | reverse complement strand
CATTATTCTCTCTCTCTTGCTACGTCCCTCCTTTCTTTTTTATTTCTTCACCCATGTTGTACAGCAGAAGATATGC
>NC_051409.1:19883278-19883343 GCF_015228065.2 Penaeus monodon | reverse complement strand
TGACGCAGCAAAGGGCCAGAGATGTGACGGATGGCTGGGGAGCAGTAGGTAAGGAGGGGTGACTG
>NC_051409.1:19881928-19882024 GCF_015228065.2 Penaeus monodon | reverse complement strand
CCCCGCCCCATTATCCTTAAAGGTCCCCCAAAACCCACCAAATCCCCTTTCCCCCCTCCCCCTTTTTATCTTTCCCGCATTCCCGGTTTTTTTTTA
>NC_051409.1:19881386-19881528 GCF_015228065.2 Penaeus monodon | reverse complement strand
CTTCGAAAAGTTTTCCCCTTCTTCCGTATTTTTGGACCCTTTTTTCATTCCCCCATTCCATGTTAATTTTTACATTTGGAAAATTTCCTCGTTTGTTTCTATTTATTTGCTGGATAGGAAAAGACGGGCTTGCCCGGGTAGC
>NC_051409.1:19880845-19880960 GCF_015228065.2 Penaeus monodon | reverse complement strand
GAATCTGGGTCCAATGCTTTTTTCCCCTAAAAATAATTAAAAAAAACCCTAGCCTCTACTAACCCCTTTTCTGCAAGGAACCCCCAGGCTTCCGTTGCGGACGCCTTTTTTCCCG
>NC_051409.1:19872502-19872867 GCF_015228065.2 Penaeus monodon | reverse complement strand
GTTATTTTTACAACAAATCAACGCCTTCTGGGGGAGGGTTGCAAGCGTTCATGCTAAGAACCTCTGCTTTAGAGCCATTTTTCGTATGTTTTGGTAAAAGTGGTAACCTATACTATTTATATCCGTTGTAGCTGATATAAAGAACAAGAACAAGGTTTAGGGCATTCAGGCATGGGAGATGAAGGGTAACGGTGTAATGATCAAACTGGGCCGTTTTCGGTGCTCCTTAAGAAGGCTCAGATTCCAGACGATGTTTTTGTATGACTCGCAAAGATCGATGGCGATTTCCATGAATAGAGAACCATGGAAAATCAGTATTGTAAAGAATATCCACATAATTTAAACTACCTTATTAAAATATGGCT
>NC_051409.1:19871681-19871792 GCF_015228065.2 Penaeus monodon | reverse complement strand
TGTGAATAAGATTAGTATTGTTAAAAAATTATTGATAGATATAAAATAAAAAATATATAAAAAATATAGAGTGAAAAAAAAATGTACTATTATATAATAAACAAACAAATA
>NC_051409.1:19865533-19865696 GCF_015228065.2 Penaeus monodon | reverse complement strand
GTTTTTATTTCTAATACTATTATAATTATCTTTATCCCCTTGGAGCTGTGTGACTTGACCTTCATGACACATGATGTCACATGACATCAACAAAATTACTGAAATAAAAATCATTACTTATTGCTAATGAGAGGATATGAGTCTGATCACAGAAAACAACATA
>NC_051409.1:19863258-19865388 GCF_015228065.2 Penaeus monodon | reverse complement strand
AGTAAGCATAATGCCTTTTTTTTTACAATTTACAAACTAACAATTTGTGAAGAATCAAGAGAGGAGGTGATCGCATTATTCTCTAATGGATAAGCACATGATAAACTGAAATTTCCATGAACAAACAATGCCTTCAAACCAGTGTTCCAGAATAAGGTGGGAGGTTGTTCACACCTGAAGCAGCATCTAGCACACTACCAAGATGACACCAGGAAAGGTTGAGTTATCACAGTAATGCTGTGTTTCGGCATTACCAAACTTCAAAAGATTAAAAGGTGAATCTCCAATGACATCAAATATTTTAAGTACTTTTACACTATGCTAATCTTACCACTGCTAAATTTCCTGAACTAAACATGGGGTTGTATGAATGGCTTGATCCTTCCATCTCCAAAAGGTGTGCTCTTGCTACTGAGGCAAGTGAACGAGCAGGAAACTGGTCACCTTGAAGACTTGAGAATGCACCATGGGGGCTGAGGGTGTGTGGTGTTCCAAGCAAGGAGCGGTGCATGAAGTGTGGGTCTTCCAAAGCCTCTTCAATTTCTCTAATGTAACTTCCCAGATTTGCTTGAGAGAAAACCTTAAGTAAAGGAAGGAAAGAATATTTTTTTTTTACTATGAAATACAGTTGTATCCTTACTATAACAATGTTCACATTACTAATCTTTCTTTGAGCTATAGTTAAACATTAATTGATTATAAATATTATTTAATAACAACTTAAATAAATTGTACTAAAATAAGTTCATAAAATTAATAAGAACAAATGAAATAAATGACCTTTGTAACTCTGAAGAGAATATGAGCATTCTTTGGTGCTGAGAGATCTAACCGGAAGAGTCGGCACATAAGATGGTAGAAGAGCAAAGTATAAAAAAGAAGATTTTCAGCAATGAATCCCTGCCATTTTCCTTCTACCATTCGTTGGGTATCGAAGTCAGCAGCTGTTTGTGTTGGGCTTCTAGAAATATAATAGAAATGCAGGTAAAATTACTGTATTGTATTTAACTACATAGTTTATAGTTTACATCAACATATATCATATTCCGTGGAAATTGTACAAGATTATAAAGTAAAAAATTAAATGAAGTAAAAGAAAACTTACCTACTGATTGGAGAATAATCAGTATATCTCCAAGGCTGTATGTATGACAACCATGTTTCTAGTACAAGTCTAAATGAAGAGTCTAAAGGCCAGTGGTTGAACGTGTGATGCAAGAATTGGAACAAACTCTTCCGATACATTGTCCACACATTCCTTTAAGAAAATTAAGTTTCATCATCATTCCATCCGTCAATATCTATGATTTAATTTTTTTTTGCTTTTTATCCACTTTGTGTAGAAATGTACATATACAAATCTTACTTGCGAAGATCATCCAGGGGAGATGGCTGAGCTGATTTGGCACTATTTGCAAAGAAGTGTAGATGTTTGATCAGCATTCTTACTACTCGAACATGATCACTTGACGGCACAAATACTTCCTATGCATTTAGAAGAAATTCTTGAAATATATATATACACAGCACTGAACACTGAGGTATCAATTCTCTTTTGGCAATTAAAAGCTTCAATTACATGATTTCATCAAATGCTTATAAAAAATATTATTCATCCCATAGACAAGATTTATTCAAATATTTGGTTTAATGATAGAAGCAAATTGTAGTGTGTCAAATTAAAAATTGTCCTCTTAAAAGAAATATTGATGGCTATCTGACCTATTACATCAAGAAATCCATTAATAAAATCTAAAAGAAATTATTTCATTTTTAGAAAAAAAATCTCAGTGCAGTTAATAAACAGTGAAATATTACAGAAGATAAGCAAAAGTACAAAGAATAAGTGTACTTGCTTTGATATAGGCAAGCAACTATCTTTTCTTGACTGGTGAGAATGCCAGTAAGGAACTTGAGAGGTTAAAACAGTGCTGTTTATTATTGAAAAACTAATTTATACATGAAACTATCATGAAAAAATATATATTCTAATCTTCATGATATATTGTTAGTAAAGGCTATATCACACAGAAAGTCATGGATACATTCAAAACACAATGGGAAAAAAATTGTCCTTTTGTTAGTCATTAAAAACTATTTTCCTCAATTAAATCTATTAAGTAAATTTTT
>NC_051409.1:19861522-19862383 GCF_015228065.2 Penaeus monodon | reverse complement strand
TTCAGTGTTGTATCCAGGACTTGGCAGAGTCTTTAAGTTTATATTAGTTTGGTTTCACTTTTAAACCAAATTTCATTGTTAAATTTATGTAATATCTGAAGAAAAAATTGTAGTTTAACAATCACCTCGTAAAATATCTTCTTCAGCCTGGTAGAAATAAAAACACACAAAACCAACTTCAACTACCCTTCAGCTATATATCAGTCATGTTATCAAACATGATTGTTGTTGACCTATATATAGATGGTGATCATATTTACTAAACTTAAAGCCAAAGCAAAATGCTTTTGCATACAGAAGGTCAAATAGAAAAGCTTCTCCATACATAAAGCAAAGAAAAAACTCCCAAATTCTATTCACTGTAAGGTTGGCAACACACAGAGAAACAGAGCTGCAAAGGTTCTCCAGCACATCTTATCCACATTTTCTGAGAAAAGACTGAACTCACTTAAAACCAAACCACTTAAATTCTTCCACCACTCTTAAGACTCACTGTCTGACATCTGTGCTGTTTATCACAACATTCCTGAAACAGTTGTGTATCCAATGAAGAAATTAGATTCTACATTGCTACTGATGTGAGGGAAGCCCTTGGTTTGAGAAGCAGGGAAGCCAAATACTATATAAAACACAAAGCTAAAAAATTAACTTCATAACGTCAGCCTAAAAGTGCTACAAATCAAAGTATACATCATACATCACTGCATATCTCATAAACATCTCTAATATCTCTTCAAACTAATTTAAAGTTTCATTTCTTCTGTCTTGGAATACTTTCAAAAATAGGCATAAGAAACTACTGCTTACTCAAAAGGTGAAGCTTTCAGCCTAGCCATATCTAACATATCATAATGCTGGCCA
>NC_051409.1:19860992-19861486 GCF_015228065.2 Penaeus monodon | reverse complement strand
CCTTTTAAATTATATCTTTCTTCTCTTTTAATATTTCTATTTGATATTTGCTTCCATGGCTTTCAAATTATACACCACTTCCAACTGAAATGGGTTTTCATATGTGAAGCCTTCACTGTACATTCATATCTCCCTCTTGCAATGCAGTATGGATTTCTTGCAACCACAACCTTTTTTTATATATTAAGAAACTAAATTTTCAATAAATGTGACAATCTTTAAACCATAAGAAAGCAAAAGTGTTAATTCCTTATATCTTTCCCATTCTCATAACGTATCTTTAATCCCAGTGAATCAAAAGATAAGGTATCCATATTAACATTCAAATAATACATAAAAAAAAAGAATTTCACCGAACATCAGTTTTAGATCTCTTTGAAAATGTTCAAAACCAATTGATGCTTTTAAATAAAACAAACTTCCAAACTCTGGATAAATAGTGTAATGAATGACCAAAAGCATGCAACAGTGATAAAGAAAGATGAGAAAAAAAA
>NC_051409.1:19860803-19860886 GCF_015228065.2 Penaeus monodon | reverse complement strand
AAAAATGAAAGAAATGGAAATTACATAGATGACAAACAAGAATAACTTAGGGATGGGATAGGATGGGATCAGAAATGAGGGGA
>NC_051409.1:19859470-19859651 GCF_015228065.2 Penaeus monodon | reverse complement strand
AAATGTGGTTTTATTATAACGATTGTAGTGTTGTTTGTTGAGGTTGGGCTTGTATATCTGTGATGTAGTTGTAAACTGTAAATATAAAACAGATACATTCAAATGAACTGCATGATTAGTAGGTGTAATCCTAATTTGAATCTAAGAAAGTGAACAGCAGAGGTATGCTGTCAAACTATTG
>NC_051409.1:19858632-19858962 GCF_015228065.2 Penaeus monodon | reverse complement strand
TAATCATTCATAAATGAGACAAACTCTGTTTAACAACATTTTCATGTCCATGCACAAATGAATGGTCTATTAACTCTGACTGAGCCTAAGATCTTAAGTAGAAAATAATATAAATGTGTTGCTTTTCTTGTATGAATGATGGTAAAGATTTGACTCAAATATGTTCTATGAGACAGTTTCAATGTGAAAAATTTGTTTACTAAAAATGTGAAAAATAATAAATTACTTTCTTGTGCACCCTTCCATCATGACCTATTATGGGTACTCATAGTTTACTGAAACCTTTTTTCTAAAACATGAGGGCGCTTAAAAACCAACTCACTCACTCAC
>NC_051409.1:19857587-19858327 GCF_015228065.2 Penaeus monodon | reverse complement strand
TTATTATACAGGAAGACTGTTAAGTTTTTCTAATACCATGGATTGTAGTCACCAAACACATTATGTACTGCTGTCACCTAAAGGGTTAAGTGTGTTGAAAGTTATCAAAAATTAGAAATTTCATCAATTTCGTAAAACTTTATGATAAAATATAAATATATACTCCTGTGAAGAAAATGTATGAAATACATACATTTTTCAAAATGCTTAAATATGTTTTCATTATGATAATGAACACTATGCTTCCTTTAACTCACTCAAAGGCTAATGGATTTAACACAAGATACCATTAAATTCTTTTAAGATCCTCTCGTCAAAATACCAATGCAGATCCTAATATACTAAAGAAATTCTTTTCTTATTTACAGACACAATGTAAACACGTTTCCCCCCTTTTCTTTTGCAAGTCATTGCTATTATATTACCACAGACTCTAACAACTTCTCTAATACGAATACTCATCAATTTTCAAATCACCAAGATTTACAAACAAAACATTCATATCACAGTCATTCTCTTTCTATAAACAGATCTTACTTGATTGCTATGAGGAGCTGAAGCTGAAGAAGGTGGTGAACGCCCTGGAGATCTAGAAGGTGGAAGGCACTGATTCACCCACATCTCAAAGAGGACTTGCACTAAAACCTACAACAAGGAAGTCAGTACTTTAAACAACCTCCTAATTGTTTAAAAAGTCATTACAAATTGGTATCAAATTTTCCATTTTTGAATTTAAAAAG
>NC_051409.1:19855241-19856969 GCF_015228065.2 Penaeus monodon | reverse complement strand
CAGATCAAATGGGTTAAGCAAAGCAAACTTACTTGACTGGTCCAAATATTTAACTGAGGATGAGGATTATGTGCCGCATGTAGTGGAGATGATGCATGTGCACCACTCCCCTCAAGGCTAGGATACCCATGGGGTCCTGGTGTCCGAACAGTTCGGCAGGCAATTGGTGATACAAGAGTTGTCAGGTACAGGTTGGCATTTCCAGGTCCACTGCTCCTAGATAAAAAATAAGTGGTTAATTTTTAATACAACAAAAGTCAAATATCTACAAGCAAAATGAAATTTCTAAACTAATCATAAAGTATAGGTCTACAAATATAACTTATCATACCTGGGAGAGACTGGTGACAAAACACCTCTTGGGGAAACAGGAGGACTAGGTGGACCTGGGGGAATGGAGCTATCACATGGCAAGAATGTTTGCAAATAATCCTCCAGTAAACTAGGATATAGTGCATCACCTGCAGTAGTCCAAGACAATGACCAGCGCTGCGAGCCTCCACTAATTAAAAAGTGTGTGAAATGGAAGATGTAGAATTCAAAGGCATCTGGAAGCTGAGTTCAGGAAAATGACGATATTTCTACATTATAAATAGGCAAAATAAGCTGATATTTTGTCTGCTTCTAAAAAGTTATGAGGATTATTCTTGTTTTCTTTGCAATGATATTAAGAAGATATTAGTGTGACAGTCTTGTCCTCTTAAAATGCAATTATAATTGTAGTTCTCCTAAGTGCACATAGTCAGAGATGACATTTTTATTTCACGGTCTCTCTTGAACAAGAATTATGCCAGAAATCATTCTAACTTCTTCTAGAGAACATCCTGTAAGTGAATATAAGACAAGCAATGCAAGAGAAATAAGGATAAAGTAGGTATTTATAGAGAAATGAGCTCACTGAACAATAGTGACAAATAATAAATATTTCATATCTTTAATAAACTTATTGCTAAATACTATATTGACATGCTAACTAGTCTGGTTTTGCTAAGTCACTTTTCATTCACATCCCACAATCAAGATTCTGCATGCCTAATCTGACTCTGGGATTATTGCTCTTCTATCCAGGGTCAGTCACACTACCTAAGGAATCAAAGGAACCAGACCTTTAGTGTTCTTTGCTCAGATCCTGGATATTTCTTTGTGTGGAGGGATCTACGGTCTATGATCATCGTGGAAGTTTGTATAGTATAATTACGCAGCTATGCCCATATTCATAAATATTTTGAAGCCAGCCTAGTAACACTATGCCCAAGAGCTGGAATGTGGATATGATTTTGAGATCAAGAGTGAGTCTGGCTAGTGGAACTGGACTGTCTGTAGTCTGGGTAAGCTAATTTCCAGGGATGCAACTTTACTTACAGGCCACCTACCAGGTGCCTCTTCTGAATTCTTGCCGTACACCTGGCTCTCCACATACCTTTTACTCTAGTTAATTCCTTTTCACATTTTCTTATACATAATTTTGTTTCTTACTATGTTTAGCTGTATATATTTGTCATTTCAGAAATAGATGCACATATTTGTCATTTCAGAAATAGATGCATATATTTGTCATTTCAGAAATGATATCTTTCTACTGTTTATCTGTTTTGTACAAAGAAAAAAATAAAATTTTGTTTGGGATTCTGTTAAAACAGTGAAATTATACTGCAAATAAACAAATTAATAAAAACATAGATTATTTGATCTCCCAACAACTACTATTAAAATACCTACTTGCCCCCC
>NC_051409.1:19854700-19854979 GCF_015228065.2 Penaeus monodon | reverse complement strand
TGTAAGTGGGACATCCAATGCATTTAAAATGCCCAATCCTGACTGGTTATAAAGGATACTCAAAAGAATATTTGTTGGTGCCTTTCCAGGTCCAGGATTCTGCACTTTGTTGACATAGAACATCCCAGGAGTACCTTCCTCAATATCTGCTCTTGACTTGACCTGTAAAAACAAATATTATATAAAGAGCCCTCCTAACTTAATCCCATCACTCTATTGCTAGAGACTAATACATGAATGACAAAACAAAGATAGAATAACCCACAATACAAACTAGGT
>NC_051409.1:19851940-19852616 GCF_015228065.2 Penaeus monodon | reverse complement strand
TTTATGAGGATATGTTATAAACCTGTCTTTTTTGTACGATGTTGCTTCTCCCCCTCCCTCTTAGATGCCTCATACTTTAACTCTTAGCACCTAATGAAGAAACCCAGCAGGATTCTGAAATTGTTGTCTAATCTTTGAGTATAGTGAGCTTTTCTACAACTATTATTCCACAAAAACTATCAAGCATTAGGTAACTGTTTCAGATTACCTAACAATGAAGTTCAAAGGTTTATTCAGTTTCCTTCAAGTGACTTACTGGTAGCCAAATCACTGGGAACTCGAACATGAGAAAGGGATCATTGGCTAGACGGTATGTGAGTGACAGCAGTGGTCCTGATGGACCTAAGAACAGTCTTAATTGGTCAAATTCCCGACTCATGGCTGAATGGGTTACTGTCCTCAGTCCCCATCCCATTTGTCCATTGACTCCAAACACACTCTCCACAACTGTGCGTAATACAAAGCTGGCATCTTTACTGGTTGATTCATTCAGAATTCTCCCCACTTCTTCACATCTAATGTGTAGCTGAGGTTCACTGAGAGCATTCTGTAGACGAACCTGAAGAAAGAAAATAAATAAATTAAAAATATATGAAAGTTCCTGCTACTATAAATATCCTAATTTTAAAAATGACATATTTTCTGAAAGTTAAACATAACTGAAGAATTAGGTTTC
>NC_051409.1:19851585-19851753 GCF_015228065.2 Penaeus monodon | reverse complement strand
CAAAATTTCAGTGAAAATATTTACATTTAAATTAAACCTGCTATTACTGTTATTAACAGAATGATAATGATAGTAACATAATTACATTAATGGGAGCACAGGAAACGTAAAAGTAACAAAATCTCTATATTCTTGGGTGTGGTAAAAAATTTGTTTTGGGTATTGAGC
>NC_051409.1:19850866-19850961 GCF_015228065.2 Penaeus monodon | reverse complement strand
TAAAGCCAGGACAAAACAAGCACACTAAAGTCTAGCAAACACCATCAATGGGCTAATAACAAGAACAACATTAATTGAAATAAAAATCTTCTTCC
>NC_051409.1:19850340-19850559 GCF_015228065.2 Penaeus monodon | reverse complement strand
CCACAGTGCACAGTATGTGTTACCTGAACTAATACATTCTAATAAATAAAACTTTAGTATGCATTTAGATTTAATTACACTCCAAGTTGTAACCTGATGATGCTGGGAGTACATATATACATGCATTGTCCAATATTTTTATTTATTAATTTTGTTCACATATATATGGCTCCCAGAATTCTAATATACCCTTGAATTTTCTTGAAGTCTTTTTTATGT
>NC_051409.1:19848712-19849364 GCF_015228065.2 Penaeus monodon | reverse complement strand
AGCATGGATTGACTGAACGGGTTATAGAAAAAAATGGGAAAAATGTTTACTTCAAAGAAAAGATGTCTTTGGTTCTTTGAGGACATTATAAATTAAAATGCTACATCACAAGGGGCCACAATAGAGGTAACCGTAAATGCAATATCTACCTGAAGTAAATTAATGAGATCCTGCAGTATTTGCATTACAGTAACTATTCTGGGATTCTTGATGATGCCTGAGAACATCCTTTTTATCCAATGGTATGAATAATAAGGCACTTCCTGTATTCTACACTGCACTCCTACCATTTTCCACGAGCACAGTTGCCAGATATCCTTAAATATTAGCATACTTTCCAATCTTCTTTCATCTTTCCTATATAATTCCTTCTTTGTTGACAACCTAAGCAAATTATGTTTAGGGCAAAAGAAATTGTGAATTAATCAGTAGTCTCTTTATACACAAAAGCAACAGCCACTTGGAACCTGGCCAAGGTCCTGCCCAAGCCATCAAGTTCCAACATGTTGCCCAAGCCATAACCACTGGCAAGGTGGCCAACTAGTGGATGCATTTTCCTCTGATAATGTTCACTTCTGAGTATCCTCAGAGAATTTTCTTAAATGCATTTAAAATCAAATGTCATAGTAATTGTGAATTAATTAATGTTCAA
>NC_051409.1:19848339-19848672 GCF_015228065.2 Penaeus monodon | reverse complement strand
TGCTACTATTTGTATATCTGTTTAACCTAGAGTATCAATATGAAAAATATGTAAGAAAACAATGTGGCAAAATTCCAATATCTACCCATTCATTCACTACACTTAAGCTACTTCTGCTGTTGGCCTTTCTGGTACTCATGCACTTAATATATCCTGAAAACCATCAACTATTTCCCCAAGCTTTGATTTTCTACACCAAAGCTATCCATTAAACAAAAGTTGTCAAAAGAAAGAAATAATGTATACTAACCCCATACAAATAGACAAGGGATCTTAATTGCCTCTGTATTTTACAAGCAATCACACATTCCTTACATAAATATAATATGTACA
>NC_051409.1:19848182-19848265 GCF_015228065.2 Penaeus monodon | reverse complement strand
TAGATGGTGTCACCATAATTAGGTAGCTGCAATAGCAAGTGCAAGCTTAGCTATCCTACAAGCATTTGGAAAACTGAGCACAG
>NC_051409.1:19846504-19847852 GCF_015228065.2 Penaeus monodon | reverse complement strand
TCTTAAGTTGCCAAATCCTAAGAAACAAAGCAATAATTGTTCTGCTTTTTCTTTATGTGAGTTTTTCTCATATATTTTCATATATATTAATGTAAAGTTGTTGTCCATGTACCACTATGTTGTAATCCAATGAATATTCTAGGTTTTATAATGTTCAATTCTGTGAATTCTCTTAGTGATATACCATTATCATAGATAATAACTGACTATACTGTCAAATACAAGGGGCTGTGCCTCCTGCAACCCCCCACTCAGGACATCAAAGAATCCTCATGCGTACCTACATGTGTTGGCAAAGACGGTAAGATATAGCCTAGGAATTGTAAGATGCTAACCTGACACAAAAACTAGTTTTAGGGAATCACTGGACAAACTCTTCACTGGATCACAGCTTCTCTTTCTAACAGGACCCAACGGATCTCTTCTGAATGACCTCCCACTATCCACCCCTAATTCTACAGCTAGACTCTTTGCTGATGATGCTGATGTCATATCTAGCAACCAATTTAAGACATCTGATGACTGTCAACTTCTTCAGACTGACCTAGATTCCCTCAGCAGTGGAAAATCCCATGGCAAATAACCTTATGCCAGACATGTGTAAAATTATAAATTTCACCCGTTCTCAAACACCTATAAAATTCCCAAATTCAATTCATCCATAATTACCCAAAACACCATCACACAAATATCTAGGAATCACATACAAAAAACTAAACACATAGCTTTTTACAATACACTTGTTCATCTAACACTGGAGAATTGTGCAGCAGTGTGGGATCCACACACACAAACAAATCTTAGTAAATTAGAAAAGATTAACACAGCAATAGGTTCATTTAAACAACTACACTAAAACACTTGGTATCACAACACATATCAAACATCTACACATGGATATCCACACAATACACTGACAAGCACACAGATTAACAACCATATTCAAAATCACAAACAAACTGACATAAATAAACAAGATTACTTAAACCGCACAAACACAACCAATACACGCAACTCATACAACCAGAAATACGTGACATACCACACTAGTACAGATTCTTACCACTCATACTTTCCACAAACCATTCGTGACTGGAACAGACTCCCACAACACATAATACACAAAGCAGATAACCTCCACCAACTTCCACTAGTATACCTAAGTACCTATGCACCAAACACCAAAGCTTAGCCACCCTAACTCTCTTTTCCCCCTAATAACCAACCTCCCATACAAGTGTGATATGTGCCCTAAGCTTAAAAACTGTTGAAACTGGGAATGATAGAAATCTCTGAGCTGTGAGGGTGTTCAGCTGGGAGGGTGATGGAGCCATGGAATTCCCTCATG
>NC_051409.1:19846185-19846282 GCF_015228065.2 Penaeus monodon | reverse complement strand
GGTTCTGAGGCAAAACTCTAATAGGGAAATATGGTGATTTGATAATTCTTTTCAGTACAAATACACTTGCAAGAGAATAAGTCCCCAACTACACATT
>NC_051409.1:19845768-19846086 GCF_015228065.2 Penaeus monodon | reverse complement strand
GTATGAAATGTATGAATGGGGACTCTCACTTAAACCGCCATAGAGTGAACAAATAAAAATCTTGAGCTCAAGTGAAGTGAAGTTAAAGAACTCTAAATGGACAGTTTTAAACCCAGATCCAGGAGAAAACCCTGGAATCTTTAAAGAAATGGACTACAACTTACAAACAAATAGAAGACCTAGAGAAGAAAGTGACAGTGAAGAAAATCCAGATCCTAAATTTGCCCGGAGACACGAAGCCGGAAGAAACTTAGAAGAACTTCAACTACCCAAGATGAACAACAAAACAGTAAGACAAAATCATGTAGTACTTATTAA
>NC_051409.1:19843878-19844620 GCF_015228065.2 Penaeus monodon | reverse complement strand
ACAAAACTAGATGCACAAACCCCAACATGAAAACAGCAAAAAAGGTACTCACAAATATCAAAAATATAAAGACACCCTCACACACCCAACAAACAGAATTCAACACAATCCAGACTCATGCCCAATCCATAAGTCAACCCCACAGCTTAACAGCAGGACAGAAAACCCCAACACAAGAAAAGAGGCCAGAGACAAACAAGAATCAGTCAGAATTACATATAACACCAAAAAAGAGAACCCAAACAAAAAACAGAGACTACCCAAAACAAAATCAGAAAGGAAAATAATAAACAAATAAATGTTGAAGATTCTCCAATAATGTGGACACTTCCAACTCCACTAAAAACTAAAGAACCACAGAAAGAAACACAAAATAAAAATAAAGAAGACATATCATGGCCAGAAATAATAATAAATAAAATAACAACAGTAACAAATGTTATAAACAACATGAACTCAGAAAAAAATAATTACTGAAGTAATAGCTGAGGCAATTAAAGAAATAATTCCAATATTTAATAAAATCATGGAAGTACTCTATGAATAAGATCATTTTTTTGGAATGCAAGATCTGTACATAATAAAAACAGATTTAAACCATCTAATAAAGAAAAACCAGATGTACTTGCTCAATGCGAAACCTGGTTGAAAAATAAAGATAATTTTAACTTACAGAACTTGAAAATTATAAGATATGACAGACCGGAACAAATAGGACAACTAGCTATTTGTATTAAGGATA
>NC_051409.1:19843665-19843743 GCF_015228065.2 Penaeus monodon | reverse complement strand
TTACTCAGAACAAATAAATGACACAAAACTAATAACAGGAGATTTCAACGCACATCACAAAAGTTCCAAATTCAAATC
>NC_051409.1:19843377-19843451 GCF_015228065.2 Penaeus monodon | reverse complement strand
TCACACTAACAAAACAGGCAAAAGTCTATTTGAAGTAATAACAGAAAATAATATAATGCTATTGTTCTCCTCCT
>NC_051409.1:19840975-19841045 GCF_015228065.2 Penaeus monodon | reverse complement strand
TAAGAAGTCTAGAACCCAATAAAAGAAAAGAAGAAGAAATGTATGAATGGCAAGATGAAGGTACAGCTCA
>NC_051409.1:19840731-19840840 GCF_015228065.2 Penaeus monodon | reverse complement strand
GGGTTAGTGAAGTTTTTTGAATAATATTTCAAAACACCTTTGCATAACCAACTGTAACGATTTTGGTATCGATGGATTATGCCCCGGAAACCACCCATTAGAGACAACA
>NC_051409.1:19840535-19840670 GCF_015228065.2 Penaeus monodon | reverse complement strand
TCTATTGTCTAATGCAGGGGGCTGTGCCCACTACGACTTCCCTCCCGGGGGGCTGCTACTCCCCCATCCCTCGAAAAGAACACAAAGAATGCTCTATGGTGTTTTCGATAAGCTATTATATCATTGCTAGTGTAG
>NC_051409.1:19839566-19839862 GCF_015228065.2 Penaeus monodon | reverse complement strand
CTGCTAGGTTGCATAGCTGTGTGAAGCTAATGAACTACCTCTATTAGTCTCCAATAACAAGTTCGCTCCCGCGCCCAGCCTCTCCAAGGCCTCCTGAACCGCCCGAGCAACGCCTGGCGCGCGAGGCATGGCATTATCTGCAGGCTGGTGGAACTGTGAGTAAGCTACAATCTGCAAGCCCTAATAACCGAGTGTGTACGAGAGAGGAAGGGTTTCCCTCCAGTATCTAATTCTTGGTCATGGCATCGGGGTCGCTCCTCCCTGGCACGGGGCGACTCCTCGTCCCTCTTTTGCAT
>NC_051409.1:19839194-19839372 GCF_015228065.2 Penaeus monodon | reverse complement strand
CATGAGGTGTAATGAAGGAGTCTAGCTGTGAGTAAAGAAGAGTAATATTAGTAAGCGAAAACAAGGGTCAGTGGGGAGTGGTTGTGGAGATACGGTCAACGAATGTAGCCAGAGCTGTGGGGGGAATAAGCGAGGGCATAACAGTACCATGAACGGCAAGGATAAGGTCATGAACGAG
>NC_051409.1:19837980-19838971 GCF_015228065.2 Penaeus monodon | reverse complement strand
TCATAATCACTAAAACGAGCGTCAAGCTCATCATGTGTGCCGATGCCGAATAAGTACGAAGTAGCGTCGCCCATAAAATTGAATAAACCGCGGCGGACACGACGTGGCCGTGGGCGCGGTAATCTGTCCTTAAAGGGTAACAAATCGTATCGAGATACGTTTAGAAATGATAGTAATGAGTCAGCCTGAACCGTGGTGAGTAAGTTGTCCGAGGTAACTGTGTGGGAGTACTGGCCTATCAGGGAGAGGTGTGTAGATGCGGTGTTATAGAAGGAGGGGAGGATGCCAAGGCTGATATCTACGTCGACGTAGTTTCCGACGAATGCAATATTACCAACGTCTTCAAGTAAAGCACCTGGTTGTAGTAGGTAGGAAGCCGGGAGGGAAGCGCCGGACAGGTTAAGGAGAGATAGGAGGAGCGGGAGGAGCGTCATCTGTGGGGGGAGATATGTCAGCGTCACTGGGGTTCTGTCTATAAAACTCGTCCTCGTAATATCTGCTGGCTAGCTTAAGGGTGTCGAAGTGGAACCAGACTGAGGGAGGTGACTAGACATTTGCATAACGCCGTGTTATTTCGACCAATGATGAAATCTATAAGGACCCTTCGAAATCTTAGGTGAAAGCTTGGGTGTAAGGAACGTCCTGTCAGTAACTAAGTGGAAAAAACTAAAAGCATACCCACGTCATGTGTTGTCGTGCAAGCTTGTGTTGTTGTCTAATATCATGCCCTCTCCCACTCTGTAGATGATCACGTGCAATTTTATAATCTCCCGATTCTTACGAATAGCTAACTTGACGTAGTAGTGTCATCATAAACCGGTAAAGGTCGCTGCTCAGCAGATCATCGGCAAACGTCTGTCCTCGCCATAAATGATAAAAATGAGGGATATCACCTAAGGAGCTGAGAAAAGTACTAGTGATGGCCATTCGAATGATAGGTACCCATACATCCCAAAGGAAGTGGAAAGAAGCAAGTGATGTCCGCCCGCAT
>NC_051409.1:19837146-19837414 GCF_015228065.2 Penaeus monodon | reverse complement strand
GTTCAATACGGGGTACAAAGTCTCAGGGTTACTAACCAGCTGGATGTCGTGTGTCTCTGGCGGGATCCACGCCCTTTCCCCGGGGGGGCGGAACGGCGGAACAGGAGGCCATACTCGAGAAAAAGGTTCCCTCGTGGGAATGTGGGATGGCTGGGCAAGGTAATGACGGATTTGCTTATAATAGGGTAATCAAATCAGATAACGTGGATCCGCCCTCTGTTGCTTGCGTACGTCGTCGGCTACTAGGACCCGAGATGAAAAAAGGCTA
>NC_051409.1:19836272-19837003 GCF_015228065.2 Penaeus monodon | reverse complement strand
CGATTGTCTTGTCCAGGAACCTCGATATCGTTATCCAGGACAATCTCCCTGAAAGGTTTCAGGGACCAAAACAAACAGCCAGCGCTTCTAGGTCAGGCGCTGGTAACGAGACTCTGCCGCGTTCAGTTTTCTGCTAGCATCAAGCAGGGGTTGGAGTCGCCCGGCAGACCTCTGCATGAGGGCGGCACAAACCCGTGCACGAGGCGTCAGTTGCGAGCACGAAAAGGCTGTTAAATCGGGGGAAACGAGGACAGGGGACTCCGTCAGGAGATTCGTTAAGTGCAAATGCGTGTTGGTGTTCAACCGACCAAAGGAAATGAGCGTCCTTCAATTAAGAAGCTTTGAGAGTGGGTAAGCTATGGAGGCAAATCCTTTAGACATGGTCGGTAAAATCCCGCTAAACCAAAGGAAAAACAATACATCTTTGACTCTACTGGTGAATAGGTGAATACCATCGGAGTGATAGTGTGCCCTAAGTATTCAATCTGCTCCTCGGAAAAATGAACATTTCTGTAGATTATAGTTAAAACCTGCCTCGGGACAGTCTCTGAAAAACCTTCTAAGCTTTTAACTTCATGATCAGTCACATAATTAGAAACAATTGCAAGCCCCGGCGAGGTATAAAAAGAACAGCTGTTACCCCTAAACCAGCCATGATAAGGCATTAAGACGAGAAAATGTAATAGGGGGAATTCCGAGTCCGAATGGCATAGGACTGAATTGAAAAAGAC
>NC_051409.1:19835498-19836190 GCF_015228065.2 Penaeus monodon | reverse complement strand
TAGGGAGAACACGGAATAGTCCCTTTCCAAATCCTGCAGAAAGCGATTCGTAGCTAGGGGAGGGGAAAAAAACGATCGGGGAAGTGAGAGCATTAGTTTACGATAGTCTACTACGGTACGTGGGAGCCGCTTCTTTGGCACAAGATCATGGGGGCACTCCACGGTAAGGTGCTTGGTTCTATTAGATCCATCTCTAAAGTTTTGATATCTGTTCACTGAAAGATTTGTCTACGGGCTATGCGCGTTACGCGGTATGCAGGAATATAGACCGGCTTGGCATCCTTCTGTAGCCGGATTTCATGCTGGCGTACTGATGTCATTGCAGCAATGGGGCCGCTCTGGGCTGGTAGCAATTGCGGGAATCCATGAAAAGACGCTGTTAAAAACAGCCCCGAACTTCGGAGAAGTCAACTGGTGGTAAAATCTGTAGATGATGGTGAGCTCATGTGGGGGGGGCTGGAGGTGCATGTGGTCTGTGAGGCACGGGTGGTAGTGCTGACAGATGGTAACTAATGTAGGTGTAGGAAGGTTCAAACTCGACTAAGGGGAGTGGCGTGACTTCGCAAGTCAAGCACTCTCAAGCGCGCTCGAGGCGGGGACGGGGTATGGATAGCAGATTAATGGTATACAAAGACGAACTGGCCATCCTTGCATCGTATAGTGCGGGTAAGGTAACTTAACCCATGACACGC
>NC_051409.1:19834281-19834437 GCF_015228065.2 Penaeus monodon | reverse complement strand
CTTCTTCAGGAAACATTTCGGGATAATACTCACCGCGCTGCCCGGAGTCAAGGAAGGATAGTACATATGGATTCTCAACAAGGATGTTTAATAGGGGACCCCCGCATGAAGGGACATCACCCAAGGTCCTTATAACAGTTACACAAGCCCTGGTGG
>NC_051409.1:19833722-19834033 GCF_015228065.2 Penaeus monodon | reverse complement strand
CGGCAGCGGAGTCGCGTGGGGGTACTGTATTCATCGTGGTAAGCGGGTGGTGTGCGCGTGCAGGTGAGCGCGCAGGAGAGCGCGTGAACCGATTATAGGGGGGGCGGGGGTCAAGAGCGTGAGGGGGGAGCGTGTAGGGTCGGGCTATCAGCAAGCGGGCAGTCGGACGTCAGTGCGCTACGTGCGGAGGGTCCTGCGGGAACGACACTCTTTTCACGTGTGCTACCACAGCACCAGGTGATTCGACTTAATGAGGGACTCTCTCACCAGCACGAGCAAGGTTGGCGGGTAGTAAACGTTCGTTCGCAGGA
>NC_051409.1:19832924-19833580 GCF_015228065.2 Penaeus monodon | reverse complement strand
TCCGACTTTCGAAACCAAAAGGAGGTAAGTCGCAGTGCGAAAGTGAGTCGGGTCTCAGTTTTAAAAATGTCAGAAAGTGGACGGATGCCGACGTAGGGTCGGAGGGTCTTGCAAATTCAACGCCAAGTCAAGTCTTAAAATCACCTCATGCACTACCCTGATTTTTCTTTAACTCCCTTAATAGTCAACTGATAGCGGGACACTAAGGTCAAGTCTTGTGTTAAATGGCGGACACACATCTTGAGAATTCAGGTGGAATTTGCGGTCAAATTGTGGGTCGCGCGAGTCACATAGTTTCAGTTCGAGGAAAAGGTGGGATGGGGGGGGTAATTCACTCCGTTGAATGTAGTTATTGTCTGATGGGGTTAACCAAGGACGACATGTTGAGGAGGTTAGTTCGAAGTCGGTCCAGTAAGGGAGGGATTCAGGAGCCGTATGTAAGAACGAGATGACGGGGACGGAGGGAGTATGCAGGCGAGGAGGGTGGAGGTGGCGCGGGTCGGCTATAAGTTCGTACGTGAGTGGTGTTGCTGTCGCGGGTGTGGCGGGCCTGGCGGGTGTTCACTGGATGAGTGTACTGTGTTATTGGTTGTTGTCCGTGTTAATCCGGAGAATGTGGGTGTCGGCCAAGGTTGCAGAGAAGTAACTGAGGTCTC
>NC_051409.1:19831311-19831403 GCF_015228065.2 Penaeus monodon | reverse complement strand
CGCTAAATATAATAAAAATAAAAGTGGGAGTCAGTCCTCGGTACTTTCCATTATAACTTGGACAAAAAGTCATCGATCCCTCCCTTCTCTCA
>NC_051409.1:19830876-19831041 GCF_015228065.2 Penaeus monodon | reverse complement strand
TCCTGTCTCTGCGAGCGAGATGTAAGCAACAACTCCGACAGACGGTGATGATATCCCTTCCTATGCACTGAACATTTAAACAAACATACCTATTATAGATAACTATCTTAATTAACGCTATTGATTCTAATACAATTTTGGATATGCTGATATACATTTAAAATA
>NC_051409.1:19830373-19830779 GCF_015228065.2 Penaeus monodon | reverse complement strand
GTATCGATCTCAACATGGGTCCCACCTTCGGAAGATATTAATATAGTGAAATTTAATGCGCGTATTAATAGAAATATCTTGTGTAATATAACATAATTGGTTTTATTCACAAAGAAATAGAATCTATATGCAAAATCTATTACTGACTGAAAAAGAAACACATGTGAAACCAATAGAAACATATCAGTAATACAAATTATTATTTACATACAAAATCCATAAACATATCAGATATACATGAACATAATCTGAGAAGGGACACATTTGGCACATTTGGCAATGACATTGGCTTAATATTCAGTAATTCTAATCTTGCTTCTATTTTTCATAAACTTAGCAAAAAAAACTTTATTGGGAAGACTTGTACCTACATCACTTTATTCTCAATCCCTTTCTATTACATTTT
>NC_051409.1:19826716-19826825 GCF_015228065.2 Penaeus monodon | reverse complement strand
TCGCCTACTCGGGTAATGTGGACATAGTTTTGAAAACTTTCACTTACTTCTATATTTATTGAAACAAGTAAACAGAAATTTAATACAAATATTAAACTCCAATATCAAA
>NC_051409.1:19825319-19825489 GCF_015228065.2 Penaeus monodon | reverse complement strand
ATGTCATTACTGCGTTGTTTCTGCTTCAAGGAAAAATCCTTCCAAAAATTCCCCATTGCTTTAAACAAGAAGGGGGGTGGAATCCTTCCTTGTTAAAACCCTTGGCACCCAAAAAACCCCGCTCTTTACCATGTAAAAGGAAAGCATTGGGAACCGCCTAAGGGGGGGGT
>NC_051409.1:19824049-19824190 GCF_015228065.2 Penaeus monodon | reverse complement strand
TATCAAAATTTCAATCCCCCCTACTGGGTAATGTGGACATATTTTGAAAATTTTCACTTATTTATATTTTATTGAAACAATTTAAAACAGAAATTTAATACAAATAAAAAAACCCCAAATATAAAAATAATTTGCTAAATT
>NC_051409.1:19822232-19822306 GCF_015228065.2 Penaeus monodon | reverse complement strand
AACAGCCCCCCATGGTTTGGGGTGGGATATGTTGGGGCGGGGGTGTTAAAAATATATACCATATAAGTGTTTTT
>NC_051409.1:19821712-19821781 GCF_015228065.2 Penaeus monodon | reverse complement strand
GGGGGAAAATTTAAACCCCTGGAAAAAAAGGGGAAAATAATTTCATTTAAAATTTTTGGGCGTAATTTT
>NC_051409.1:19821548-19821642 GCF_015228065.2 Penaeus monodon | reverse complement strand
TTTATATGTAATGTGTGTGTGTGTTGGGGGTTGTATATTATTTTTTTTTTCAATCTTTGGGGGATTTCCAAAGGACAACCGGGCGGGGGGGGGG
>NC_051409.1:19818317-19818708 GCF_015228065.2 Penaeus monodon | reverse complement strand
AGGGGGGGGAAAGGGGATAAGGGGGGAAAAGAGAAAAAGAAAAAAGATGGGAAGAGGGGGGAAGGGAAGCAAAAGGAAAGGGGAAAAGGGGTAAGGAAAGGAAAGTGGGAAAGGAGGAAAAGAGTTCCAAAAGGAGTTTAAGAGAAGGAGTGGAAAGAAAAGAAAAATGGGAAGGAAAAGGAGGAGGGTAGGACCCGGGGGGAGGGGGAAAAGGGGGGGAAAAGAGAGAACAGAGAAGGGGGGAAAGGGAAAGGGAGGGAAAGAAAAGTGAAAGGGGGGAAAAAAACAAAGGGGGGAGGGAGGTTTGGGCGGGGGTAGGAAGAAGGAAGGAGGGAAAAGGGGGTTTAAAGGGACCGGAAGGGGAAATTTGGGGGAAAAAAAAAGCGGCGGG
>NC_051409.1:19815022-19818225 GCF_015228065.2 Penaeus monodon | reverse complement strand
GGGGCGAAGGGAGGGAGAAAAAGGGAAAAGGGAAAAGGGGAAAGAGGAAAAAGCGAGGGAGGGAAATATAAGCGGGGGAAAAAGACCAGGGAAGGAAAAAGGAAAAAGTTTGGGGGAAAAGGGGGGGAGGAGACGGAAGGAAAAAAGGGGAAAGGGAAAAAAGAAAGGGGAAAAGGGGGAAAGGGGGTTAGAGGGGGAAAGAGAGGGGAGGAGGAAAAGGAAAGGGGGGAAAGGGGGAAAAGGGGAACCCAAACCAAGGGGGGGAATTTAAAGGGGGGTTTTGTTCATGGTTAAAAAGGGGAATAAACCTTTGGCAACCAGGAGGCAAATTTTCCTTGCCCGTAAAAAAAAACCCATGACTCAAAAAGGGGTAATTTATAATTTAAATAAATTAAAAAGGGCGTTAAAAAGTCAAAGCAAAAAAATTGGCCCTTTTTTCCTGCTTTGATTTGTGCCCCATCTGCCCCTTCCCCAATTCTTTACTAAAATCCAAATTGGCCCCCCAAAAAAGGGGAATTGTCAGGTTAACCTTTTTAGGCCCTTCTGCGCCCACTTGGGGATAAAACCACAGTTTTTTAAAAAACTTTCCCCCATTTTTTGACCGGGTTTGGGCTAGAGGGGGAAAGGGCCCCCAAGCGAAAACCCCAAAACCCCAAAAGCAACTTAAAAGGGAAATTTTGAAGGGGAAAAATTTTTCCGGGCTCCCTACAAATTTGTTCACAGGCCCTGGTGCCAAAAATTTTACCTTTTTCAAAGGGGGCCAAAAAAGGAAAAACCAAATTTTGAACATTCAGGGAAAAGACTGCCCCCCTTTAGGAAAAAATTCCAGTTTCCGAAAAAAAAAAAAAAGTTTTTTATCAAGGCACGACTTTCAGATGGTGAAGGTGCAACCTCGTTTGGCTAATTGGCATCTAATGAAGATATACCTGGAAATCGTTTATCTTCCAAAGGTCAAGTTTTCATCTATTTCGTGAATGCCATTCCACTTCACAAGCTGCAAAGCGAAGCGGTCATAAACATTTAATCAAAAAGGGCAGATTCCCACGTCTTCTGACGCATACATACGAAAGAAAGTGATGGGTTTTGTTGTAAACTATCAAAATTTGAATAAGAACAGATTTAATCCCCTCGAAAGCTTGCGTGTAAAGGAAGCAATGTTCAAGGATAGTATAGAGGGTTTGTTCATAAAGATTTTTCCCATAAAGATGCAATATCCATGATGACTAACGAGGAGGACAAAGCTTTCCTTGCAAGTCAAAAGGAACACAGACTAGACTCAAGGAAAGGACTCAAGTCGTGATAAGGCTTTCGAGAAGAGAGTAACTGTAAAAAGGGCAGTTAAAGAGAAGGATGTGCAACAGAAAAGAAATTGGGAAGTTGAGAAAGTCTTTGACTGCTGTAGACTCCAGTGCACTTCGTGTCCTTGACTCTTCTTCGACATCTAGCTCTTCAAAAGACGAGATTTAGGATGAAGACTTTCAGGCAAAGCTATCTGCGTCCAAAATGTCATCTCTTTCAAAGTGATTAAGAATGAAAAAATATCAAGACCCCTGAGTTGACTGCTGCTTGGGGCAGAACTATGCCAACGCAAGGCCAAGCAGCCATGACTTTAGGGACTCTTGTCATGACCATGGTGGAAAATCTTGAGGACTACACAATTTCCAAAAGTTCGATCAGGCGCCACTGAGTGTAAAACTGAGAAATTTATTGGTCAAAGGACCAAGAAGAATTTAAAACCGATGTTCCTCTCATCCTTTATTGGAATGGGAAGCTGCTTCCTAGAATCACAGATGGAAAGGAAAAAGTTGACAGGGTCGCAGTTTTAGTGAGCAGTTTCTAGGTGTACCAAAGGCTGTAACAGAGAGCAGTGCTCAATAAAGTCGAGTTTGTATGGAAGCTATCAAGAGTTGGAATCTCAAAGATCAAATTCAGGGCATATGCTTTGAAACAACAGCATTCAATACTGGTCTGTGAACATAGAGGCTTCTCTTGGCCCAGGATTGATCTGGATAGCCTGCAGTCATCATATAATGGGAATTATCTTGTCCAACATATTTACCAGACATTAGGGGCCATCATATGGACCTAATGTTCCCTGTTCAAGAGATTTCAAAGCCACTGAGGCGTTTTGGAGCACGAAGTCTCCATATCCTCCAGCAAACCTTGATAGTAGGATCCCATCCAAGGGAGGAATACAAGGAGCTGTTGTTGTTCATGGTGGAAAACTGAAGAAGGTAACCTTCTGTCAGCCAGGAGCATTCCATCACGCCCGATGAATGTCTAAGGCGATGTACTGCATCAAGATATATATTTATAATTTCAACTCACTGAAATAGAGCTCCAAGTCATGCCAAAAATGGCTTTGTTCACTGCTTTGATATTTTGCTATCTTGCCTTCTCATGCTCCACTCAACGATCTGAAGTTGATGACTCTCCTGGAACAAGGCAGATCATATGTCAGCCTAACAATTTTGAGTGCCTTCTAGCGCCACCTGTGGTATGCAGCCGAAGATCTTGTTAATCTGTCACTTTTTAGTGACCGGGTTGAGAAGACTGAGAAGGGGAGGATTGCCGTGAAGACGAGAATTCAGCCCCAACAAGAAAGCAACTAAAAGGACTTGAAGAGAAAAGATTCTCTCCAGGTGCTCCACTATCAACATTTGTTACACAGAAATCTCCTGTCATCTTTGACCTCCTTCTCAAAGATGGCAAGGAAAGGCCAAATAGGACATTCCAGGTCAAAGTACTTGCTCTTTAGATGTTGACTTCCAGCAGTTCTCTGAAGCTACCAAGAAGATGAAGGTGACAAATGACCTTGCTGAGCGAGGGATTGCCTTGATCAACAAGATCAGCTTTTCAGCGACTTGAGTTGAGGACCAGAAGCAATACTTGCTTAGAATCATTGATCTATACCAACAATAGATTCCTTCCCGCTCTAAAAAGGAACTAGTAGGTAAAAAAAATGTGATAAAGCCAACAGTGTATATTGGACTTGTGAAAAAAAAATTGCTTCTTGTGTTGTTTTTATGTTGCTGTTTTTTTTTTTCTATGATGCAAAGATTCAATCTTTGACTGTACACCTATTGGAGAAATTAAACTCGAAAAAAGTAGTAACCTCTAAATCAACCTTGATTTGCTTGAAACTTGTATGATCTCCATAAGTTGATTAAAAAAAATGTGTGCCGGTCAAATCTTGACCGGAA
>NC_051409.1:19813506-19813641 GCF_015228065.2 Penaeus monodon | reverse complement strand
TCGCGGTCTGACCTGGCTTTGAGCCGGTTGTTTTGAATTTCGTTCCACTCAACTTTCTTGTCCCATCAAATGAATCAGTCCGTAAAAGTACTGATGTTTAAGGATTTCGACAGCCATAACCGTACTGGTTGGCAG
>NC_051409.1:19813199-19813460 GCF_015228065.2 Penaeus monodon | reverse complement strand
TCACTAAATCTATTAGATATTTTCTGTATAAATAAATCATTCTATATTTCACAGAACTTAACATCTGCCTTATACATTCAGTGACAACTTAGTAGGATCATCTAGTTCGTAGAAATGAAACCTATGCTTTCGCGTTGTTTGGTTCTTTGGTCTTCTTCCGTAGGCCTGCAGCTGCTGCATGGGATCAGTGGTTTATCTTTGTATTGCGGGACACAGTGAAGATATATCCAATTTCTTGCGACACACTAAAATGAACGTATC
>NC_051409.1:19812585-19813116 GCF_015228065.2 Penaeus monodon | reverse complement strand
CATTTGTCATGTTCCTTTGAAAATGTACTACTATAGATTACTCTACAAGAAAAATTGATAAACCCTAGTTCATGAGAATATTAAGGTTACGATGTACATTTTCCCGCATTTCAGGCAAAAGACGATAACTTCAAAGGTAACTAATACATATCTGCCAAAAATCATGCGACACATTTAGGGTGTAATCGTGAAACACTTGTGTGCATATGTTTATGTACGACTGTACTAAAGTAGGATGAAAAAAGGAATCTTTTTGCAAACCTCTTTTATTTTTTCTATACGTCAAATAAATATTTGAAGTGTCCCTGTACAACCCATAATAAGGGAGATTGTGTAATACTAAATTCATCGGAAGTGAACTTGTACGCTAATTCTAATAATGCACATTATCCCAGACCGCCATCCTCAATCCCAAAGATTCAAAATGAGATTTTACTCGTAATTCCATAATAAAATAAATAGATGACAAAAATATGGCTTCTTCGGATCCACTACTTTACCCGAGACAACACTAAGGCTCTTGAATGCACT
>NC_051409.1:19811160-19811673 GCF_015228065.2 Penaeus monodon | reverse complement strand
CATTCTAAACACATATGTCAACGACCCTTATTGCACATTTCTTACAAACGGGTTTACAAAGATTTCAGTGAATTCTACCTCGCTCTCTCTGGGGTCCAATCCATTACAATAGTCATTTCACTAAGAACATCTGGGCTTTGCACTCACACCCTTGACGACAGTTATCGTACATGCAGGTTCGCTAGCGCACTGGTACTAAAATAAATTTTCATGCATATTTTTTCTTTTCAAAATCCCTTAAAAATACATATCTAAAACTATACTACACGAATCCAAAATATATACACACTACAAAAGTATAAGCAGAAATATATCCTTATATCCACACATCGAAATTATGAACGAACTTAGAGCATGTCATGAATAAAGTGATGATAAACGGTACGTGTGATTGCATGGATGAGTTCGTGCGTATATATATTTGCTCATATTCGTGCCAGTATTCAGTATTAAGTGACAAAATAATAATAGTTCGTAATGACTAGATATACACTCTTCTTTCCACATCTTTTA
>NC_051409.1:19808612-19811119 GCF_015228065.2 Penaeus monodon | reverse complement strand
CCGTCACTGCATAGCTTGAGCACATATGGCTATTACCTTACAAAACATTATGGAAGCCTATTTTGATATGCGTATGCCGTGAAAGAGAATATATTTTGTGCTTTAACGTCATGCAAGAAACGTATAAAGTCAAAACATGTGCCGAAAGTGAAGACATGCAAAACTTTGCTGTTAGACGTTTTGTTTCAATTGTTTATGCTTATGAAAGGTTTGTTTCCTGAATTGATAGAGATGTACTAGTTGAGGTCCGCTACATTTCGATGCTTCTTTCTATAAGCTTTTGCAAATCCAAAGCAAATTTTTGGCTTTTGAAAGGTTAATAATTACAACAAGTATCTCTTGCATATTCACAGCATCTACAAAATTGTGCGTTATCTAGTAGATTGCATAAGAATTCTCGCCATTCACTAAAATGTTTCATTTACAAAATTTACCGTTTCAATATTCTCTCTCTCGCTTTGGCTGTCCTCGATATTTCCTATTGTATAACACGTAAGATTGGCAAACGGAAACATTCTGTACATTATCCGATGGCTAAGCTATTATATTCGGAGTATTTACTACTAAAGATTACTAATGGACCTTTTGTCAGGCAGAAAGAAACAGAACTGATCGTTGAACTATAAGACTTATCCGAGACTGGCCCGGGGAGCAGGTATGACTGGGTGTATCCAAAAGAGGCAAAGGCATACTGTGAGGGCCTCTCCTACTGACTCGCTGCGGGGCCTCGAAGGACGCTGGAATCGCCGAGATCTGCGATCACACTGGAAACTCTAAATCTAAACACACTGGACAAGACACTTAAAAGACGAACCAAAACCAAACACGTGACTTGTGTCCAATCCAACTTGGACGATCTGACACTTTTCGCTAGAAACAATGGAAATGTTTTTTGGAATAACATTCTCACAGAAAGCAAATAAATAACAGTCAAAACATTCGACTGCTTCTAGGAGACTGCCAGTACATATGCCCTAGCTGGGCGAACACAGATCCTTACGTATTGACTAGCTGGGCACTCATCCACATACAAAGTGAACTCCAAAACTAATTTTATCTTAGCAAAATTCACTCTCAAACCCCGTAATAAATTCTAAAGAAAACCACACAGCCGACTGGCTTGCTAAAGTTTGCACATCTGATCCTTTAAAAATTTATTTAAATGACACATTCCCTTCTTTCGATAGCACTGAAGGGATGTCAGTCATCAGAAATCTCTCTTAATATTAATCTTTGGTAGAGGTAGAACATGAAACCGACAAGAGGAAAGCACCAGAACACTGGTTTTCCCGCTTGCCCTTCACGACGACGTGTCCATATTTGTCACGCGGTAACTCAAGACTCCAAATCGTGTTACTGGGTCCCATAATGCCAAAACATCTTTTATAATACATCGGTGTTTTTCCTTTTTTCCCTTGCAGACACTGCTAGGTTTTCCACTGTTTTCACAAAAGCCGAGGCACCTTTGCATTTGCAGACAGCACCTACTGACTAGCTTCGGCACCCATCCCGCTCTGTCGCTGGCTACTGCTGCTCAGACTGCATCGTTTGGCTGGGCTTAAGCTACGCACGAAGCGCCTGGCTACCCGTTGCTCTGAGTGACTATACTCCTGCTGCGACCAAACTTTGTGCAGCGACTGCATGTTGGTTCTGAGTGCAGAGTTGTTTGCATATCGATTCGTGGTTCTCGATGAGGTCTCATTCCAGCCGCGTAGGCAGCCCCGGCAGCCATTAGGAGTGGCCCCCAGGCAGGTGTCACAGCGGTATGGGTGCCGGAGCCGGGACGACCTCCAGCTGGCTGGTGTGGAGGTGTGGGGGCGGGTTAGCAGCGGCGCAGCTAAGAGGACCCTCCAGCAGGATGTACTTCTGCATAAGCATCGGCAGCAGGACATTGCCACTGAGGGTGATGTGCTGGATGAGCGGGCGCACGTCGGTGCCGTGGATGGCCCTGAGGGTGGCGTAGATTGCGGTGCGGCACTGGCGCTTCAGCGGGGGCGGTGTCTTGCTCTCCCTGCGTAGCCAGGCCATGATCGCCGCGTCCTCCAGCCAAGGGCGCGGCAAGTGCGGCGGCGCCAACCAGTCATACTCTCGCAGGGGCGCTCCCGCCTCGACCAGTAGCCTGCGATGATGACACCAAATAAATGCACGACTCTTTATAACAGGGAGTTAACCTCGTAGCCCGCAGGCCAAATTGATCCTCGGGAAAGTCAAAAATGGCCTTCGGGGTAACAAAAAATAGTATCAGCATGTGACATTATGGTCATCAAGAGGGAAACTATGTTTAAAAACTAATATTAAATTGTACAACATACAACATACATGACCAATGCATATACATATAACCTTTAAAATTTGATCAGTAAAATAAACTTAAAGTACATGTGCGTAAAATGAAGCTATTGTCTATTGTCGCTCAGGATGGGAACTGAAACGGAAATTGGCAGACGAAGGGCTTCGAGTTTGACATCCCGCCTCTATATGCTATACAGTAGCAGGCAGTTGTGGTT
>NC_051409.1:19807853-19808325 GCF_015228065.2 Penaeus monodon | reverse complement strand
TTTAATCACTCTGCCCTGCTTTATTCGCGATGTCCTTACCTGAAGAACTCGAAATCCATGTGCTTCATGGCCCAGTAGAGCGGCGAGTGGCCCTTGTAGTCCTCGAGGGTGAGAGGCACTCCCGCGGCCACTAGCTCGAGGGCCATTTCGCGCCGCCCCTGTTCCAAAGGGATCATATTACCACACGTGACTGACAGGAAGCAATGGCATCTGTGCTACTTTGGAAGACCAAGTGATTTACATTTCATAATGATTGTCAGTAAAATGACAATATAAAAATAAAAAATCTATACTGTCTTTTAAAATATGAAGGCAGCCTGAAAAAGATTTCAAAGAAATACTTTTCATTTAGGCAGCCTTTGTTAGGGCAAGACAGGACGCTACGGCGCCGTCCACATACTCTGTATCCGAGGAACTGCATGGCGATGTTGAGGGGGTTCTCCGTAGCACGAGTGAAATCACGGGTGCGCCC
>NC_051409.1:19807593-19807753 GCF_015228065.2 Penaeus monodon | reverse complement strand
AAGAAAGGTTACTGCATAAGCGCGTCCACCGGGGAGTTGCGGGAGTTTCTGGGTTTGGGCCCCAAAAAACCCCGACCCCCCCCCCGGTGTACGCGACCATTGGTGCCTTTGTGGCAAAACCCACTGCGGGGTTTACCATCCTTTGGTCCAAAAACATACT
>NC_051409.1:19804325-19804397 GCF_015228065.2 Penaeus monodon | reverse complement strand
GTCCCCCTCTCTAATATATTTTCTTTGATCATATAATTGGTTCAGGGTAAACTGCTGCAAACCGGATTATCA
>NC_051409.1:19799217-19799413 GCF_015228065.2 Penaeus monodon | reverse complement strand
GTTGTATATGTGTGTGTGTGTGTCGTCCTATATATATGACGGTAGGAAAGGCGTCCACCTGTTAGGCTATTAACGCGTTCCGCTGCAATAGATCTCGGAAATCAAACAGATTAGATTTCAGTAGAAAGACATAACCTGTTGATAGGCTTTGCTCTTCATGAGGTCGAATGACACACATGCGTGAGTGTTCATTTAT
>NC_051409.1:19795165-19795243 GCF_015228065.2 Penaeus monodon | reverse complement strand
GGGGGGGGGGGTTTTCGGGGCTTTGGGATTTTCAAATACACACACAACAAACACATTCCCCCACACACCCACACCCCG
>NC_051409.1:19794977-19795065 GCF_015228065.2 Penaeus monodon | reverse complement strand
AAACCCCCCAAAAAACACCCCCAACCCCACACACACACACAACAACAAACACAACAACAACAAACCCAAAAACAAAAAGTCCAAAAAT
>NC_051409.1:19794142-19794763 GCF_015228065.2 Penaeus monodon | reverse complement strand
TCAAATAAGCGTCACTCCCCCGGGGCACCTACAAGCGAGAGGCCCTGGGGACTCACCTGGTGGAGGTCGAGGATGTGGGGCATCCTACCCATTTTGACGTAGGGCGCTTGCAGGACACCTCGCTCGGTCAGACTGCAGGAGCTGAGCATGGAGGGCGTGGGCGTACGGGCGAGGATGGGTGGAGAAGAAGCCGTTCCAGGGACACGCTTTGGTCATGGAAGCGCCCGGGACGGGGGTCGCGAACTTCAAAATTGGCTGCAGTGATAACAGTTATCAATATTGAGCCTGATATGCCGTGAATCTCTAGCGTGGGAATACACTCGGCTGTGCTGAGTCTGCGGCCCCGCCGACGCCCGCGGAGCCGGAGCGCCGGGACGTCACATCGACATGGCTCGCGAGGCGTCACCTGCGTCTGCTTTCGTCAAGCGAAATATTTCCCTTCCTTCTTTCTTTCTAGGCGATCTGACTTTCATGCGCCCGGGCAAGCTACTCGCGTCGCGGGAACGCCTTCCCCGGGGGGAACTGCGCCGGATCTGCAGAAGAGACGGAATTACTTTTCACGAATTATTCGGAACCATCATGGGACAGGAGCTACGACAGGACGCGCAAGTTGCAATGGGC
>NC_051409.1:19793784-19793860 GCF_015228065.2 Penaeus monodon | reverse complement strand
GGGGGGTTGGGGGGGGGGGTGTGTTTGTGGTGGGTGTTTTTTGAGTGTTGGGGGTTTTGGTGGTTTTGGTGTGGTT
>NC_051409.1:19793424-19793767 GCF_015228065.2 Penaeus monodon | reverse complement strand
TTGTGGTGGGTTTTGGTTGTTTTTGGGTTTTTTTTTTTGTTTGGTGGTTTGGGTTTGGGGGCGTTTGGGGGGGCGTTTCGGGGGTGCGGGTGCGGGGGTGTTTTTTTGTTTTGGTGGGGGAGTGGGGGAGGGTTGTGGTTTTGGGGGGGTTTTTTTTTTTTTTTGGTTTAGGTGTGTGGGTTGTGTGTTTTTTTGTGTGGGGTGTGTGTTGTGGGGTGTTGTGGTGTGTGTGTTTGTGTGTGGTGTGTGTGTGTGGTCTATGTTTTGGTTGGGTGTGTGTGTTGGTGTGGTGTTGTGTGTGGGGTGTGTGTGTGTGTTGTGGTTGTGGGGGTGGTGTGTGGTT
>NC_051409.1:19791307-19793351 GCF_015228065.2 Penaeus monodon | reverse complement strand
CAGTTTTATTGAAAAATGGGGAACACATTTCAAACCCAAGTGGTTTTCGAATCTGTAGTTTAATTCGGTAAAATTTTCAGGGAACTGTACCTTTTCCCCCACTGATGGACACTGTTTGTTCTCTTTTTTTCCCCTTCCCCGGGTCTTAAGAAACACAGACCCCAACGGGAAAAAAATGAAAATAGCGAGCAAGAGATTCTTTGAACAAGTCTTTCCTTAAAAAGTCGAATGGGGACTCGTAAAACTCGCCAAGTTACCCGGATGGGAAAGCGACCTTAATCGACCTTATTTCTGCAACAGCAATGCGGGGGTTGCACAGATATGACTCCCTGAGCACGCCGAAGGTCTTGGCGTGACGCGGCATCGCCCGTGGTAAACGTAGGCAGTGGCATGGGACTGGCTGCTTTATATTATATCTTGGGAAATTTGCATGTTCTCCAACTGAATCCTCCAAGGAAACTGCTATTTAAAAGATGGATCATCTACATTAACATTTCTGTATTTCATTTCGTCTTTGCAGAAAAAGATCAAACAAAAATAATTAGCTCACTAAAAACTATCGACGATATGCTCTTCATTGTTTTAGATTTTTTTCGAATGAGCAAATGTACAGATTCAAACATCGGAAAAAAATACTCTTGAAACCTGAAGCACGTCAGGAATACAGCAAAACTGATACAGGCCCCAATGCGCCTCAGTAGCAGCAGGTGTCAGCGGGAGGAAACTATCAATGATTGAATTTATGACACTGATCATTGAATTTGGATAATGGATTACCTATAACTGCGTTGTTAAAGCTCTTTACGGCCACTTATCCATTAACACATCTACGCTTTATTCATTTTGCTTAGTTCTGCAATCTTATGAATACCAGCAGGTTAGCATGCTTATGGATATGCTGTTTAATGCGAGGTGTGGTGACGACGGAGGAGCAGCACTCATGACGGAAGCAGTGAAGAAAGCGCTTGGTAAGGGGAAAAGCAAATGTCAAAGCGCTTACTTTAATGCATTCGCGTTACGCTCAATGTCAGAATACTGATGTTATCACATGCAACTACAAATGAAGTTTGAATATAGCGGGAAATACTGGTCTTGGAATGCTGGACAAAGCAACGTTTCGCTGCCTTGTAATCGACACTCACACGACCAGGCTCGCTCGGGGACTGGATCTGACACTGTACTTCCCCTCTCGCCTTGCCGCTGTATCGAATGTGACTCATGTAACTTCATTTTATCAGTCCACAAGTATTTCCTGTCCTTCCTCTAACTTGCAGGTACAGAATCTATTGCTCATATAAGTCCCTCAGATGGAAAGCGTTTCGTTTGGCACATCATTCATCCACAAGGGCGCGAGGCTGTTCCACAAACGTAACTCGGTCGAGCCTAGTTAAGAGGACAGTACAAGAGGACAGGTGGAGCGTGACACCGATATACTTACCTCCACGCTATGTTCCAGCGATTTCCAACAGAGCACGCACACGCTAGCTTAGATGCACGTACTCACTTTTTATATAAGCATTTAATTACAACACAGCATCCACTGTCACTTGCTCCACTTAAAAAACAGTGTAAACATTCGAAATGATGCACGAGTTGAAACTTGTCACAATAATAAGAAAAAAAAATCTACTTCTTTTTTTTCAAAACAGAGTCTTCATTGCTAGTCACTACCGCTTAAAAGCGAGGCTACAGTGCTGTCAGCAGTGTTCCGGAAAGGATCACTCTCAAACAAGTCGAGGGGACACAAAGAAATCACGTGCTGAGCCCCGGACAGACGGGGAGAGGGTTTCCGGGCGGCCGACGCCCGGAATAACCCATCTTGCTGAGCTCGGTTTAGTTTCGGGGTTTTAAATGGCAAACCCTTGCACGCGTTGAACGTGTTCCTTTTGTCCCCAATCATCATGGGTTTTGGGGGAGAAAGTGGACGCAAGTAACTAACGTTTTAGTATACAGCGCGTGCCATTTATTTTGGGTTCATCCCACCCCGGGAGCAGATCGTCGAATGGAAATGCCGTTCGTCGGGTAATGTGGGGAAAGGTGAGGC
>NC_051409.1:19789123-19790682 GCF_015228065.2 Penaeus monodon | reverse complement strand
CCCGTTGCCTCATCTCCTCATCGTCTCCTTCATTCTTTCCCGCGAAACGTTTGCCCTCGGTGTTTTCTAGGTCTCCGTTGTTTATTCCCCCTCCGTCTTCTGTTTGTAAGCTACCTTTCCACCATCTCAGCCATTGCTGCAGTCAACATTTTATCTACATTTCCATAAATCAGCAATGTTATCGGTAGGAGGCACACAAATATCGGGTGTGTGGCTTCGAGCCCCACGACGCCCGCCCTGCACATGCAGCTTCCGCACCTTAACCATGGCTCCCCGCGCGCAACCTCTTTGGCGGGCCTCTCGATGGTCCCGTTCAAGACAGAGCGTCCTCTGGCATTTGTCGGCACAGGTGCTGCATTACGCCACGTTAATTGAAAAATCAGTGTTAAAGAGAAGGCATAATGACGACAGGAAATTTGCATGGCGGGCTGACATAACTGTATCGCAGAAGCACATAACCTTCACGTGACAGGGGCCAGGGCAGGAGCGGGGGCAATGGCCCTTGGTGCGCACGTGTTCGTCCGCACACCTGCATGAGTCACCCTCGGCCGTTGCGCCGACAGCTGTACGGCGGAGTCATGCCAAGTGCTCGTGGGGTCTGTATGCACTGCGAGTAACAACTTCGGCCGCTTGAGACCCTGGGAAGACCTGGCCAGTGGGTGCCCTCCCTCCTTCCTCGTTATTCCCATCTATCCCTTACTCTGTCTATGTACCTATTTATCTGCCGCTTTAATTATATGCAGCTAACCACACACCTGTATGTTTTTCTTTATTTGCCCATTTATCTATCTGCCTGCTTCTGTATCAGCAATACGAGATATCTTTCCGTTTGCAAAATGCTAAATATAAATCAACATTGATTTCACTACAGGCGGAGTCTTTTTCCCTTACGGCCCAGCTATCGTCTTGCTTTCGGCTCTGCTTTCGTTTGACTACTGACGACGTGCGCCTCCAGCACCAGGACGGCCTGCCTGCCGGAGCCGATCAATGGCGAGTGCCTAGAGGAGCCTCGTCCAGTCTCCTCCCAAGGTCACGACAGCGGAATAAGAGGGTGCCTCTCCCGCCCCCCGGTCGTCCCTCTCGCCTTCCCCGGGCGAGCCACGACCGTCGCCACGTCGCTTACCTTGTTGCGCGTCACATGAGCTGACTCCTTCACCGGCCGCGCTTCCATGACCTCCCCTGCCTCGTCACCACCACCACAACGGCACTGTGGCGGTGGTGGAGGCCAGAGGCGCGTGGCGTCCAGGACGTGTTCGCTGATGGCTGCAGAAGGGGAAGCTAGCGCTTCTAGGGGCACGTGCGTTTGGCACCGCTTCGAGCGTCCAGGCGATGTCCTCAGCGCTTGGCGGCGAACTGAGTAGGGCGGGGGACGCGGGGCCGAGGGGGGCCCCGGGGGGTGCGAGTGACAGTAGAGCAGCGGCGCTGGCCGGGACACGTGCACCACGGACACGCACGACGCTAAAACTGGCGGCGTGAGACTGGCACTCCAGGACAGGGCCGCAGAACCTCCCTCTCTCCCCTCCCCGCGCCTTCTTCCTCGCCGCGAGTGGTGCATGCGG
>NC_051409.1:19787703-19789033 GCF_015228065.2 Penaeus monodon | reverse complement strand
CCTCTCCTTAAAAGAAATACTTTTTATGTAAAATAAATGAAAATGGTATAAGTTATATTATTAGAAGAAAGGGGCGGCGTTTAGAAAATCCTGTTTTATTGAAATGCTTTATAGAGTTTAAATAGCAATGATAGGTTCAAAGTTTTAAACAACTTTAATACGCAAAAATTTAAATGTGGGAAAAATAAACCCCCATGTACCCCTGGAATTCAAATCCCGTGGGAAAAATTTCCTTTGCTACGCAGCTTTTCAAAAGGGGCCCGCCTTTACGTTCCCTTTGATCACAAAACTTTACACTTTTCCTTATAAAACCAGATAATCGAATGGTATTTCTAGAATCAATCTCTGGTATCCACAGTGTCAGAAAGCTTACAAAGAGCAAATGAGGGAAAACATCAAATATATTGAGCAGCCAGAGGAGTGGATCACTATGATTTCGCCTTTTTGCCGCCGCGTGTTTTGCCCGGATTTACAAAAAGAGAATGTTACCAGTGGCGGAAGGGTACCTGCTCCGTGGCACTTGCATTTTCCTTTGATCCTAACTCTTTCTAAAGTAAACACCGACGGAAAGTCCCAGGCCACAAACCATAGATTCCCCACTGCAAGCTTTAAATTTTTAAGGTAGTAACGTCGAGTCACACTCTCCTAAGATCATGGGGCAGTTCAAAATACCGACATGGGTACATAAAAAAAAAGTGCGCCACGTAAACCCCTTTCCCAAAAAAAGTGAGGACATCATTCCCGACAATTCGCTCCCTGGGGGGCATTGCAGCAGTTATTTTTGTGGATTTTTCGATATATTTACCCTTTCATCTTTCGGCAACATTGTTGCAATTCACCATTCTCACTACAAGCAATGGTATATAATTTTCAGTATGGAATATTATCTTATGCTTGTCAGCTGTAGCATATTTGTTTGCTTTCTGTCTTTGTACTATTCCGTAATTCGAAATAGTCTTTCTGTATTCTGTTTGCATTTACTCGCCTTTTCTTTTTGTGCTGCCCCTATTTAATGGTTTGTTGATGAGATTGCGTTAGTATGCAGTGTCATGCAATTAAGTAAGATTTTAAATGATATAGGTAATAGTCGCAGTGACTGCAGAAATAAAGAGATTCCGGAGAGCATGTTCTCCAAGGAATGGCGGACAACTTCGTCTTGGCTTAATTCCTTTTGCGAAACGAAGCGGGTCGTCAGCGCGGCTGCCTAGGAGGCCCCGGAGGCCAGTCGCCAGCAAAAGGTGCGGAGATATCGTGCGAGGCAATGGTAGATGCGAACATCAGGGGCCCGAAGAGCACTGCCTGAAACCTGAACAGGAGAGTCCTTGGCGTT
>NC_051409.1:19787497-19787582 GCF_015228065.2 Penaeus monodon | reverse complement strand
AGAGAGAGAGAGAAGTAGGCCCAAGACTTGATACTGAAATGACAGGAATGAGCATGATTCAATTAATTAGAAGGCGCAGGACCTT
>NC_051409.1:19784637-19785621 GCF_015228065.2 Penaeus monodon | reverse complement strand
CGCGTGGTCGGGGGTTGTGTGTGTGTCTTACACAGACGATACTTTTCCTTTCCTTCTCTTGCTCTCTTTAGGCTAAACTCATTTCTCCTTGCACACCAAAATTTTTACAACAGGAAGTGAAGAAATGTTCTCAGCGGAAGCGGGGACTGGGCCCGAAATATGGAAAGGGGGGGGTAGGTGGAGGCTCGGGGGTGGGGGGGGTTTAAAGGGGCCCGGGAAAAGGAATGCAGAGCTGTTGATGACATGTTAAGCAACGAGTGCATTTTTGCGTCGTTATGGGCTCGGCGGCAGGCAGCGGAGGAGAAGAGACGCGCGCACTTGTGTATGTAATCGAGTTTGTTTCTTTGTGCATGTGTACATGTGTCCTTCGATGTGCACGTGGCACTAGAGAAAAAGAGAGTACATTCGGTTTTCCAATGTCCAGCGACGATGTTTAGAGTTTACATAAGTCAACCTGTTACATATGGAGCAAGTCCTCAGCCCAGGCCCAGCTGCCCTTCTTCCGGTCGTTTCGCCTTCCCCTCGCTCCCTTTCCCTTTAACAGTCCAAAGGGGGCGCTCGGCCTCCGATCCCAAAGCCCCTCCCCACAGACAGCGACGCCTCCTTTCTGTCCGAGGTCTGTGTCCTGCAACCTCCGCAGGAATGTACCAAACTTTAAGGGAACACGTTTTGGATAGAGAATATCATAGCGAACATTTCGTAAGGCGCCCCTCTTCGTCTCTCTCCCCTAATTATAGACCGCATCCCCTGCCGCCCATGGCCCGCACCCACGTGGCTCCTGTACACAAACAAGTCCCTCCTGAGGGCCCCTCCTCCTCTAGGCAGGATCCCAGGTGCTCGGAAGGCCTCCCCTCACACCCGAAATACCTTCCCCCGCCCCACACGCTGGGTGGCGGCCGCGCCAGGCTTCGGGACCGATTTAGAGCAGGAGTCCATAGCCCGCTCGCTGCATGGCGATGGATGTGTGTGTGGATCTGAATATGA
>NC_051409.1:19784525-19784611 GCF_015228065.2 Penaeus monodon | reverse complement strand
ATTGTTTCATTGACCATACTTTTGACCTTTGAAAGAATTTTCCAGCCTTTTTCAGAACCCCAGCTATAAAAACAGAAACTCAAGGA
>NC_051409.1:19783911-19784498 GCF_015228065.2 Penaeus monodon | reverse complement strand
CCTCCCCAGAATGTTGTTTCCCTGCACCTCTTCTTAATTATGATTATCGTGTACAATAACTAGAGGTGTTTACGTGAGACGAGGTGTCAAAGAAGCTATGACAGCCAGCTAGCATACTTGTTTTCATGGACTGTAGGCCACTGAATTTCTGCATCTTGATGAAGAGTCTAGATGGGAAAATGGGATTCATTATATTTCTGTTTTTTAACCATTGCGGCATTTAAGATTGTAAATTTTGAATGAAGTTTATTGAATGTTCCATCGCTTTGATACATCAGCCCCGTAAATCATGAACCAATAGATCCCCTCTATTTTTCCTGATGCTGGTGAAGAAACTGCTCTAAAATTTCAAAAAAAGTTTTGTGCTTCATTGTTAAAAAATATGCCGGTTTGATATCGCCCCCGGATGAGCACTGCATATCCTCGACCAGTGAAGACTTCATTCACTAGTTTTAGATTTGGTTGTGCTATGCATGTTATGTTTAGTGGACAACATATTTTGATAAGCAAAACTTAGTCCTTGATATCAAAATTTAAAGTACATATATCTGAATTAGAAAATAAGAATCCCTCATTTCATAGTGTGG
>NC_051409.1:19782833-19782906 GCF_015228065.2 Penaeus monodon | reverse complement strand
CAGAATATTATTTTATAAATAATAAAATGAGATATATATAATTTTTAAATATATATAATTAAAAATAAAACAG
>NC_051409.1:19782522-19782694 GCF_015228065.2 Penaeus monodon | reverse complement strand
CAAAATATATAAAATTTAATTTTATATATATATTATTAAAATATATATAATATTAAAAAATTATACACACACACATGGTGGTTGTTGTGTGTGTGGGTGTTGTGGTGGGTTTATATAATATAAATATATAATTAATATATATATAAATAAATATAATATATATAAAAAAAAA
>NC_051409.1:19778748-19778863 GCF_015228065.2 Penaeus monodon | reverse complement strand
AAAACAAAGAAAAAACACACAAGGGATAAATGATATAACACCCGGGGGAAGATAATAAAAAAAAAAAAATAAAAAAAAAAATTTTAAAAAATAAGGGGTTAAAAAATAATAGAAT
>NC_051409.1:19778555-19778702 GCF_015228065.2 Penaeus monodon | reverse complement strand
TATATAATAAAAAAAATAATATAATAAAAAAAAAATAATATAATTAAATATAAATATTATAATGAATATTTTTTTTAATTTTTTAAAAAAAAGTAATAAATTAATTATAATTAAAATTTTTATATAAAAAACCACACCACACAATTT
>NC_051409.1:19777120-19777191 GCF_015228065.2 Penaeus monodon | reverse complement strand
GGAATTTGTTGGTTTCCCCCAAACTTTCCTTGGGAACAAGGGGCCCATTTTTTGGGCCTGGAAAAACCAAA
>NC_051409.1:19776331-19776837 GCF_015228065.2 Penaeus monodon | reverse complement strand
GCACCATTGCAACGTTGCGCGTCCTGTCGTAGCTGCTGTCCCCATGATGGTTCCGAATAATTCTCGTGACAAAGCTAATTCCAGTCTCTTTCCTGCAGATTCCGGCGCAGTTCCCCCGAGGAAGGCGTTGCCGCGGACGCGAGTAGCTTGCCCGGGAGCGCATGAAAAGTCAGATCGCCTAGAAAGAAAGAAGGAAGGGAAATATTTCGCTTGACGAAAGCAGACGCAGGTGACGCCTCGCGAGCCATGTCGATGTGACGTCCCGGCGCTCCGGCCCCCCCGACGCCCGCGGAGCCGGAGCGCCGGGACGTCACATCGACATGGCTCGCGAGGCGTCACCTGCGTCTGCTTTCGTCAAGCGAAATATTTCCCTTCCTTCTTTCTTTCTAGGCGATCTGACTTTTCATGCGCTCCCGGGGCAAGCTACTCGCGTCCGCTGCAACGCCTTCCTCGGGGGGAACTGCGCCGGGAATCTGCAGGAAAGAGACTGGAATTAGCTTTGTCAC
>NC_051409.1:19773817-19775857 GCF_015228065.2 Penaeus monodon | reverse complement strand
CAGGGAACTGTGACGATGTTACCGCGAGGACCTGATGAACACTGTGCTTGTTCTCTTTTTTCTCTCATTACACACGACTGGCTTAACTGAAGCACAGGCAGCACAGCCTTAATCCGTGACGATAAAAATGAAGACTAAGCGAGCAAGAGATTCTTTGAACAAGTCTTTCCTTAAAAAGTCGAATGGGGACTCGTAAAACTCGCCAAGTTACCCGGATGGGAAAGCGACCTTAATCGACCTTATTTCTGCAACAGCAATGCGGGGGTTGCACAGGCATGACTCCCTGAGCACGCCGAAGGTCTTGGCGTGTAACAGATTGCCCGACGCGGCATCGCCCGGGGTAAACGTAGGCAGTGGCATGGGACTGGCTGCTTTATATTATATCTTGGGAAATTTGCATGTTCTCCAACTGAATCCTCCAAGGAAACTGCTATTTAAAAGATGGATCATCTACATTAACATTTCTGTATTTCATTTCGTCTTTGCAGAAAAAGATCAAACAAAAATAATTAGCTCACTAAAACTATCGACGATATGCTCTTCATTGTTTTAGATTTTTTTTCGAATGAGCAAATGTACAGATTCAAACATCGGAAAAAATACTCTTGAAACCTGAAGCAAGTCAGGAATACAGCAAAACTGATACAGGCCCCAATGCGCCCTCAGTAGCAGCAGGTGTCAGCGGGAGGAACTATCAATGATTGAATTTACTGACACTGATCAATTGAATTTGGATAATGGATTACCTATAACTGCGTTGTTAAAGCTCTTTACGGCCACTTATCCATTAACACATCTACGCTTTATTCATTTTGCTTAGTTCTGCAATCTTATGAATACCAGCAGGTTAGCATGCTTATGGATATGCTGTTTAATGCGAGGTGTGGTGACGACGGAGGAGCAGCACTCATGACGGAAGCAGTGAAGAAAGCGCTTGGTAAGGGGAAAAGCAAATGTCAAAGCGCTTACTTTAATGCATTCGCGTTACGCTCAATGTCAGAATACTGATGTTATCACATGCAACTACGAATGAAGTTTGAATATAGCGGGAAATACTGGTCTTGGAATGCTGGACAAAGCAACGTTTCGCTGCCTTGTAATCGACACTCACACGACCAGGCTCGCTCGGGGACTGGATCTGACACTGTACTTCCCCTCTCGCCTTGCCGCTGTATCGAATGTGACTCATGTAACTTCATTTTATCAGTCCACAAGTATTTCCTGTCCTTCCTCTAACTTGCAGGTACGGAATCTATTGCTCATATAAGTCCCTCAGATGGAAAGCGTTTCGTTTGGCACATCATTCATCCACAAGGGCGCGAGGCTGTTCCACAAACGTAACTCGGTCGAGCCTAGTTAAGAGGACAGTACAAGAGGACAGGTGGAGCGTGACACCCCGATATACTTACCCTCACACGCTATGTTCCAGCGATTTCCAACAGAGCACGCACACGCTAGCTTAGATGCACGTACTCACTTTCTTATATAAGCCATTTAATTACAACACAGCATCCACTGTCACTTGCTCCACTTAAAAAACAGTGTAAACATTCGAAATGATGCACCGAGTTGCCACTTGTCACAATAATAAGCAAAAAATCTACCTGTCGTTCATAAGCTTCATTCAAACACGAGTCTTCATTGCTATGTCACTACACGCTTAAGTATGCGAGGCTACAGTTCTGTCACGCAGTGTTCACGGAAAGGATCTACTCTCAACACAGAGTCTGAGGGGACACTAAAAGAAACTCACGTGCTGAGCCCAGGACAGCTACGGGGAGAGGGTTGCCGGACGGCCGACGCCCGGAATAACCACATCTTGCTGATGCTCGGCTTTAGTTTCAGGTGGATTAAGTGGCAAACCCTTGCTACGCGTTGAAACGTTGTTCCTTCTGTTCCCGACTCATCATGGCTTGGAGGAGAAAGTGTGACGCAAGTAACTAACGTTTTTAGTATACAGCGCGTGCCAATATTGATTTCTGGTTTCATCCCACCACCGGGACTGCAGATCGATACGAATGGAAATGCCGTCATCGTCGG
>NC_051409.1:19770085-19773088 GCF_015228065.2 Penaeus monodon | reverse complement strand
CGCGAAGTTGCCCTCGGTGTTTTCTAGGTTCTCCGTTGTTTATTCCCCCTCCGTCTTCTGTTTTGTAAGCTACCTTTCCACCATCTCAGCCATTGCCTGCAGTCAACATTTTATCTATATTTCCATAAATCAGCAATGTTATCGGTAGGAGGCACACAAATCCGGGGTGGGCGTCGAGCCCCTCACGACGCCCCGCCCTGCACATTGCAGCTCCGCCTACTTAACCAGGTCCCCGCGCGCCAACCTCTTGGCGGGCTTCTCGATGGTACCGTCAAGACAGAGCGTCCTCTGCATTGTCGGCACAGGTGCTGCATTACGCACGTGTAATTGCAAAAAAATCAGCGTTAAAGAGGAAGGATAATGACGAACAGAAATTTGAATGGCGGGCTGACATAAACGTATTCGCAGATTTGTAAGTTATATCAAACCTCACGGACAGGGGCCAGGGCAGGGAGCGCGGGGCAATGGCCCCTTGGTGGCCACGTGTTCGCGCACACCTGCATGAGTCACCCTCGGCCTGTGCTGACGACACTGTACGTGCGGAGTCATGCCAACGTGCAGTGGGGCTGTTGATGCATGCGAGTAACACAACTTCGGCCGCTTGAGACCCCTGGGAAGACCTGGCCAGAGGGTGCCTCCTCCTTCCTCGTGAGTGTATACATCTATCCCTTACTCTGCTATGTACCTATTTATCTGCCGCTTTAATTATATGCAGCTAACCACACACCTGTATGTTTTTCTTTATTTGCCCATTTATCTATCTGCCTGCTTCTGTATCAGCAATACGAGATATCTTTCCGTTTGCAAAATGCTAAATATGAATCAACATTGATTTCACTACAGGCGGAGTCTTTTTCCCTTACGGCCCAGCTATCGTCTTGCTTTCGGCTCTGCTTTCGTTTGACTACTGACGACGTGCGCCTCCAGCACCAGGACGGCCTGCCTGCCGGAGCCGATCAATGGCGAGTGCCTAGAGGAGCCTCGTCCAGTCTCCTCCCAAGGTCACGACAGCGGAATAAGAGGGTGCCTCTCCCGCCCCGGTCGTCCCTCTCGCCTTCCCGGGCGAGCCACGACCGTCGCCACGTCGCTTACCTTGTTGCGCGTCACATGAGCTGACTCCTTCACCGGCCGCGCTTCCATGACCTCCCCTGCCTCGTCACCACCACCACAACGGCACTGTGGCGGTGGTGGAGGCCAGAGGCGCGTGGCGTCCAGGACGTGTTCGCTGATGGCTGCAGAAGGGGAAGCTAGCGCTTCTAGGGGCACGTGCGTTTGGCACCGCTTCGAGCGTCCAGGCTATGTCCTCAGCGCTTGGCGGCGAACTGAGTAGACGCGGGAGGAGAGAGGCGCGGACGCTGGCGAGGGTCGGCGGTGTGGAGTGAAGTAGGCAGCGGCGCTGGCCGGGACACGTGCACCACGGACACGCACGACGCTAAAACTGGCGGCGTGAGACTGGCACTCCAGGACAGGGCCGCAGAACCTCCCTCTCTCCCCTCCCCGCGCCTTCTTCCTCGCCGCGAGTGGTGCATGCGGGGGGGAGGGGGGGGGCTGATGGATGGTGAGGTCCTACTTCCTCTCATTTATTTTTGCTTCTGTGTCGTCGGTTTGTCTCTATTACTTTCTCTTCCTCTCCTTCAAGAAATACAGTTCCTATGTAAAATAAATGAAAATGGTATAATGTTATATTTATTAGAAGAAATGGCTGGCGTTTAGACAATCCTGTATTATTCTGAAATAGCTTTATAAGATGTTATAAATAGCAAGCCTGATAGGTTCGAAGATTTAGACAACTTTACATATCGCAAAAAGTTAAATGCTAGGAAATCACACACTGTACACCTGGAATGTCATACATGCCGTCGGAAATCTTCCATTAGCTATCGCAGCTTTTCAAAATGGGTCGCCATTACGTTGCCCTTTTGATCACAAAACTTTACACTTTTCCTTATAAAACCAGATAATCGAATGGTAATTCTAGAATCAATCTCTGGTATCCACAGTGTCAGAAAGCTTACAACGAGCAAATGAGGGAAAACATCAAATATATTGAGCAGCCAGAGGAGTGGCATCACTATGATTTCGCCTCTTTCCGCCGCCGCGTGTGTTGCCGGAGTACGAAAATAGCAGAATGTTTACCAGCTGGTCGGGAAGGGTACCTGCTCGGGCCACTTGCATTTCCTTGATATAACTCTTCTAAGTAAAACACCGACGGAAAGTCCCAGGCCACAAACCATAGATTCCTTACTGACAAGCCGTTATATTAAGAGTAAGTAACGTCGAGTCACACTACTCCTAAGACTCATGGAGTGACAGTTCATCACTACCGACATGGATTGTTACATAAAACAAGTGCGCCACGTAACCCATTCACAATAAAGTGCAGGACATCACGTTCCGACAATCTCCGCTGCTGAGGTCATTGCAGCAGTTATTTTTGTGGATTTTTCGATATATTTACCCTTTCATCTTTCGGCAACATTGTTGCAATTCACCATTCTCACTACAAGCAATGGTATATAATAATTTGTCAGTCTGGAATATTATATTATGCTTGTCCCAGCTGTAGCATATTGTTGCTTTTCTGTCTTGGACTATTCGTAATTCGAAATAGTCTTTCTGTATTCTGTTTGCATTACTCGCCTTCCTTTTTGTGCTGCCCCTATTTAATGGTTTGTTGATGAGATTGCGTTAGTATGCAGTGTCATGCAATTAAGTAAGATTTTAAATGATATAGGTAATAGTCGCAGTGACTGCAGAAATAAAGAGATTCCGGAGAGCATGTTCTCCAAGGAATGGCGGACAACTTCGTCTTGGCTTAATTCCTTTTGCGAAACGAAGCGGGTCGTCACGCGGCCTGGCCTAGGATGGCCCGGAGGCCAGTCGCCAGCAAAAGGTGCGGAGATATCGTGCGAGGCAATGGTAGATGCGAACATCAGGGGCCCGAAGAGCACTGCCTGAAACCTGAACAGGAGAGTCCTTGGCGTTCTTATAATAGAATATAAG
>NC_051409.1:19769889-19770013 GCF_015228065.2 Penaeus monodon | reverse complement strand
CGGGGTGTTGTGTTGGTATGTGTGTCGTGTGTGAGAGAGAGAGAGAAGTAGGCCCAAGGATTGATTACTGAAATGACAGGATATGAGCATGATCAATTAATTGAAGGCGCAGGGACCGGTGCTC
>NC_051409.1:19767864-19767985 GCF_015228065.2 Penaeus monodon | reverse complement strand
TCTTGCTCTCTTTAGGCTAAACTCACTCTCTTGCACACCAAAATGTTACAACAGGAAGTGAAGAAATGTTCTCAGCGGAAGCGGGACTGGAGTCCGAAATACTGCGAAAGTGGGGGGAGCC
>NC_051409.1:19767002-19767815 GCF_015228065.2 Penaeus monodon | reverse complement strand
AAGGCTGGAGGCTCGCGGAGGGTAAAGGGGGTCCAGGAAGGCAATGCAGAGCTTGTTGATGACATGTTAAGCAACGAGTGCATTTTTGCGTCGTTATGGGCTCGGCGGCAGGCAGCGGAGGAGAAGAGACGCGCGCACTTGTGTATGTAATCGAGTTTTTGTTTCTTTGTGCATGTGTACATGTGTCCTTCGATGTGCACGTGGCACTAGAGAAAAAGAGAGTACATTCGGTTTTCCAATGTCCAGCGACGATGTTTAGAGTTTACATAAGTCAACCTGTTACATATGGAGCAAGTCCTCAGCCCAGGCCCAGCTGCCCTTCTTCCGGTCGTTTCGCCTTCCCCTCGCTCCCTTTCCCTTTAACAGTCCAAAGGGGGCGCTCGGCCTCCGATCCCAAAGCCCCTCCCCACAGACAGCGACGCCTCCTTTCTGTCCGAGGTCTGTGTCCTGACAAACCTCCAGCAGGAAGGTACCATTATCGTAAGGAACACGTACGATAGCAGACAGACATAGTCTGAACATTTCGATAAGGCGCCGCCTCTTCGTCTCTCTCCCCTAATTATAGACCGCATCCCCTGCCGCCCATGGCCCGCACCCACGTGGCTCCTGTACACAAACAAGTCCCTCCTGAGGGCCCCTCCTCCTCTAGGCAGGATCCCAGGTGCTCGGAAGGCCTCCCCTCACACCCGAAATACCTTCCCCCGCCCCCACACGCTGGGTGGCGGCCGCGCCAGGCTTCGGGACCGATTTAGAGCAGGAGTCCATAGCCCGCTCGCTGCATGGCGATGGATGTGTGTGTGGATCTGAATATGA
>NC_051409.1:19766333-19766976 GCF_015228065.2 Penaeus monodon | reverse complement strand
ATTGTTTCATTGACCATACTTTTGACCTTCTGAAAGAGATTTCCAGACTCAGAATCAGTCTTATGAAACATTGAACCAAAGAAAAATTAATGTAACAGAAGATGTAATCCTCCCCAGAATGTTGTTTCCCTGCACCTCTTCTTAATTATGATTATCGTGTACAGTAACTAGAGGTGTTTACGTGAGACGAGGTGTCAAAGAAGCTATGACAGCCAGCTAGCATACTTGTTTTCATGGACTGTAGGCCACTGAATTTCTGCATCTTGATGAAGAGTCTAGATGGGAAAATGGGATTCATTATATTTCTGTGATTTTAACCATTTGCGGCAGTCTACCAGATTGACTGAATATTGAATGATAGTTTTTACTTGAATGTTCCATCGCTTTGATACATCAGCCCCGTAAATCATGAACCAATAGATCCCCTCTATTTTTCCTGATGCTGGTGAAGAAACTGCTCTAGAATTCAAGAAGTGTTCGTGCTTCATCTGTTTAACAAAGTATGACGCTGGTTTGATACTCGCACCCTGGATGAGCACTGCATATCCTCGACCAGTGAAGACTTCATTCACTAGTTTTAGATTTGGTTGGCTATGCATGTTATGTTTAGTGGACAACATATTTTGATAAGCAAAACTTAGTC
>NC_051409.1:19744669-19746544 GCF_015228065.2 Penaeus monodon | reverse complement strand
CTGCGGCGATTTCAGGGAATAAGATGGTAAACTGACCAGCAGTTTCCCCGACAAACAAACCACATAGTCATCTGTTGAGATATATTTTCGATATTACTTTCGTCTCTTTCCCACACACACATTTACACACATTTCACAAAAAATGCCCCGCGCGTTTTAGCTGTTATAACCAGGCAATGAAAATACGCGCTAAGTTTTTAAAATTTGTTCGATTTCATACTCCCGATTAGCATGGAGCTATGCTTGTCATCGTATATTATTTCTGTCGATTCCGAGGGATCGGAGAAGAGGAATGACGCCTGGCTGATGACGTCAATGATCTCTCTGTCAGCTGATCTCTTCTATTGCAGTTAATACATGTTAATACTCTGTGTTGCTCTGTTGATTTGTTAATAACGAATCGTTGTAGAAAGTTTATGAATTATTTACATAATAATTCCAGCAGTTTCCCCGACAAACAAACCACATAGTCATCTGTTGAGATATATTTTCGATATTACTTTCGTCTCTTTCCCACACACACATTTACACACATTTCACAAAAAATGCCCCGCGCGTTTTAGCTGTTATAACCAGGCAATGAAAATACGCGCTAAGTTTTTAAAATTTGTTCGATTTCATATACTCCCGATTAGCATGGAGCTATGCTTGTCATCGTATATTATTTCTGTCGATTCCGAGGGATCGGAGAAGAGGAATGACGCCTGGCTGATGACGTCAATGATCTCTCTGTCAGCTGATCTCTTCTATTGCAGTTAATACATGTTAATACTCTGTGTTGCTCTGTTGATTTGTTAATAACGAATCGTTGTAGAAAGTTTATGAATTATTTACTGGAATGGATATTTTTTACGGTAACATTATTTATAGTGCGATTAATTTAAATGTAGTTATACAGGGCACATAAATCAGTTGTATCGCTGGATCACCGATTCAAATGATACTAATGTTCGAAGGGTAATATTTGCATAGGCCAAATGCTTGTTTAAAAATGCGATTCTGATCACTTGCATTAACTATTCAATTTAATGCTAAATTTTAGTTTTATTCATTATCCATTAGGTTAAATAAAACTTAAATAAGTTGAAATGACAATTTTTTTCAACTGTAAATATCTACCATTTGATGCATGGTTACTAAGCAATGTGAGATGTATGCTTGTCTATAGAGATAACAACACTCACTGCTTTCAAGATTATGATCACTGAATTAGCACCTTCATTTTGAAAAATAACAGGTAATGCAACAAGTAAGACTTGACATACTGTATAAAATTCCCGTATATTTCATGTGACATAACATAAATAATTTAAAAAGAACTTACACACAAAGCAAGGTTAATATCACTGGCACTGTTAAGCACGGAATGCAGTAAAGGTAAAGTAAATTAAACAGATCATATATGATGTTATATATTCTATAAATATGTGCATCATAGTTTATCAAAATGAAGAAACAGTTCTTTGCTTTGGTATATTAATCTTTAAGAAAATAATACAATTTTTGATTGTGTGTCTTTTTGTATGATTCCATTTTAGACATATCTTATTAAAGCTTCTGGGTTTATCAAGTTGACAAAATTTTCACATAAATGGATGTCCGAAGGAACACTGCTCTGAGTCTCATGAGTGAAGCAGAATTTTTTATGGCACTGCATGATTTTCCCTTTTCCTTTCTTTTCCCCTTTTTTCTCTTTTTTTTTCCTTCTTTTTTTTTTTTTCTTTATTTTTTTCTCTTTTTTCTTTCTTTTTTCCCTTCTTTTCCCCTTCCCCTTCTTCTTTTCTTTTTCTTCCTCTTTTATCTTTTTTTCCCTCCTTGCCTTTTCCGTTTTCCTTCCCCCCCTTTCTTTTCCCCCCCCCCTTCCCAAAACCCCCC
>NC_051409.1:19737465-19740332 GCF_015228065.2 Penaeus monodon | reverse complement strand
GATATTCCTTTTTATTAATAAATTATCAAGAAGAGCTGCAGTTTATTAGCAGAGAAGCAGTCGCTTCTGCTCACCTGACCCGGTGGCGGGGGCGCCGGTCTCTTCTTCCTGCCGACCCTGGTCCGCGTCGAGGGCGGGAGGGAGCAGCGCGCGCTTTCCCGCTGCAAGGGCGACGACCCCCCCATGGTCAGAGACATCCGCGTTAAGTCTCTCGACAAGCCTGTGTCATTGAATTCGTCGTCCTCATCTTCGTCGAAGGGATTCGTTGATACTGGTTCATGTGGTGATCTAGCGAGTTGCGCGTTCAGAGACGCTATCGAGTCGTTCAACCGCTGGAGTGTGATGGAAGACTGACTGGAGGATCGAGAATTGGTTGCTGGGGAAGAGGACAAATTTGGCTTGAACTCTAGCTCTCCTGTGGCTGGATTCACTTTCCATATAGACGCGTCCTCCTCCTCTTCGTCTTCGTCGAAAGGATTCGTTCCTGCTGGTTTGGGCGCCTCGACTGCCTTGATTTCCTTCGATGGACCGGCTATTCCTTGATTGTCTTCGTCGTCGCTCTCGAAGGGGTTCATGGAGACCTTCTTGCGAGGCAGCGGCACCGGCGCCTCTCTCGGCGCGCTCTGCCTTCGCCTTTCCTCCTCGTTATCTTCATCGCTGTCAAAGGGGTTCAAGGATACTTTGCGCGGCTTTGGCACTGGCGCCTCCCTGGCCGGCTCGTTGAGCTTGGCGGGGAGCGACACCTTTCTGTAGGTGGCCCTGTTGCTTACCGCTCCCCTTTCCGCGGCCACAGACAGTTTTGCAGGACCTGCAAGCCGATGCAAAATGTTATCAACAAAGTACTATGTATATGCCTATATGCTAAACTATATACGTACAAAAAAATATTTACGAATGCATGTGTTCACAACAGGATGTGTACGTCTGTATCTGCGAATGCAATAAATATAAGTGCATAAGGATAACACTGTTTTCTATTCATCAAACCTGGGACAACACTGTGTTCTCTTCTCGTGTCCTTAAAATGTGCTCATATGGCTACTTATAATATGAAGCTAGTAGACCATTGTAATATCTCATTGTAATATGTGATGCAAATAACTGTACTGACTGTTTAGATTAATATTTAAATTAGGTAATTTTTTTTTACAACGAATTAAAAATGCATGTGAATGAACAAAATTAATATATAGCTTTTCTTGAGTCATCCTTAGTTTAATAAATACGATCAATTGATGAACTGCTACAAGAAATGACTAGGGCGCTTAGTCAGATCTAACATATCCAATATATGTTTTACTAAGCGCGGCCCCTTCTGAATAGTAAAACTACCAATTTTCTCTCTCCTAAGACATGTCGCAAACACCTTTCGTATACTTCCATCCCTGTGTCTCATCCTCTCCCCATCATCGCACAGGACGTGACCTAGGCCTTCTGCTGTCCCCAAGGCAGTCACTTACTGGAGGAGCTGTCCTGCAGGGACGGCGTCGGACGTGTGGCTTGCGCGCCCACGGGTTGTCCGCGGCACTAATGAGAGAGTGCAAGGGGAGGGGTAGGAACCTCCTACGGTGGAGCGGGGGGAACGGTGCGGTCGGCGATGGATCCGTAGAGGCTTGGGCGGGCGCCCCTTTCTCCTCCGCGGCCCTGTCGCTGCTGTCGTAAGAGTTGCTCATCGACGAGGGCTGCGCTAGGTTGACGCTGCCCGCCCTGGAGGAACGGCGGGCAGGGGAAGGGCGTGGTAACGATCGGTAGCTTCCAAGACTGTGGAAGGAGGTACTCAGTGATGAGGGAAACAGGTTACTGTCGTTCGTGTCGTCACAGGCGGCGCATAGTTCGGGCAGCTGAGGATCGTCTAACTTACAGGTTCCACTAGAAAAGGAAGCGGAATCTATGCTGGGCTCACTTGCACTTTCATCAAAGGAGAGGTAGGGAGCATGAAGCACGGTCGAAAGTGCTTCATCGGAAGTAACATCAATGCGTTGGGAACTCGCTGCTTCTTCATTCACACTGGCATGCTTAAGGGAATCGGGCGTTGTTTCCTCCCTACCTAAGCCACATTTAGATTGGTCTGCCGATTCATCTGGCGGTGAAGCTGCCCACCCTTCGTCTTTCTCAGCGCAGCCAGCATCTGGAGGAATTTCCTGAGGAGCGTTCGGTGGAAGAACAATTTCAGTACTAACTTCAGGGACTCTTGGGGGTTTCGCTGGGGGTGGTGCCGGCGCCAGCACAGGCGGCGATAACTCTTCAGCCGCGGCTCCGGCTTGGCTGCTGCGAGGTGATCCCTTTTCATCTGCAATTCCGTTCACCGCAACATCTGGAGGAGGCGTCTGGCCCTGGAAAGCATCCGCTGCGCCGTTTGAAGACGAGACCGCTCCTGTGGGCTCCTCTGTCGCCGCTCCTGTGGGCTCCTCTGTCGCCGCTCCTGTGGGCTCCTCTGTCACCGCTCCTGTGGGCTCCCGCGCCGCTCCTGTGGGCTCCTCTGTCGCCGCTCCTGTGGGCTCCTCTGTCTCCGCTCCTGTGGGCTCCTCTGTCACCGCTCCTGTGGGCTCCTCTGTCGCCGCTCCTGTGGGCTCCTCTGTCACCGCTCCTGTGGGCTCCTCTGTCACCGCTCCTGTGGGCTCCTCTGTCACCGCTCCTGTGGGCTCCTCTGTCGCCGCTCCCTGGACGCCCACGGCCGCGCCGCCAGGAACGGCCATCGCACCATACCTGGGGACCAAAAGGGGTTACAATTTCAATGCAAATATGCCACAGAAAAAAATCTCACTTTGCTACAATACAAGCGCTCCTTCCACTCACCATTTAGTAAGAATTGCAGGACTTTTGGCGGATTTTTGTGGCTGAGAACCTCGATTTCATATTCCAAAGGG
>NC_051409.1:19735490-19736542 GCF_015228065.2 Penaeus monodon | reverse complement strand
TGTGTGTGTCCATCTAATTATTTATCAATCAATTTACCTATATGTCTACGAAAATCGAGGATAATTAGGGTTAAGGGTCTCCATTTCCTAGTGAACTGCCCCGCCCATTTCCGGGAAAGCGCCTGACCGCAGTGACTCCTCCAATAGTGACAGAGAAAAGAGGAAAAAGGTGCGAGATGAGTCGGAAGCAAAAGTTGGGTAAATAAAAAGAGACGTTACTGAGAAGCAGAAGAAAAAAGAGAACAAAAAAACGTCTTCCCGGGCGGGGTCCAACAGGGAGAATAGCAAGAATGACGTCACAGGACAGAATCTGTGACGTTTCTGAAATATAATGATAGTGAAATATTAAATAAGTCTTCAGAGGAAGACTCAGTACATAAACGCAACAATGTTCATTGAAATGAGTAAAGAATTTTGTGTAAAAATGCGACAGAGGGAAACCAGTAGAAGGGAGGCAAATACAGCTTCAGCTGCGACAAGGTCACTCGGTGCCCTCATCCGTAACTGGTTTTCTCCTCTCAAGCAGCGGCATACCCGGACAATCGATGGTAGTCCGGTTTTTACTCGCTTTTTGTCGAAATGGAATTTGCTTATTTACATTCGCCGACTTCACGCAGATCCAGCAATTTGTCGCGCGCCTCAGCGGCGTGACGCCTGCCGACCTTCACGTGTAAGTCGCCATGGCTTCGCCTCGCGCCCTCCCCGCCAGGCGCGGCCAGAACAGCCGCCGGGAAGAGGCCATCATGCCAGAGGGACAGAGTGAGGAATGACACCTGAGCTATAAATAGTCAGACATGTTGGTTACTTAACCAATAAATCTACACAAAACAGCGCCAATCGTCCTCCTCAGTCCACCGCGAATCCGGAGATGCGATTGCGATTATCTCTCCGATTCCTCGAGCGACGCCAACGCTGCCTGCCCCAGACCCCCGTGACGTCATCCTCGAGGAGTGCGAACTGACCGTGACTGCGTTATCAAAAAAATGACTTTCTGGTCTTGTCACATGAGTAGGAATAAAGTAATGACAATGCAGCTGCTCTGTCATGCCTGA
>NC_051409.1:19730348-19733193 GCF_015228065.2 Penaeus monodon | reverse complement strand
TCTTATTACATCAATAGAATAACAGGCTGTACATGTTACCGTAAAACGTAGGTGTTTGGTCTTGGTTAAAAAGGATCTACTACGTAATCCCATGTAACCACTAAAGCAATTACAACATATAACATTAGAGAATTCCATGTTGCTTGAGACGTGCATTGATCAAATTGGATGTATAGCACTCTGGATGCAATGTTCAGATTGCTTCCTTTCAGCCGCCTCTAGGGATCAGAGATATCTGGCTGAGTAAGCAAAGGCTGATAAAATACTCGTCTTCACACGAAGTCTTCCACTCAGCATCACGCACAGATACTCAACCGAAGGCAAGAATAAATCGAAACTTACACGCCTCCAGCTGCTGTGACGCCCACTCTGCCAGCGGTTGCATTTTCATCGACGCCTTCTGCGGCTCTCCCTTCTTGGCCATTCACTTTCAGTGCCTGGGCGCGCCCACGTCCTTCCCTATCCAGTGGACCCCCGAGTTTTTCCGTTTTCCCCTCCTGCACCACACTCTGCTCCTCAACGTCCGCGAAGCCGCCGATGCCGTTAGTGTGCGGGACTGGTGATGCTTCAGCTGCCATTTTATCAGAAATTCTAATGACGGTGTCGAGAAGCTCGTCCGTTTTCTCCCTGACCACCAGGGATCGCTCAGGAGTCTCGTAGCGCTCGGGCGTCTCGTACTTGCTGGAGGACGTGTCGTCCCTGTCGGGTGACGTGCTCTCGGAGGTGTGCTCGCCGTTCCTCTCCGCGTCGCTCGTCTCACTGATCGCCCCCAGGCTGCTGCATGAGCTCGGAGACTTCGCCGGGTTCAGGTCGTCAGGGGAGCTCGTCTGCGACATTGTAGCGGGAGCCCTGTTCTCGCTCGACTGCGTCGACAGGCCAGAGCTCGAATTCGTTTTCTCTGGAATGGACTTCCTGTCTGCTGCATCACTCCCGACCGCGACATCAGCTTCCTGTTTTTGCTCCGAACTCTTGTTCTTCACAGGCTCACTCGTCCCCGAGATTTTATTCTTCAGTTTCGGAGACTTCTCCGGGTTGCCTCGGTCCAGAGCTATCTTCCTGAACGACGCGAGCCTCCTGGCGAAGCTCGGCGTTTTCTTCTCGGGATTCTGCTTTGGGCTGGCCTTCGTCTTCCCTGAACTCGGCTCCTCTTCGGTACTGGATCTGCGGCCCGGGCTTTTGTCTGGCCTCTGCTTAAGTTCCGATTTGGAATTTTCTGGATTATCTGCATTCCCCTCTCCCGCTTGCTCCTCTCTGCCATGGTGGCGAGTCAGTTTCTTCGCCCAAGTGAACATTGCGCTGGCGACGCCGTCTGGATGCGATCAGAACGCTGCCAACTCACTTCAGGTCAAAGTTCATTCGGCATCATTTTATATACATAGAAAGGTCACTTTCAGGTCTTCATTTGTAGTCAGATACAGACGCAGTGAAACAATTATTGCTGCGTTAGAAAAAGTGAGACTGCGCGGCAGAAATCTGTGAAAGAAAGAAAAAAATATTTTTAGATTTATTATCAACTTATCAACCTTATAACGTGTTGACAGATATACCATGATATGCACTTATCTTCACAGCGATTCAACACACCGACTGCATGTTAAAGAAAGAAAGAAAGAAAAACGTATTTATCGTTAATACATTAGATAAGGGCTTTGGGTGTATTTGGGAAAAACTTTCCCATCATAAAGATCACGTTCAAATACTGGATACACTATTATTCATTAAACAGAACAAACAGACAGAACTTAAAGCTGTTCCAACATACACGTAAAAGACGAAAGCCGGAAGTGAACTTAATCCACAGAGATGCGATAGGAAACTAGCCCATATTTTGGTCTTTATTCCATCAGAAACCCAGGAATACCAACTGCTTGGAACATGATGCTACAACAAAATATATTTACAATGCCAGAAAAATATCTGAAAGAAAGGCATAAATAACCCCCGCCCTGAATTATTCCCTTAATAGCAATACAAAAAGAAACTTTGACATGAACACAGCTACGCCGCTTCTAACATCGGGATAACTTTCAAAGCTTCTTCCTGCCACAGCCTGAATGAAGGCAGACCTGCAGAGGCCACGTGATTCATCTATTGTCCCAGCTGATACGCCTTAAACAATGTCTTATGAGGGTGGCGCAATCTTCCACCTCTGAGCTATTGGACACTAAATAGACTGTGGAATATCTTAATCTAAGTACATTCGTCCCTCCAGACGAATGTACTGAATATACTGGGGGATATCTTAGAAATTTCAGGGATGGGTGAATTCGTCACTCAGGTGACCTTTTGACTAGGGGAAAAAACAGACGCCATGATGAATAGAAACAAAAGAACAATGTAAGAACGTAAGAAAGCGGGTCATATCGAAAGCCGCTTACGCAAAGGAAATGAAAAAAAATGAAACATTGGATAATATCTCAATAGCAAAACGAATCAAACGATGTTAGAGAGAAGAGTAATGCAGAGAATTTACTGAAGAAGGAGGAGAACAACAAGATCTCCGTCAGCTACATTAGGCCCGAGGTGTTGGAACCAAGCAGAACAAAAGGAAACAACAAACAGAGCTATCAAGACATCCCATCCGGCGTGGGGTTCCCAGGGTCCATAACGATAAGGTGTCCTCCTTCTCTCTTGGCATAATGCAATTGTATTCAGTTATATAGTGCTGAGAAAGGCACCTTGAAGGCCGCAGTTATATAAATAATGTCACAAGTGAGGCATTACCATGCGGCTGCTCCTCTGAACTGGGCATGGATCCTGCAACTCACCCTAATACGCAGTATAACCTAAAATTCACAAGCAAGTCATCCATAAAAAAAAGAAAAAAAAGAAAACGAAAAAAAGA
>NC_051409.1:19728038-19730056 GCF_015228065.2 Penaeus monodon | reverse complement strand
ATCATATCACGGAAATTAGTGTTATGTCGAACCTCCAGTCGCGGATTTTGTTAATGTAAAAAATATTAAAGCCAAAAAATATAGGATACACATAACTGAGGTTCGTCGCACAGGCATGCGCTGAGGCATTCTGCCATCCTCAGAGGCGCCCTAGGAACTCCCGCAATGACAGGTCTTTCCAGATCCGCTACTCAACCCGATTCTTGTACCACCCAGTAACCCGCCCTCCTCCGATAGCTGAAAGATGATGTTACCTTTGATGGATTCGGTGTCCTAAGAGGACGGCTTACGTGGCAGGCGTTGATGGAGACGACGGAGGGCGCGGCGGAAACTAGGATGCTGGGGGCTTTGTGCGAATGCAGGAGAGAATGAGTGGCTTTGCGTGCGGCCATGCAAGGAAGCACTACCCTTTAGTGATAAAAATCGATCCAGATGGCGCTAAAGAGAGCGATACCTGCAAAATCTGTTTGGCAATACTGATGATCAACTATTTTTTCCTAATTAACTGACCCAATTATTTTCTTCACGCATCTAATCTAGAAAAATACATTTTATGTCAAAGTGAAGTATTGCAGTTTAATGTTAGAGTAAAGTTTTGGACATCACTGAAAGAAGAATGGCGGAAAGTCTCACGGCTGTTCACTGCTTCACTCATACCCGCCGACAACGCCCTGGTTTTGTCTGATGAAATTTAATAGCTTAATATTTTTTACGCAAACCTAATTTTGTAGACACCCTGTAAAGTCACAGAAAAGCAGAGTAAGAGTATTTTTTGGACTCATTCCTCAATCATTTCTTTACTAATATTTCACCTAATAATTAATGCCATTGAGATGAATATCGCCAACAGCCTCTCCATTCAGGCGCCACGAATAATAGCCGCGAGCGACGCCCGGCCAGCTGATCGAGCTGCCTGCGGTGTAAGAGGACACGGCGCGTCACTCCAACCGTGCGGTCGCGGACTTCTTCGATCATGTGTCACGTCATTTATGCTGCCTGTGTCATTATGTCACTAGACCGAGTGTGTAACTCTGCTTGGCGCGTCGTCCCACTCAAAAGGCTTATTACTGTCAATTTATCGGCCACTCATGGCTTACAAAAATACCAAACCACGTTCTTTCTTAACGATTCTCCAACTTTATTGTCAACACTGTCTGTCATTAATGCAAAACTGGCATGTCCAGCATGATTAAATTCTTTGCAAATGCCAGTATTCTATGCAGGTACTAGCACTACCTTAGTTCTGTCATTGCCCAGATATTGTCCAAATGATTCACGCACTTTTCCAGATAGGGAGTTTGTGATAACCCTTATCAAGATAGTTATCACTCGTTATTGTAGATGACGTATCAGTGACACTATCGACGAGGTGAGAAAATACGCCCTTAGCTTTATCATTATGCGAGGGATGATATATAACTCGACAAGTAAAACAGAAAATACTCACATGTTAAAAATTTGTTTCATCTACAAATATGAAAGATTTCTAAAAATCAATTTAATCTGAGATATTCCATCGCTTGAAAAGGTCTGGACTATCTCACACCTCGAGAGCTTGGTAAACGAGCGGGAAAGGTCAGTCAACTGTATCTGTTTATCTTCCCAGCCACTTTTGCTCCGATGACGTTATACGAAAATAAAATGGGAAATTACGTGAATAGCATCCGAAATATGAAGGGAATGAGAGGGAAACGAACGCACAGAGAACATTCTCTTCAAATCTAATATTCCCTTTTTCAAACGAATTCTAACTGTAGATCTTATATGTAGCGAACACTACCACCAAACCGTCGAAAATTAGGGAATCAACACGCCACGACCTAATGGGAGGCTTTTACACCGCGCCCAAAATACTTTCGTCACTTCACCAACATAATGAGTTACGCCCATTCCACTCGGCACAACCAGGCCGAACCAACGCCCGGAATTCAGTCAGTCATATGGCTGTGAGAGAGGAAGAGAGCAAGAAGACAGGAAAGAGGGGGAGAAGGAGAAGAAATCTCAGGGAAAGAAAAATG
>NC_051409.1:19726987-19727564 GCF_015228065.2 Penaeus monodon | reverse complement strand
ATCTCAAAGGTTAGTAATTGCAGAAAGTCTATCAATGACATATGTAGAAAATACAAGATAAAACCCCCTAATGAGACCAAAGCCCTTGAGCGGCCGCGTGACTCATCCCGCGGCCAAGGCCAAGGCTACAGGAGCCTCTGCTGCCAGCCGCTCTCTCCCACCCAAGGGCCGGGCGGCTGGCGCTGTCGATGGCCGCCGCTCCCCCGCCGCCGGCAATGCCATCCCGCTGCAGAGGGGCGGCGCGGCCTGAACTTCCGTGGTCGCGTCTCGTTCGTGGACGTGATTCAGCTCGGGGGAGGGGCCGGCGGTCTCTGGCATCTTAGAAATGAAAGCGAAAAAAGTAATTTGGTTATCGACTTTGCAATGATTTTGTCCACAGGAAATGCTAACTCTAGTCACTAAATCAGCTTAGCACACGACATAAACCTGAACTGCTCTGACCACATAAACCTGAAAGAGCAGAGTTGCCTACATACGGTACATGTACTTCAGTATTGCACTTGTATTGATCAGGTGGTACATGTCTCACTGAATAGCAATATGGAATTGATAAGCCTACATAGGCAATCGTCATTCC
>NC_051409.1:19724217-19726521 GCF_015228065.2 Penaeus monodon | reverse complement strand
TGAAGGTAAACAACAGAAGCAGCAAAAACAAAAAATATGACCATTCGTTTTCATTCTTTGAAATGACGATGGATACATTGAGGAATAGTAGTCTAAACAAAGGTTACTGGATGTTGCCCGAGATCAGTGCATCTGATGTAGAAATGAACAGTCCTGTTTATTTTAAGATATTACATGGCAACACTGTAAAACAAACCATCTTTTGTTACTGAGGGAAACTGGTAAGGATCTTGTTCATTAGGAAGCAGATCCTTATGGAAAAGGGTTCACTATTCTTTTATGGTTTAATATCAATATGCCATCGCCATTACGTTCCGAGACAAGCTGTCGCTGAGAAACAGCATTTCATGAAATGTAGATACTGATAAAGGAACAAAGGCCGAGCAGAATTTTGGCAAAGCACTTTTGGCAGCGACCGACGACGTTGGTGGAACAGGCCGCGAGCGCCTCGGCCAATCCCGCGCGCTCGTCGGGGCTTTATGGCGTGCCCTCCCGTTGCGCCCTAAGCCCCTTCTGCCACGTGCTCTTACCCCGATTTTCTGACCTGCCACTGGCGGTGCTCTCGCGCTTTGTTCTTGGGGTTCAACAATAACATCCTTTATCTTTACAGCAACTTGTTTCCATCCTTACTTTGTTCTAACCACTTTGTAATCCAATGTCATTTAGCTATATGAAGCGGGTAGCTAATACAGAGGTTACAGTTAAAAGCATCGGAGTCTCGTTTAACACCCTCCCTCCCTATGCTCCCTCTCTGTTCGCCATTCTCCTCGCGCGCTAAGCATTCCTGGCTCGTGGCTCACCTGTAGCTCGTGGATCACCTTCCCTCTCACGTGCCTACGCACGCACCTGTCACAGGCTCCTAACGGGGCCAAGCTTATCTCGTTAAGTCAATTCATAATAGCTCAAGCATCTGAAATTGGTTTGTAAAATATGTCCTGGTATATATTTACGAAGCATATCTGTGAGTATTTACACACATATATATCAATAAAGTTATATGAGTGTTAATGTGCATACGGATTACCAAAAATATACTTGTAATATAAGTTGTAAAGGTAAAAAAGCAGGATATAGAATATCTGCAGTATAAACATATAACGGTTCCATGTTATAATGTGCATGTGTAAAAATCAAAGTACATTCATGCAAATATGCCTGTGCACATATATGCTGATGCGTGAGTGTTTGTGTTTTGTATGGATACATATAGAATCTGCGTATGTGCTCAAATCAAAGTATACTGCATCGTAACTAGGTCAGCCAAGGACTCAGAATGTGAATGTTTTGTTGCCAACTCAGAGCTGACAGTATTACAGACCAGCCATTAGTGAGCTCTCTCCGCCTCCCTCAATCTCTCTTCTTTCTTTTTTCTCTCGGCAATATTTCGTTCGCTACAAGTTTTAAATCACTAAAATAAGGAATAGCGTGCCTTAATAAAATGAACTCCGCAGAATATGCCAAAATAAATACTACCGCCAGTTCAATTAATCTGACTGTAATATTGATTAATAAATCCCTAAAAATAATGTGATTCCGTGCCTCCTGCTGAGTTGTTTCTGAATGTACTTAATTGTCTTTTCTCTTTTTATTTACTTATTTTCCATATATCTTATGGCAGCAGTCTGCAGTTCATACTTATTTTGTCAATAGCCATCCGTTCTAGCGGTAATCAAGGATGAGGGAGGCCCTGCTTAGCCGACTTGGAATGGGTCAGCTGCAGCTCCCCACCGCAGCCGGAGAACGGGGCCGCCTGTGCCTTTTTCCAGCGGCCGCACGCGGGGCGGGCGTGATGGCCACGAGGCAACACCAACCCAAGTGGAAGTTGTTTGTCATGAAGAAAGTAAATGACGTTTCACATCTCACGACTCTTTAAGAGATTATTTTACTACTGAGAGTGGAGAATGTGTTATGTATGCTTGCTATGAGAAATTAACCTAATGCCTAAGTAGCCATGCACGCACTATAATGGCAGGCCGAAAGCTGGCCCGCAATGACAGAGTCACGCTCCCGGCCTCATCGCGATCAGGGGGAGGTCACGGCGTTAATCAACAGCGCCGTCGCCTCGGACCTACCCAACACCTCTCCCTCTCTGTTTGATTAGTCTCACTTGTGTTGACTTTCGCTGCAAGGAAACAGCTCATTGCTATCCGTTCTAACACAGTGGGTGTCTTCTGCTGGGAAAGTGAGAAAGCGACCTTCAGGAGGTTAATTAAAAAGGGAAATCCGAGGCGCGTTGGGAGGCGAACAGCAAGGGCATGCGGTGTCGGAGTATGGGTTTCCAGGCTGCCTGGCACGCCTTATGAT
>NC_051409.1:19723952-19724024 GCF_015228065.2 Penaeus monodon | reverse complement strand
GGGGGAGTGCTTGTGTGCCTTCTTCGTCTCTCTTGGCCGATACCGTTGTCCTTCGTGTCATGGTTGCAATCC
>NC_051409.1:19723657-19723933 GCF_015228065.2 Penaeus monodon | reverse complement strand
TCAATACTGCTGCTTGTTGCTTCATAGCTTTCAGCTGAACTTGTAACCGGGCACTTGAGCATCTCGCAATCTGCGCCTCGCGGGGCTCGCCACTTTGGGTAAACCAGAAATCCACGCTTCCTTCACTTGTGTCGTGCATGTCGGGAGCTGATCGTGATGGCCTAAAGTCAATGCCGCAGGTTTTTCATCATTCACGAGTTGAATAAAATTGTCAGACTTGCAGGTCGACGAAAAAAGTAATTTTGGGCACCTATGTTCTTATTACTTTGGTGAGTC
>NC_051409.1:19721668-19722299 GCF_015228065.2 Penaeus monodon | reverse complement strand
TTTTTCGCGCACGCGCAGAACGCTGGTGGGCAAAAGAACTCCGATGGCCGCCGAATCAGCTGTGAAAGGAAAGTCGCTTCACCATAAATCTCTTGATTCCGTCGCGAGAAAACGTTATACCGAAAAGTTGATGTATTCGAAGGAAACCAAAAGCTTACCAGATCCGTTCGCTTTGTCAGATGGTTGGTCTGAAAGCCCACCTGGATGGCCACATGGATATAACTTTTGGGGATATATATGTTTATTTGATACATACACCTGGCAGCTATACAAAAGAGGAACTAAAAGCCTACAAATCTCTCGAAGCCTAACGGTAAGTATTGACTTGTTAATGCAGTATGACTTGTGCTCTTTTTCAAAATAATCTTATTTCGAGATGCAATTATTATGGTACCATGTTTTAGCTCCCTCTGTTAGGCCATGTCTTCTTGGTGAAAGATGACCAAAATTATTAAGCCAGCAATTATTAAACATTGATCACAGAAGGTATGCTTGTGATTTCGTATTGCTTCTTATGCCATATTGTACCAAACAAGATTTCAGTCTGGAAACAGAGGGGTTTTATTGTGGGGAGCAGCTCCAAAAAGGTTGTGAACTGTTCTAATTTTTTTTTTACATCTGTTAAACTATG
>NC_051409.1:19720255-19721317 GCF_015228065.2 Penaeus monodon | reverse complement strand
TGACGGTGTCTGACTGGTCAGGAATTTCTATCATCATCAAGAACAGACATTGACAATGATCACCATCCTTCACCTGGGGCTTCTTTGATGGTTGGCGTTTTCTGGATTCATTATTCTATATTGCTAAGGAAGGTTTTTTGTTTCACTCTGTGTTTATTATTATATTCACTACTTTTTTAGGGGTTGGAGGCATGTGTTGATGTATATTTGGAAAAGGTTCTCTTTTTCTTATTCATTTTTTATTCAATATATCAAATCATATAATCATGATAATGTGATATACATTTATCATCATTGTAAGCAATGACTGCACAATGCAATTAGTAATGTAGTAAGAATAAGAAATGATTAATCAATAAAATGTAGAGTCAATAAGGAAAGTAACTGGTTTTACGTATGTAATGGAAAATTAATTCAGTAATGTGACGACCCAAAATCATCAATCTCTCGCAGCTCTAAACTATCTCCTTTTGAACAATATCCTTTTATTTTTGCTTTCGTGAGAGATTTGGTCAGTTTCTGCCTGGATTTAGACCCCAAATTTTCTACCTCGCTTCTACTCCCTCAACATCATAGAATCCTTGGAAACTATTCTGGCCCTGATCTGGGATCTTCGACCGGGATAAACTACGTGCCTATCTTGGGTGTCGGATGTGACGCTCATGTCCCCATTCTCCCTGTCCAGACTGAAAGCAGCTCGTGGCTTCTTGGCTGCGTTTTGGTCGTCCTCGTCCTCGTATCGCCTCTTGAGCTCTCATCCGACCTCGCGGGTTTCAAGAAGTGCGATCTCAAGCTTCTTTCATACTATAATGGCGATATGAGTTTAAATTATATACTTATATACTTCTTTCGGGGTCCTTCGGCAGACGGCAAAAACTTAATTTCGACCCCTTTACTTGGCGATTAGCACATCCAATGACTATACAGTTGAACGAGAAGCTTGACAACACAGCGGACAACGTTGTTACTGTGCACAGCGAGAATAGTGAATGTTGTTGTTTTGCCCACCAGCGCCACCGGCTGGTCACGTGATACAAAAAGTGACGTCACGCTGACCGTCCC
>NC_051409.1:19716691-19716770 GCF_015228065.2 Penaeus monodon | reverse complement strand
AGGTTTTGGAAATCTAATCTGATGTATTCTGCCTTTAAATAAAAATTCCCTTTTGTTTTCCTCCTTAGGGCGGATTTTG
>NC_051409.1:19715630-19716631 GCF_015228065.2 Penaeus monodon | reverse complement strand
GGGGCAGGTAAAAAAGGACAACAAATAAGCTCCGCGTGACGCCCCACCAAAACAGAGCCTGTTTGTTGCACTCTTCTGGCGGCCACAGAGCAACAGGGGAAAGGGAGGATCGAGCGCATTTCCCCTTCCCAAAATTTGTAACGAGGTTTATATGCAATCAAAAACGTTAGTATTAAAAAAGGATGAAAGGGGTCAAGGAAAAGGGAGGGAAAAGGCGGGCAAAGGGGTCAGAGGAGGGGGGGGTTTGGGGGGCGGGGGAAAAAAGGGGGGGAAGAAAAAGGGGGAAGCGGGGGCAGAGGGGGGGGTTTCCTTGCCGACCCGGGAAATTTCGACAGCCCTCGAGTTACCCGAACTGACCTGCCGAAAATGGGGCGCCCGCTTTGGTTTTCTGCCGTCATCCTCCACCCCTCCCCCTGTCGAGGGGCACATTATAGGGGGGAAACGCAATGCTTCCCACATGGGGCCTCCGATGGGGCCCCGCATTTGGAGTTTTTTGTTTTTAAATCGAAAGTTACGATGCTAAAAGAAATTCCCCAGGAAACCCTGCACATATTTTTAAAATCATTATAATGTTGCGATTTATGTCTTTCTAACTTTATTTCATGCGTGTTTTCTTGCTATATTTCCATATTTCTCTCCGATTCTGAAAAAAAACCGAGGCATTTTGGGCAAAAGGATTGTACACCGGGGAAATTTTTCCCCTCTAAAATTTTCTCAGTCTTGTTGTAACAATTTAAAACACTCAGTTTCCATCAATTACCCCGACAAAGGCGCCTCGAAACGGCCAGACAATTGCGCCAAGGTAAACGGCGACCGCGTGATGACGTCATAATCTGGCGCCTCGTGCGACGCCTGTGGAAAAAAAAAACGCCATGTTTAATGGGGAAATTAAAGTTAGCAACGGAGGGGTTCCCGGAAAGGGGAAAAGGGAACCTGTGGATGAGGGGCTCTTTCCAACCATACTGGGCGGGTAGCCCTTTAAAACCCCCCCCCTCCCCCCC
>NC_051409.1:19714905-19715279 GCF_015228065.2 Penaeus monodon | reverse complement strand
ACATTTTTCTCCGGGTTTCCCCCTTTTTTTGGCCTCTCCCCCCCTTCCCCCCGGCCCTTTTGATTTATTTCCCCTTCCCCCCTTTGTTCCCTTCCCCTTCACCCCTCCTTTTTTTTTTCCCCCTTTATCCCCACCCCCCTTTTTATCCTTTTTCCCAGCCCCCAAAAAAAAATAGAAAACAAAGAACCCCAAAACCCCCCCAAAAAAAGGAAACCCCCAAACCCTTTTTTTCCCGGGGGAAACCCTTCCACCCTTTTTTTAAAAACCCCCAAAAACCCATGGGAAAACCCCCCCCATTAAAAGTTTTGGTCCCCCCCTTTGGGCCCCCCCGGGGTTGAAAACCAAAAGGCGTCTCAAACCCCCCTAAACCAAAG
>NC_051409.1:19714711-19714783 GCF_015228065.2 Penaeus monodon | reverse complement strand
AAATTGTGTTTGTGGTGTGGGGGGTGTAATTGTGCGCGGGGGTTTGGGGTGTTTTGGGGTGGGGTGTTTGTG
>NC_051409.1:19714376-19714442 GCF_015228065.2 Penaeus monodon | reverse complement strand
GGGGGTTGTGTCCCTTTTTGGGGTGTGGGCCCCGTTTGTGTGTGGTTTTGTGTGGGGTTGTGTGGG
>NC_051409.1:19714134-19714323 GCF_015228065.2 Penaeus monodon | reverse complement strand
CGCGTGTTTTGCGTTGTGTGTGCGTGTGGGGTCGGCGTGTGTGTGGACGGGGGTTTTGCGTGTGTGTCTGTGGGGTGCGTGTGTGTACGTGTGTGTGGTGTGTGTAACGTGTTTTTCGGGGTGTGTGTGTGTTCGTGTGTAGGGGTTTGTGTGGTGGGGCTTATTTTGTGCGTGGGGTGCGTGCCCTGT
>NC_051409.1:19713842-19713937 GCF_015228065.2 Penaeus monodon | reverse complement strand
CGTGCGTGCTGCGTGCGTGGTGTGGGTGTAAAAAATCTACTATCCTTTATGGTGGTGCGTGGTGTGTGAAAATTTTATATATCTGCAAGACCGCG
>NC_051409.1:19712334-19712417 GCF_015228065.2 Penaeus monodon | reverse complement strand
ATGGGGGATTTTTTGGGTGCGCAGCTTTTTTTTTTCATATGTTCTGTTTTTTTACGAATTTCTATGACGCTGTTAACTGTTCC
>NC_051409.1:19712207-19712274 GCF_015228065.2 Penaeus monodon | reverse complement strand
GGCGCAATTTTTTGAAATTTTCTTAAAAATTTTTAAAAAAGTCATTTAATTATCCGCAAACAAATTT
>NC_051409.1:19709198-19709589 GCF_015228065.2 Penaeus monodon | reverse complement strand
CATCAGGTCCATGTGTGAATCCCCCTCCCATTTGCGCCGAACTAATGACTCACTCCCCTCACCTCCGGAGTGCCATGGCGCCGACGAGTCTCGTGATACTGAGGCAGCCGGCAAAAAGAGTGGCCCCCACGAGTTCTCCAGTAGGGGGGGGGCAATGCTAGCCAATGTGTTTTCACGAATGAGGTTCCGCTCAGCACGTGTTCCCGACGAACAGATAGCACCTGGCGGAAGCAAAGCGCATTGCCTGAGCATCGATTGTTCCCTCACGGCACATGGGGCTCAGCACCGTCTTCACGGCTTCCCGAAGGCCACTTTTGCTCCCGGTTTTTCGGGATTAGCATTATTTCTAATCATTACCATTAAATACATAAACAAATACACCCGCCTGTAA
>NC_051409.1:19706066-19706451 GCF_015228065.2 Penaeus monodon | reverse complement strand
CACCGTGTCGCTCCAAACCTGCACCAATGAATGCCCACACAGTGAACAGTATGCCATCCATGCACGAGTTCAGTCACATGCTGTGCTTCAGCATTAACAGGCCACCGAGGCGCAGCTGCCCTTACCGTTACACATCCAAGGACGACGGCAGCTGCAGCCTGATCCCAGTGACCTCATAATCACATTCCCTTGCCAATGAAGATGTTAAAGCGACGACCTCTGTGTTGCGAGCATGTCTTTAGCCTACGGAAAGCTATGCAGCCATTGAAAAGTGTTCCCACTGGCTGCGAGGTTTTCAAATCGAGAATATCATAACACAGTCAGTGTGGGTATGGGAATAATATCCTGGAGGATAACCACAATAATGCAGTAGGGTGGCTCCTCC
>NC_051409.1:19700265-19700797 GCF_015228065.2 Penaeus monodon | reverse complement strand
CACACATTACCATTGCGTTGTTCCACCTTGCTCCTTCTTCCTCTCTCGCCATTGATGACGCCACTCTCCCTGCGCCTCCGAGGCCCCGGTTCACCCTGACCTTCTCCAGTCCGAGTGTAATGAATCGTTAACAGGTAGCTAGAGCATGGCCACGTGCCTCGCGATCGTCACTCCCACGCCCACGCACAGCGTCCAATCATCGCCTCACTGAGCCACGGTTCTCCTGCTTCACGATGCATCCGACGTTCGTTTGAAGGCAAGAGAAAATCCTCCTGCGTGCACGAGTTAGCCAAGGATGAGTGGGGAGAACATCCCTCCTTCCCAAGTACAGTCAAACCATAGTTCACGCTCCATCGTCTTCCCGGCAAGAGACAGACCCACGAGGAACGAGTGCGGCAGCCGGCGGGGCCGAAGCGCGGCCGTCGTGCCCTGCTTGGGCCGCCCGACGGTGCCGCGACGAATGGCCGTCCTGGCTGGAAAGAAGGGAACAAATAATCTTCCACCGCTCTCCGCCCTTTAACACGCTTTTTAT
>NC_051409.1:19696602-19699316 GCF_015228065.2 Penaeus monodon | reverse complement strand
GAAAGTAAGGAAGGTAAGGTGAAAGCCTGCAAGAAAAAAAGGTATTGAACGTAGTGATATGAACCAGCACAAGAACTGTGTAGATTACAAACGGACGGCCCCGTTGCAGTACGAGAAAGCAGTTAAAATAAGACATTGCTAAGATTTAAAAGCTGATGACAGTCGTATCCACCAGTGATCGAAAGGCAAAACTTCGAAGAATACTTTATACGACCGACAGACCCTGAGCTTGGCGTGTTCCAGGTTCTAATTATGTACAACTGAAACAAATCAAGTAACACTGTGATGGGTAAACACTTTGTTGCAATAAAAAAAAAAATTAATGCCTGAAAATAACATCCCTTATAATACTCTGGCCTCTTTAATCCATAATTACGTGATGAACTGCAATACCTCTATATTGTTACGTTGTTAACCGAGTTTTTTTTGTTTTTTTTGGCCATGAACTTATTATTATTTAGAGTCGTAGAAGGAGCTCTAGCATTTGCATAACAAAAATCCTTACTTGGATGATGCTCAAAGCATTTCCATTCTAGTGCTAGCATGGCCTTATCATTATCATACGGCCTGCATTTGAATAAGTACCAACTTTGCCAGATGATTCTCACTGTGCACGCGAATGGAGCATCAGTTGGGCAGTTGAATAACTGGGCACCAGTATCAGCGGAAGGAGGCAAGGAGACAAGCGGGCAGGCAAGGAAGAATAAAAAAAAAATTGTAGTCGTCCCGTGACCTACCTCTTTCAACTCGTGTAAGTATTCACTAGTCCACCTAATGACACCTGAAGCTCAAAAGACCTGGACCCTGGCACTGACGGCGCCTTGACACCAAGTCTCTCTCTCGAGCACTTGACATTTGGCCGCGACCACCGACGCAGTTTCACTTTGGAAGCCAAGGCCAATCTTGCGGCCGAGGCAGTACTGACTATCTCTTTCCTTCCAGTTGACGAAGAGACGCCTATATGGCAACTTACACAACATACATAACGTTTCTTTACTTCACAGAACAAGATGCAAAGTAATTTTCACTATGCTTTTAATTGTCCTTCTGTAGTTGAAAACAAACCTTATATACATCAAATTCACAATGCTCTTTTTCACATTTCCCTTGTACTCATCGTGCAGAGGGTGTAAAGGTGGCCAGAATTTTCAAGAGAGTGCGGTCGTGAGCAGATGCGTGTGGGACAGCTGTTAGAAAGGATGACGCAAGAAATCTGCCTCACGTGGGGAAGTCAAGCAGGTTCTTGGCAATGATTACGTAAAGGAAATTCCTAGCACGCGTCTCACACTGGATGAAATAGTCCCTAGAAACTGCGCTTGTAATAACAACAGGATAACTTCGAATTATGTACGTTTATGCATACGACATCCGCAGTTATACAAATATATTTACCGAACCACTATTCACGACTGCCACAGACAGTGCAGCGTTTCATCTCTGTCTGACGTAGTGCTGGGAGTCACGGGGATTCGATCTCGCGGCAGTGGGCCTCCGCTTCCCAATTAGCAAACTCATAAAAGAAACTCTTTGTGGAAAATTTAGTTCAACCCTTTCTAAAGGGGAGCTAATAATAATAAGTTCTTGTCTACAAAAGGATGCCTCTATGAATGAGGTCTTCCACCCACCACCCAGGCAGAGCGACCTTGAGCGTGACCGAGGTGACCCGCGACCTGACGGAGAAATCGATGGAAATGAAAGACTTTCCTCGTGGCCCTCGATGTGCGTCAAAAAGGGCGTGGCCGCTGCTCACGGTCTAACAGGTTGGTCTACATTGCTCATCAAATCAATAGATACTGGGCTAGTTAACAATGCAATCCATGACTTTGAAATGGCTCGTCATGCAACTACAGTCTACACACTGATTCGCAGGTGTTGGATGCTTTGCAAACGTGATACTCTTAACAACATCCTGCGGAAAACACTTGACACGAAGATCCCCGCACCCCTCAACGAGCTATTTCCTCCTCCCCCATGCAGACGGAAGGGCGACAGAGGTGAAGAAGGTTCAGATCCTCCTCGCCGTCACTCATTAGGGCCTTTCGATCCGCCTGATTTACGGGGAACTGTGTCCTCCGAAAGGTGACGTCATCCACTTCGCGCCGACATCCATCATCATTATGGCGCATAGCGTGAGCACTTGAAGACGATCGGGAAACACATGCATTTGCATTGCATAGGCACGTATGCTTTTGTATGCACTGCACGCATGTGAGCAACGAAGGAATGTTTTTCAGCAATGTTTGAAGTGTACTTTAAGAACTGTACGATAGGATGAGGAGTGCATGTATCGGGGTATCTAAAACTTGATCGGAGGCTCTTAAGCAGCCCTGCTGATCGTATCATGTGACCTATCCTGACCCAAAGACCCGCTTAGTGTGCCTTGACGACCCAGCACATAAAGCGGCCGTTGATGACTCGTTTACATAGCAAACGGTGTCACTAACGCCGGTCTCAGGTGGCCCGTCCGCGCATATCGTGTTTCCATATTCCCCTTTATTTTGCCTCTTCCTTATTTCGCATTTGCAGCTCGTCGGTACAGCACGACCTATGCGTTGAGTACATGGGTGGGCGACGGTAGATCTGAGACAACGATTCACGCATGTGCAATATGTTAACTCGTAAATATTCTGTTTAAAATTCTGCCATTGAATAAAATGTATCAACTAAAGGGTCGTCTCGACCTTCTTGTGACCTCTTGGTGCCATTAGAAAGGG
>NC_051409.1:19695843-19696367 GCF_015228065.2 Penaeus monodon | reverse complement strand
ACATAAAAACTAACAACGGTAAGGAGACATATACATGTCAATACTGTTACTTTTAAGCAATTTTATCTTAGAAAAAATAGCATGTATTAAAAGGTAAACACTTACACTTACTACATACCAGATTATATGAATTCTTTCAACATATTTGTAGAACATATAGAACACAGCATTATCTAGATCACAAGATCGTTTGCACTTGTACTATCCTGCACGCTTGTTTAACGATCCATTGAAGAATATAAAGCATCCAAGAAAAAATGTATCCAGATTTGTCTTTCAAAGAAGGAATATGCAACAGTAAAAATGAAACCATGAAGGGAATACTTGAGGTAGAATAGAATAAGTAAAGAAAACGAGGTAGACAATTCAAATGATTGTTCAGAATAATATGCATAGTATGTATGTTTGGAAACAAGCGACTACCAGTCTCGTCGTGCATGCCACCCCTTCGGCCTCTGGCTAAGAATTGCAGATGAAATTCGCTCGTAGTTCGATCCCAGCGAAGAGTCTCTGTTCACAAACAC
>NC_051409.1:19694958-19695753 GCF_015228065.2 Penaeus monodon | reverse complement strand
TTGTATTTGTTCTCAACGTCATTATTTATTTTTGGGCCCATAGTTATAGTTATTAACTACTATATTTTCCTAAACTTCTTGTTGCTGTTATCCCTAATCCCTTCGCCATCTATTGTGTCTGTCTGTTTCCTGCCTCCCCCTCTCGTTTTCGCCGAACTCCCTCCACTCCGCTTTTGCAGTCCTCCTTCAAGGGACCTCCTCGCCTCTCCCTTCCTCTCCTTCTGCATCAGCTCACACGGCCAAGTTAGACGTGGATAGTGGTCTCGACAAAAGTGACCTCTTGTTTGAGTCCGCTTCTCGTTAGCAAAACCGCAAAAAATTGATTAAATAATGGCCGCCCAGCCGGGACTCGAGTGTTGCGTGTCACTCAAACAAAATTATTACATAATGTTCAGTTTTCCCGCTAACTCTCGTGAGTTCGTCCGTCAAACGATTCAAAATCTGTTGAATCGGGCAATCAAATAACTATATATTTTAACTGATTCATTCAAGTTTCTCAAAACAGTATGTGATGAAGTGAGAGATAATTACAATAGACTGCAAATGTAATTAACATGAACATACTGACAACATTCATAGATGAAGCAATCTTCTGACATAAGAAGCAAATAATTTAATGCAAATTTTAAAAGGAAATAGCAAGATATATCCCCTCCCTCTGGCGTGTGACATGACCTCTTGACGTCTGACGGCCTTTTGACTACCCCAGGAAGCAACAGCGATACCTTGGAGCAGGCCCAGGTAAGCTGATCCCCCTGGGACGGGGGGCGGGGGACCGGCGGCGACGGGTTGGTG
>NC_051409.1:19693515-19694143 GCF_015228065.2 Penaeus monodon | reverse complement strand
TACTCCCCGGCTTTTGTTTTACTGAATGCCATTATTGTTTTGTTGGCAAAAATGTTGTTACCAGTTAATTAAGGAGACGACGATCTGCCTACCTTTCCGCAATCTCTTTCCCTCTATTGCTCACATCTCTTCCAATCCTTCTCATTCTATTACTCTCACTTTTTTTCTCCCCTTCCGCCTCCCCGCATCTCTTTCTCTCCCCGCCTTGTCCTCTCTTTCGACATCTGCCCTTGATCGCGGACTCGCATCTCCATGTTTACTTCCTGACGCCTTGCTCCATATTTTATCATTTCTCCCTTTTTCACGCATTTTCCCTCTATTTTTCAGTTTCTGTCCCTCCTTCGCTTTCTGTCTCACCATTTCTCTTCTCTCTCTAATTTCTTCGAGTTTTCATTTCTCACTTGCATTGCCACACTTTTCTACCCACTTCCTCGTTTTTCACTTCCCTTCGTCAAACAGACCTTTCGCACCAAGTTTCAACAGCCAAAGGAGAACATGATTCCATTTAACAGTTTGAGCTGATGTGCTGTGCTTTTCTATCTGTCAAGCTCCACATATTGCTCTTAGTAACTGGGTATTTTTAGCTTTGTTAAATGCATGTCTAGACACCCTCGGTGGATTTCTGTCT
>NC_051409.1:19692127-19693382 GCF_015228065.2 Penaeus monodon | reverse complement strand
CGTACTTTCTGTCATGTCTTTCTCATCGTTTATTCATACATTTCTAATTTTGCTTGTTTCATTTTTTTTTTTTATCCACAAAGAAAGACGGACACTCAGGCAGATATACAGACCACAAGGCCGCAAATTCTTATATTCGTAATACTTACGAATTGCTAAATTACTTGAACATTTTTTTTCCTCAAAAAGAAATGTGTGTATTTTGGCGGTGGCACGCGTTCAACGTATATCTGTTACTGTTTCCTCGTTTCTTAAAGAAAATATATAATGTGAATGAATATCCAATCAAGGAAAATGTAATTTGTCTTGAATGTACGTTGACAAGAATGCTTAGTCCTCGCAGTGTCAGCCAGTCACGCTGACCGACTGACTGGGCATCAAGTGCGCCTCATTACCTATTGAGCTGCTCATCGTCGGCAGCCGAGTAACGCACCTGCGAGAGGGCGTCCCGCTGGGCGGTCGACGGTCAAGGAAAGGCGCGCCGAAGCGCTGCTTCCCTCGCGCTTCACTCTGTCTTTCGGAGGCAAGTCTTCCCGGATAGAATGCAGCGTCGCTCTCGTCTGAACACCTCTATTCTAGCAATAAGAAATGGTAAATAGGAATAAACCATAGTCCATTTTCGTTCCACATATCCACCATTGGTACTTTGACACCTGAATGAATAATACGTCCGAATCTTCTCCTAAAGCAAACACCCAAAAGCTGACCACAGTGTCGCGGTGTCACAGAATGCCAGTGTCACAGGGCTAGAGGTGTCACAGACAGTGACTATGACACCAAGTCGACAAACAACCTAGAGATTATCACATTACCTGTAATGTAGGACTTGACGTCTATAACACAGAAAGCGAAAATAATATTGGTCTTTTATTTTACTTTAACAGAGATGTACACTCCTTAAATATCAATTATTTGCGAAAATCACAGTAACTCAATATAGTGCTTAACATTATACTCTTACCTTGGAAGCAAATACTGGATGAGTTAAATCCACTGGTTTGTAAATGATGTTCAAGAACCTAATATCTATCTCCACACAATTTTCAAGACTCAGACTTACACTGCCTCCCGTCAACTCCACCCGGTTAATAATACATCCTACCTCACTGACTTACACGGACAGACTGAAGCAGACACCGTAGTCATCGCTCAGCTGAGGCAAAGAAAACGAGAACTAATCCTGGTAAATTTTCTGCCGTTTTCGTGTGCTGTTTCTATTTATCGTTTACAGACTATTTGTTCATTACCACTGATT
>NC_051409.1:19691176-19692044 GCF_015228065.2 Penaeus monodon | reverse complement strand
TGTATATTTCTTTACAATACTGCACACTTACTTTAGTTTCCTATATTTCAGTAACATAACTGCAAGCCAATCAAATTTGGCATCAGATTTAATCGTTCGCGTGAGTCAGTAGGCATATTCGTGCGAATGATGCAATGCGAGTAGGCGGTGAAACTCCTAAGGTACGCCGAAGTGACTTATCTCACCTGATGATTCGTCACTTCCGAGTGCCTCCTTATCTTTTATGAAGAAGTTAAGATTAGATTGGCAAAATATATGACTCAGATAAGAAACGCAGGATGTCCGTTACGTTAACGGATTCATTCAGAATTCTATAATAAACTGCTATCCTACATAAAACAGTAAGGGACGAGGGGAAAAACACCCACATATGGTAAGTGCGTGTGAACTCACCATTCGCCTCGGCTTCGAGTCATGTGGATATGTGGACAAGATGGTGGCCGCTCGACACAGTTACCTCACGCGAGTCTTTATCGCGACACTGCTCTATTAACAGGGACTGTAAACGAAATAGCTTGCTTTGCTTGTAGATCCTCGCCCACGTCAGGGGAAACAGAAACAAATATTTTTGGTGCAGTTACTGAGAAAAGATATTGAGATGTTTTGGTGGCACATTATGAGCCCATTTTTCTTAAACACAATAATTTTTTTTTATGGAATGAGTGCGGAATTCCTCTGGAACACATAAGAGAACACGGAAAAAAAGAATGTAAAATGTAAAAGGCAAGAACACTAGGAAGATATCATGAAATAATTTCCCCTTAACGAAAATTGCACTGCGGTTCACCGAAAGCTGCGCTTCGGTTTCATGCTCCATGCTCCATATTTTCTATTTCTTAATCTTCATTTCTCCCCCCTCTCTCTCTCG
>NC_051409.1:19690222-19690502 GCF_015228065.2 Penaeus monodon | reverse complement strand
ACTTTTATGTACCTAAGCTACCAATGAGTGGTCATTGATATTATCCCATTCGCTAAGTTAGACTTTCCAAACTTGAGATTCAGTAGGAAATAATTAAGATGGGCTGCAAGAGTTTGGGGTGGCGGTGCACGGTGAGGGTTAGTTTCATTTGTTTAATTTACCGTCAGTGGTAGATGTTCACATTTTATATTCAGCGTACAAGTCAGCCCTATTTTTTTTTTAGATATTTTTAAGCTTTAAAAGTAGACTTACAGTATATACCGCTATATATATATACCGC
>NC_051409.1:19672714-19673481 GCF_015228065.2 Penaeus monodon | reverse complement strand
CAGAAAAACAAGTTTGATATTAATTTCTAGGACAAATTAACAGGATATGCATATGTATATTCCGCAAAAATACAATATAAAATTAACCCATAAGTAAACACTTGTGTAGATAATTAAGGCCGGCATCACAGATAGAAAACATTACACGATTTTCTTCATAAGAAACTGATATTGTTTAAAAAATCTGCAGTCCCTCAGGTTTTTGTTTTGATCTAGTTTGGTGGTAACATTATACTTACAGTTGGAGTGAGATATTCTTGAGAAAAGCCCAAGATTCCTTGTGTGATTGGTATCGCGAGGACTGCGCACCGAGTAGAATGTGATCCGAGGGCCACATGTACGGACAGAATCCGGCGGTGCAAAAACGCAAGACACATGGCGGATGTGCACGTCCCTGTCTAATTCCAACAAAAGCATAACGACTTTGTAACACTAGTGGATTGAAGGATACAGTGAATGGTCGATTTTAAACATCATGACATTGCAAATGACCGGCACGCGCTGGGGCTGCGCGTGACGCATCTGACTAGCGCGTAACGTCCGTCCATACTTCGGGCAGGGTTTTCAGTACTGAAAAAACCTTTATCGTATGATTATAGATCGAACCAAGCATAGAAGTGAACGTGCCAAAGGCTAAAGCATAACCGAAGACAACTTATAATGAAGTGAATGGAATCTGTTGGTACGTCCTGTGACTGCACAGGAAATTTGTCTTACAAGGAAGACATTGCAAATTATCGATAAACAATCTGCGTCATTATATCAGG
>NC_051409.1:19669638-19671618 GCF_015228065.2 Penaeus monodon | reverse complement strand
AAGATTATGCAACAATGTTTTATTAGTTTGCTCAAATATCTTTTCCATTATTTTCCTTTTCATAACAGCCGTATTTCAGCATGTTAAATTATTTTATTAATAACAATACTCATATTATGTAATTAATTTTTACAGAACTGCACACACATACATAACTGGATTTAGAGAGACATACTGAAGCTAACATTATTTTTGTATTGTGAAGTAGGTCGAGGATGTTATTCGTAATTATAATATCTTTAAGATCTCGTCTTACTAATTGTAAAAAGATAATAAACTAACATCAGAATTAGGAATCAAAACATTTTAATTTCAAAACCCAGTCCCTGACACTATATAATTTACTGTGTGAAGGTAACTGCAAAACTATCCTTTCCTGTAAAACAAGGTTAGATAAAGCAAAACATGAGTGTTCACTTCATTGATTTCCTTAGACTCATCATAAGTGGAAGCCCTGTGTAGAAAGCCCTGTGTAGAATTTCATTACTTTTTCAAGTTCTCACAAGTAAACCTGATTAACGAAAATAGAGCACTTGATTGGTCACACCTGATAAAAATGGTCTTTTAATATTAGTCAGGTCTTCACTATTTTGTTAGTCTATTCTTCATGCAATAACAGGATAATATCACCCCACACGATGCAGCTGATGACCCCCACCCCCACCCCGAGTCACAAAGGTCGCTTCTCGGAAACGATGACACACAAACAAGAGGGGAAAACGTGACACTGTCTTGCAAAGAAGGAAGCTCTGCCCCGCCCCGTCTCCCCTATTCGTCGCGCGGCCCTTGACAGGAGCAGAGCCGTCTCGCCCGAATCTCCTGCATCAGCGCCTCCAGCATCCGTCCCTTCCTCCCTCTCACTCGCGCTCTTGCTAACCCGTGCACATAAGAGCGGAGATCTGAAGCAATTGGCTGGCACCCCCAGCAGGCCCGCGAAGACAAGGATTTTCTCAGGAAAAGTCAAGAAATAAGAGAAATATTCCTAGTACACGGCGGTCAAGGTCAGCCTCCCTCCGAACGTCCACAATTATGCCAAGAAATAACACGCACTCTTTTGTTCCCTCGCACAAGCATGCACTCGCTATGCCCAGCGTGATCCTATAAAGTATGACACCCTGCAGGGAGGGTCGATTCGAACCGCACGAACGGAGGAATCCTGTGCATGCGTTAAAATGCAGCTGCAATAAGCCACATCGCAGGAGAGCCATTCATAAGTTTGGCTTTTCCCGCCCAAACACATCCATTGCTCAGGGAATAAGCAATCTCCTTTTATCGCTTTCATCGCCTACATGGAATGCTAAAGCTTCATTATTTGTAACTAATAGTTGCAACAAGTGAATGATGGCTGCGATGCCTTGTTCCAAACCTTTTCTGGGGCCATGGCGATGACGATGAACGGAGATAGCTTGAGCGTTGCCTCTGCGTCCGCCTCAAGATTTTGTAAACAAACAAGTGGTTGTCTTTGCGCACAATAGATGGCGCGCGCACTACGGTACGAAGCCATGGCACATGCACGAATCTGATGACAGTGTTGCAACATCGGTTACTTATACAGTACTCTGACAACCCTTTTTGGTATTCTGAATTAATGGTGAAGGTTCTTATTGTGTTTTTTCTTGAATTAAGATCAAGCAAACCATTGAAATGAAGCATATACTTGCAGAACGCAGCATTTAGAGATGTTTGAGTAAACGTTCGAAACTTTTAAACGAGAGATTTGCAAACCTTATTTGTACACATATGATTTAAGATTTTTTAAACAACATCTTCACTACAGTTAGTAATGGTACAATATACCATTTATTACTATAATTGTATTTTCAGTTATTAGACATAAAACGCACATAAATCAATTGAAAACAAAAGCTCGTCAATCATTGCAGCAAAATTATTTTTGTAAACGTGCAAGTTCATAATATAAGTAAAAAGACGTAAGCAGACCTAACCACACCTTGGTTACGAGTCCCTTCGTTAGTGAAC
>NC_051409.1:19668308-19668376 GCF_015228065.2 Penaeus monodon | reverse complement strand
CGATGATCGCTCTCCATGCCCCGTCGCCTTCCTCCGCGCCCTCGAAAAGTCATCCGTGCACGCTGTAA
>NC_051409.1:19666754-19667122 GCF_015228065.2 Penaeus monodon | reverse complement strand
CAATGTTTTAAGTTAACATATCGTTAATATCTAGGAGACCATCTACAACCTGTGCATTTCTCACATTCTTCCGCAGTATACTTCTGGTACTGAAAGCAAACCAGCATTGCCTTTTACAGACAAGTTTCGCTAAAACGAAACAAAACAGAATGCCTCGACTTCATACGAATGAGGCAATCGTCTACCCATAATGGAGTTATCCGACTAGAAAATTCAAGGGTTTTTGTCATTACCCTGCAGGACCCCTCGGAGAAGCCACTCGAAATCTCTAGAAAACGGTACATCAGAGCTTGTTCCTTATTTCATTTCGTTTCGAATAATGAACTCCTGTGCTTCGCTCCGGTTATGTCGGTAGCAAAGTGTGTTGT
>NC_051409.1:19650616-19651466 GCF_015228065.2 Penaeus monodon | reverse complement strand
GTGTGTGTGTGTGAATAAAAAAAGAGGTATGTATCAGAAAAACAAGTTTGATATTAATTTCTAGGACAAATTAACAGGATATGCATATGTATATTCCGAAAAAATACAATATAAAATTAACCCATAAGTAAACACTTGTGTAGATAATTAAGGCCGGCATCACAGATAGAAAACATTACACGATTTTCTTCATAAGAAACTGATATTGTTTAAAAAATCTGCAGTCCCTCAGGTTTTTGTTTTGATCTAGCTTGGTGGTAACATTATACTTACAGTTGGAGTGAGATATTCTTGAGAAAAGCCCAAGATTCCTTGTGTGATTGGTATCGCGAGGACTGCGCACCGAGTAGAATGTGATCCGAGGGCCACATGTACGGACAGAATCCGGCGGTGCAAAAACGCAAGACACATGGCGGATGTGCACGTCCCTGTCTAATTCCAACAAAAGCATAACGACTTTGTAACACTAGTGGATTGAAGGATACAGTGAATGGTCGATTTTAAACATCATGACATTGCAAATGACCGGCACGCGCTGGAGCTGCGCGTGACGCAACTGACTAGCGCGTAACGTCCGTCCATACTTCGGGCAGGGTTTTCAGTACTGAAAAAACCTTTATCGTATGATTATAGATCGAACCAAGCATAGAAGTGAACGTGCCAAAGGCTAAAGCATAACCGAAGACAACTTATAATGAAGTGAATGGAATCTGTTGGTACGTCCTGTGACTGCACAGGAAATTTGTCTTACAAGGAAGACATTGCAAATTATCGATAAACAATCTGCGTCATTATATCAGGATATAATGCACAATACACACCACTAAATAACGTTCTGTCTCTGTCTCTC
>NC_051409.1:19645381-19650007 GCF_015228065.2 Penaeus monodon | reverse complement strand
GGATTTTTATTGGGGTGAAATTGGCTTTAAATAAGAAAAAATAATAGATTCTGTAAAATATATATAATAAAACTCATGGAATCTATGAATCTGACAAACTTGCACAACAGAAAGGAGGTTAAGACAAAGGTTTTGAGGCAGAGCAGGAGACAGATGAAGCTGCAGCCCGTTTCATTTTTATCAGAGTAAGAGCAGAGTCAAAATGTAAGCAGGGTAAGCACCTCCATGGGAAAAGCGGTTTTAAGTATTAAAAAAATGTTGTGGTTTCTATAAGTCTGGGAATAAGAATGCTGCTTTTTTTTATACTGCTAAGTATATATGTAAAAAAAATTAAAGTAAAATTTTAATTTGGACTTTTCACTTCTTTGATGTGATCAACTTGGCTCGGGTGGAATTTTCAGCTCTTGGTTTTAAGTAGATTGAAAAGGGCAGAAATTTGCAGTCTGGCCAAAAACTGATGTTTGAATTTCTCCACAGATGGACGTCAAAAACCTTTTTATGTTCGACAAAATCACTTCTCGAATTCAGAAGCTCTGCTAGGGACTCAACATGGACTTCATTGATCCTGTGAGTATTAAACCTAGTTTTCTAGGTCTGAGATGAAATTAAAATGAGTTTTTTCCTTGCATGTATAATGAGCAAGTAAAAATTTTATGAAAATGGCTATGTGAGGATTTATGTACTCATCACCTATGAAATTTCCCAGCCTGCAATCACCCTTAAAGTGATCAAGGGCTGTATTCTGGTGTGACAACTGTAGAATTGGATAACCTTGCTGCTAAAAAACTGCTGCAACAATGACAACAAAGCACCCTGTTTTATGCTGTGCTTGCTGCCAGGATTGCGGTGTCAAACCTCCACAAAGAACCAAGAAGAGTTCAGTGGTAAGGGAATTGGATGTTGACTGAGAGATGCATGCAAGATTGGTGACATTCTGTTTGTTTATATTTATACCCTCTTAGCATCTGGTGAAAGGAAAAGGGCGTTTCTTCTGTTGAAGTTTTCTGAAATTTTAACTTTTTACCCAACAGAGGTAATGGAAGATCCTATAACATGGTTGATAATAAGACTGGAAATAAGATGCCCATGCTTGGCGAACACTACTACAAGATCATCATGGAGCATGCAGATAAACTCAATTCTGCTATTATCTATGACCCTGACTTTTTTTACAATTATTTTGGCTTCAGGTCAGTAATGTGAATATAAAGTTTAAGTCCAAATGTTAATACTTAAAAAAAAAAGAAAAAAATCAGTATGATTTATTATATTTTTGAAGTTTAATATTGACTCACTAACTATGAAATTAATATATTTGTAGTGTAGATCTTACTTATCCTCTAAAACTTTCCAGACTCTGGACGTTCTTATTTGCTCAAGATCAATGGCAAAGTGGGAGAGCGACCCAAAAAGATGGGTTTATGAGGGTTGCAGTGGGCATCCATGGTGAGGATATTGATGCTATTGAGACTTACAACCTATTGTCTGAGAAGTGGGTTTACACATGCCTCACCCACTCTTTTCAATGCTGCTACAAGAAGGCCACAGTTATCTAGGTAAGAGTCCACAGCTAGATTGCACATGTATTTATAACAATATTTTACTCAGTTTTGGTTCACTATTTATTACCCTTGATTTACTGTAACTAAAAAATAATATATATTACACAGCTGCTTCCTACTAACGATGAAGGGCGACAGATTGAGGGCAAATTTTTGACCACTTAAGCAGTGTGCTCTGATCTCCAAGTCTGCTGGAGGCATTGGGCTGAACGTGCACTGATCAGGTCCATGGGAAGTATATTGCAGGAACCAATGGAACTTCTAATGGTCTTGTGCCCCTGTTGAGGGTGTACAATAACACAGGTAAGTACTTTTTTTGTATCAGTGGTGACCTAATATTTCTATTTTAGTTGGTAAATCTTCAAATAAAAAAAATAAATGTGTAATGGACATAAAGAATAACCAGAATAACATTTGGTTATTAGTAATAAAACTAGAAAGTAGAGGAAGAGCACATTGACTTTTTAGGTATAAACCTTTAGATCTATGCCTTCAATACACTGACAGCCAAACCCAAAATTCCACATCTATAATCTGGCAAGATAGAAACTGTAGTCTTTCCTTTTTAATTGTGTAAATTGGTAAAGCTGTAATCTTGTCAGAATATACGTTATGGACATTTGTATTATTTTTCTAATTAAAATTCAGGGTCACAGTGGTTGTGGGACTCGTCTGGTCAAATGTAGCCCTATTTTCCCAAGAATTCCCTTACAATTTTTGTTGTACATATATTTGAAAATATGGCCCATTGAAAAAGGGATTGAAGGAAAGGTAAACTATAGACTTTTTTGTACCCCTTCGTAGGTTTATATTTTCATAAAACAAATACTCTGAAAATTTCAGCTCGTTATGTTGACCAGGGTGGAAACAAGAGGCCAGGTGCATTTGCCATCTACTTGGAGCCATGGCACCCAGATATTTTCGATTTCCTTGATCTTCGCAAAATTATGGAAAGGTGAGAGGTTACACAGTGAAATATAAGAAATTAAGTGATATTAAAATGGAAGATCAAATTTATGTATCGATGTGATGTATGATAGGTTGTTTCTTAATTGTTGAAGGTTAAATTTACTTGCACTTTTCTAGGATGAACAAAGAGCAAGGGATCTTTTCTTGCTTTGTGGATCCTGATCTGTTCATGCAGCAAGTGGAAGCCAATGGCGAATGGTACCTGATGTGCCCTATGAATGCCCAGGATTCATGATACCTGGGGTACACAAATCACTTTCATAGCTACTGAATTATATAATTCATAGTGTAATGTGGGCATTAGAATTATGCTATTCTCTATCATTTTTCCTTTTCTGTGAAGGGTACATTATTATTACATTTCCTTTAATAGGTGAGGAATTTGAGAAACTCTTTCCACAAGTATATCGAAGAAGGTCGTTTCCGTCGCAAAGTGAAGGCACAACAGTTTTGGTATGCAGTTATTGAATCACAGGTGAGTTAGATTCTTGTGCTGTGTGAAGTATGGTCAATATCTGTTCTTGAGGAATGTCAAAGTAAAGTTAAGGTTTTACCTAAGGATGTACAATCAAATACAAAGCTTTTAGAGGAGTTCACTCTGTTACTCTGCAGAGATATATCTAAAGCCCGCTTTGGGAATTACTTTATATTTGTTGAAGTCATATAAAAGCGTATATTGGGATAAAATACTATAATTTGTTTCTATGAATTAGATTTGCAAATTTCATGCAGGTTGGAGACCTGGTACACCATACATGGTTATATAAAGGATGCCTGCAATAGAAAGAGTAAACCAACAGAACCTTGGTACCATCAAATGTTCTAACCTCTGTACCGAGATAGTAGAAAAATTCCTCACCAGATGAGGTAAATTTTTTTGTGTTTTTTTCACCAAGTCTGTTTTGAGAATTATTTCACATCCTTGAAAATGGAAGGGTCTTTCTCTTTAAAAGTATTTTTAATTATGCTTAAATCTTTGAGTTGTGCAATAATAATTTATTGTTTTCCAATCATGTAATCTTTGTGTGAGACTTTGATTTAGAATTACATTATCAATATCAGCTGTCACTTTGTTTTAACAGACTTGGAAAGGAAAACATTAGTTCCCTCATTATTTTCCTAATATATTATTTTAATGAAAATGTAGAAATAGATTTTACTGTGAAATTAGGTGCCATAATTTCAAATGCACAATTCTCCTGTTTCTTAAATAAAAGATTTGTGACTTGTTTGTCATTAAAATTTTACTTGTTCTTAGTTAACAATATTTTAAATGTTACTGATGCAATGGTATGTTATATTGCAGGTTGCTGTGTGCAATTTAGCATCAATTGCTCTCAACATGTATGTCAACCCAGACAAAACCTACAACTTTGTCAAGCTAAAGGAGGTTACAAAGGTATTGACCAGAGTTCTAAATCTGTCCATTTCCCCGTTTACTGTTATGTGATATGAATAACTAGTGAAAAGTGATGAGAAACATGGATTTTTTTCTAAGGGCTATTTTTTAAAACAGGTCATTACAAGAAATCTGAACAAGATTATCGATGTCAACTTCTACCCTGTTGAAGAGGCTAAGCGTTCAAACATGCGCCATCGACCTATTGGCATTGGTGTACAAGGGCTTGCTGATGCCTTCATTCTCATGAGGTAGGACCAGCAATTTTTTACAAATTTTTCTCACCATTTGCAGTTTATAAAGTCAATAAATAGATCTTATGTTTAGCCTTTTGTGAGTAGCAAGTTCTAAGCAATATCTATTTTTCTCCTAGATATCCCTTTGACTCGGAAGAAGCAAAGTTGCTCAACAAGCAGATCTTTGAGACCATTTACTATGGTGCAATGGAAGCAAGCTGTGAACTAGCAGAGAAATTTGGTCCTTATGAAACCTATGAAGGATGTCCAGTCAGTAAAGGGGTAAGTGGTGAAAAAAGACTTGAGTGTTAAAGGTGCTGAACTAATGAATGGGGAAGCATGAATATATTCTGTTTTAGGATTGTTTCATGGCAACAGGATTCCTAACATACACCTTATTGTTAAGGAGGTCTATGGGATTGTCATGATGACAAACAATGCAATATTTAAAATAAAAATT
>NC_051409.1:19643259-19645336 GCF_015228065.2 Penaeus monodon | reverse complement strand
GCAGATTTTCCAGTATGACATGTGGAACGTAACTCCAACTGACCTGCATGACTGGGCTGCTCTCAAGGCCAAGGTAGCTAAGTTCGGAGTGCGTAACTCCCTGCTGCTGGCCCCCATGCCTACTGCATCAACAGCTCAGATTCTGGGCAACAACGAGTCCATTGAAGCCTACACCTCCAACATCTATTCTCGTCGTGTCCTCTCAGGAGAGTTCCAGGTCTGAGATAATGGATGTTTCAAGTATTAAGAAGTAATACATATTCATTGAAATTTTTGTTAAATTTGTGTGCTTGCTTTTTTTTTATATATTGACTAAATTTGTTGCTAACAGGTTGTAAATCACCACCTCTTGAGGGATTTGACTGAACTTGGCCTCTGGGATGATGAAACCAAGAACGAGATGATTGCCAAGAATGGGTCAATTCAGGTATGAAGATTTCTATATTTTTCATGGATGTTTTATAGGTATTGACAATCTAAACAAAATTTTCAGGATGCAGAGTTTTCAATAAAAACTACATTTTAATAATTTAGGTAAAAGTGAAGGAAAGCATAGGAAAGTATTTCTATAATAATCTTCCACTTACAGGGCATTGCAAAGATTCCTGATGACCTGAAGGCCTTGTACAAGACTGTGTGGGAGGTTTCGCAGAAAGTGGTAATCCAGATGGCAGCTGATCGTGGTGCCTTCATTGATCAAAGTCAGTCGCTGAACATCCACATTGCTGAGCCAAACTACGGAAAGCTAACATCCATGCACTTCTATGCCTGGAAATTGGTAAGTACTATTTTAAGTACATTGCCCTGTAAAATAGTGTCATTTGTAATACATTATCAATGCTTTTAAAAAATTTTCTTCAGTATATTCTTTATAATGAATTAAAGCACATCAATGATATACACAAGTCCTTTATCTACTCTTCAGGGTCTGAAGACTGGCATGTACTACCTCCGCACTAAGCCAGCTGCCAATGCCATTCAGTTTACTGTTGATAAGTCCAAGCTAAAGAAGGCTGAAACTGCCAATGGTCATGCAAATGGCACTACAAATGGCACTACCAATGGCACCTCTAGTGCATCAAAACCAGATGCTATGAATATGGCAGCCATGGTTTGCTCCCTTGAGAACAAGGATGAGTGCCTCATGTGTGGATCGTAAAGTACAATATGAACAAAAAAACTAACAAAAGAACTTCAATGTGTTCCCAGTGATTTCTCCAAATATTCTTTTAAACTTTACTGTACAAGCTTTTTTTTCTTTCCTTCTGCTCTTGCAGTTTTCATTGTGATAAATAGTAAGTTAAGTTGTATATTTTGTTACGTGATTTTAATTCTGCTTTTACCTTCCTTTTGAGTTAAATCTATCATGTATATCACTTAAGTTCTTTCACTTAAGTTGTGCATTCACACTTGTGCCTTATTCTCTCTGCACAACACAACCGAGAGCTAACATATCACTGCCATTATCTTAAGTAGGTACATGACTAAGGAAACTTAGGTATTAGTGTACCACTATATTTTTACTACTGTGTGTATTGTATACATTTTTTTTATAAAGCATTTATATATATTTATATTTCATTCCCTCTTTATTTTGAACAATTTCAACTACATGCCAGGTTTTATTCACTGCAACTATTTTGGTCATTGGTTAAAGAAATGGAAATGTAAGTTAAGATTATGGAATTGAATTCCAAGTATCAAAATGCAAAGTTTATAATGTAAATGACTTTTAAACCCCAAAATTTGCATGAGTGTAAATTAAGTGAAAATGGTTTTGAAAAAAAAACAATGGCTTCAAAACCGATATAAAAAAAGTTTTTAAAGGGGGACACCTTTTCTAAAAGTAAAAAAAATCTTAAAGGATGCATACCCAAGTTCTGCAAATACAGTGAAGCGGTTAATTCCCCACCAAAGAGAGACAGAAAAAAAATTCCTCCCCAAACCCCTTTGCCCGTCTTTAGCTTGGGGGGGGTATAGGGTGCAGACGGGCCCCAATGTACCAGCCCTACTTGGGTTTTGCACCCCCCCCCACCCCTTGTTCGTTTCGTCGTGGGGGGGGTAAGAGAGGGTGCCC
>NC_051409.1:19640377-19640446 GCF_015228065.2 Penaeus monodon | reverse complement strand
TTCCCCTCCCAATCAAAAATTTTTCAATCAAAATCCCGACACCCCCCCGCTCGACACCTCCTTTTCCCT
>NC_051409.1:19636548-19640143 GCF_015228065.2 Penaeus monodon | reverse complement strand
ACCCCCTCCCAATAAATGCCATCCCCATTGCTTCATCTGATATCCCCCCCATTATCCCTTTCCCCTTCCCCCTGGGTGCAATGCGACTGTCATCAATCTCCTCCCCGGGATTATCTCCTCCTAAAATTTCTCCATTAATCCCCCTTAAAATACCCTTCTCTTTTTGCTAACTCCTAACTTTTTCCTTTTGAAAATTTTATCAAATCGGGTTTTTGGACAATGCAAAATGCAAAACTGCATTTGCTGCATAAATTTTTGGGCGTCGTGCATATCCCCTACGTTGGACATAGCGGTAAGGGTACAGATAGGCAATATTGTTCCTAATATGTATTCATATTAGAGCATTGTAATTTCGTATTTTTTGCGGGTAGTAATAGAATTGAAAAATTAGCGACGGGCCGAATGATATAAAAATTACATCAAACCCCAAGAAGATTTAAAACTCAATCACCCCACGTAAATTAGAAGATAAAGAAAACGTTTTTACGTTTCCCCGTCCTTTTAAAAGGGGAGAAAATTTTGTGAAAAACCAAAAATTTTTTTTGGTGAAATTTACATTTTACCCCATATTTTGGGCACACTTTTCAAAGGGAAAAACTAGCGCAAGAAACAGCAAAAAACCCAATAATAATATCGACGATTGTCCCTTTCTTAGCGATGCGCGGGGCTACCCCCCGGGTGGTCCCCCGGCACCTGTGTGACTGAGCCCTGGGACGGGTCGCAGTGTGCCAGCCGCGCTGTAATTATTAATTTTGAGTTTTAGGTATCATGCCAAAAATTGAAAAATTAACCCAAAAAGCGCAGTTTGGGGGAAGGAATTGATGCTTATGTAAAAAAAGTAAATTAAACTTGAAAATACTGCAACAAACAGGTTTTTTTATGTTTTTATATAAAACCTTTACATTAATACTTTGTTTTTTGGGTTTTTTATAAGCTTTTATACACAATATAAACTTTTCTATCTTTTTTTTATCTTATAGATTATTAAATTTTTTTAATACATGGCACAAAAATGAATTATTATGCAAAATACAAGGACCGGTACAATAATAGTGTAAAATCGGAATCGTTAAATGTTTTCGTCCCAAACTCTTTTTTTTTGGCTCTAACTTTTTGGGAAATCATTATTAGATTTGAAACTCATTTGTACGTAAAGTAATAAATATTTTCTTAGATTAAGTTTCAAAAAATTTTTTGGGCAGGCAGCTTTTTGAAAGCAGTGCCATGAAAAAAAACAAAAACAATTTCACCGAAGAAGCTGGGCTGTAGGCCCTCCCCTCCAAAAACAATGACAATACTGACAAAAAAAAATTTAACAGTGATCTTTTCTAGCTTGTTGTCTGCAGACATTCCACTAAACAAATTTATAAAAACCATATTCAATAAATTTTTACAACCTATATGGGCACAAAACCTAACCAAACAACTTTAAAAAAATATTATGTTCTTCCCTTTCGACAAAAAACCCTCGCAATTGAGAAGAAAGCTGCTGGCTGGGAAAATTGGGGGTCGTTGGGTGAGACCCCCGAGTTGACAAGGTATATCGTATGCTTTATTTTTTTATCCTAGGCGAGAAACCGAAGTAGGTATTTCGTACCTTGGGAAAGTTTTTCCCTTTTAGAAAAAGTAAATATTCAACGTGGTGCTTATTTAACGATTTTTTTAAAAAACTATGGTCGGAGCAGTTTTGTATGAAAGCGTTTTTGCTGGTAGTCACTGAGCTGCAGTTTTGTTCAAAGCAATGGACTTATAAGTTTTTTACAACAATAGATCCATGTAACTTTCTTGGGCCCATGGGTTTCATCGATAGCTGAGTTAGTTCGTTCAAAATTTCCCCTTTTGTCAAAAAGGTATTTCATCGTCAAAAGCATATTTATTAAAAACACCGTCCGGCGGAAATTTCAAGAACTGGTCCCGGGTAAACCCCTTCCTCATCACCCGTAATAAAAGATGGGGGCCATGGATTGAGGCAGCAGTTTTTTAACAGTTTACGATAATGTATCGGAAGTAACCAGTACTTGATACTTTGAGGCTGCAAATAGCAGAAAGCCAGGAGCTGCTGGACAAAAATCGAATTGAAAAATAGTTTATGTTTCATTGCCCTTCTTTTTAAGGGCTCTAGTGCAATCAAAAAAATAGAAAAAAAGGTTAACTCTGCCTGCTTCACTAAATTTAATTGATAATTCCAGAAAGATTTAATAGGCTGTATGAAAAAATTTTATTTAAAAAAATTTCTAAATTTTAAAAAAAAAAAAAAAACTGGCTTCAGTTCATTAAAGGATTAGAGTTTCCTTCAGGTCAGACCCGGGTCTTACCGGATCCCACCGCCCAAATTTAAAATGCATTTCATTTTTAAAAACGCTCCTGTTGTTTCATGGATTAAAATTTTTTTTACAGTATAAAACTGTTTTGCCCATAATAGGGGCGATTCGAAATTTTAAAATTTTAATGCACCTAATTGTGAAAGTAATTCCTTTGTGGAAAAAGTTCACATTTATTTTTTAATTTTTACGGTTGCGGGTATTTTTTTTGTTTACTTTTGTTTATTTCTTGAAATTTTTCTATTTCACTGTTTGTAACCACGTGTTTATTTTTTAAAACCCAATCCCCCACCCAAAAAATTCAAATATCAGATTTTAATAGGCTTATGGTGCATTAAAATTTCATATTTTTGGGCTTTAAACGCATACGTTAGGCTAAGCGCATATGGTCATGCATAACAGCATATTTTTACAGCATAAATTTGCATATTTTTTTGCGCATATAATGCATATCGTTAAGCATATTGTCCAACCCTACTAATCCCCCTTTTTTCCCCTTTTCCCATTTAATCACCCCCCTACCCTAATCTTTTGCCCCCTTTAAATGTCATACTACCCTGAATTGCGAAAAGATTTTTTAACGTGTAGAAATTTTAATCATCAATAAACCCATAGTAATTCATTAGAACACTATCCAATAACATCCGGGCCTAAACAATAGCGTGGGGACATTGCAACTTTTCCCCGCATAGTAGGGCACCCCCAAAGGTTGCCTCGCCCGGAAAAATTATTTTTTTACTGTTTGGGGCCGCGTAACGTAGATCTACTTGCCCCCCACTTTTGTGACCGCCAGTCTCCCTGCTAGCGTGGCGGGCTTTAGTTGCAAATAAAGCAGATTTTTTCCACCCCTTGTCTATACAGACAAATTCATCCTAAAAGGGGAAAAACGCACTGTTTTGGTCGTAACGTTCACGAAGGAAGCGAATAGAGTATTGAAAAGGGTTCAATGGCCAAAAGGTCAGCCTTGCGTGTTTTGGGAAAGTTTTTTTCGCATCTGGTTTATTATTACTTATATTGAGTAGCTGACAATAGATGATGAAGTTAAAATCCTGAACGACTTCCCATTTATCACGCAGTGAAAAAGGGAGAGATAGAAGTCCCTCCCGCAGGTGGTGACGATAACGGGGAAGGACTATATTCAAAAAGTTCATTTTTTAGTTCAAGTATAATACTTTCACATTAGAAAGGAAGGGGACATAAGAAAAAGGACAATAAGGCACAAAGTGATAAATGAGTTCATAACCTCGGCCCAAAAGGATCTCTCACCGTACATG
>NC_051409.1:19636273-19636496 GCF_015228065.2 Penaeus monodon | reverse complement strand
GCCTTTTCTGAAGCACGGCAAGAAACGAATCCAATTTTTTCTAACGAGCAAGAGGGAAGTCTAAAAGGTTTGTGTTTCCCGGAAAGATTTTGTTTTGGAATTTTCCTTCCAGCTTTCGCATCATTCCCCTTCTAAGGGGAATTTTTTGCCGATGAGGTTGACTTGACTGGGATAAAATGTACGCAAGAGATGAAAAAAAAAGGACAAAACGATATATTTCATA
>NC_051409.1:19634967-19635143 GCF_015228065.2 Penaeus monodon | reverse complement strand
GTCAAGTCAACCCCCATCAGGCAAATAATTCCCTTAGAAGGGGGAAAGATCAAAAGCTGGAAAGGAAAAATTTCCCAACAAAATCTTTCCAGGTAACACAATCCTTTAGATTCCCTCTATGCGCGTTAGATAAAAAGGATTCGATTTTTTGCCGGCATTTAGAAAAGGGGGGAGGG
>NC_051409.1:19631348-19634925 GCF_015228065.2 Penaeus monodon | reverse complement strand
CATGTAGCGGTGAGAGATCCGTGTTGGCCGAGGTTATGAACTCATTTTATCACTTGTGTGCCTTATTGCCCTTTTTTCTATGTCACCCTTCCTTTCTGAATGTGTAAGTATTTATACTTGAACCATAAACAATGAACTATGAATATAGTCCTCTGCCGCTTATCGTCACCCCCTGCTGGGAGTGACTTCGTAATCTCTTCCCATTTATCACTGCGTGATGAATGGGAGAGATCAGTTCAGGATTTTAACTCATCATCTATTGTCAGCTACTCAATATAAGTATATAATAAAACCTAGGATGCAAAAGAAACTTGTCTAAAACACGCAAGGCTGACCTTTAGGCTCTTGAACCCATTTTCAATACTCTATTCATGCTTCCTTCGTAAACGTTACGACCAAAGCAGTGCCGTTGCCCCACTTTCAGGATGAATTTGTCTTATAGACAAGGATGGAAAAAATCTGCTTTATTGCAACTAAAGGCCTCGCCACGCTAGCAGGCATGACTGGCGGTCACAAAAGTGGGAAAAAGTAGATCTGACGTTTTCAGGCGGCCAAACACAGTAAACAAGTAATTTTCACGGTCGAGGACAACCCTGTGGCGTTGCCCTACGTATGCGGAAGAGTTGCACTGTCCACAAAGCTATTGTTTAGGCCCGGATGTTATTGGGTAGTGTATCTAATGAATTACTACTGGTTCATTGATGATTAAATGTGCTACACGTTAAAGATCTATCGCAATTCAGGATAGTATGACATTGAAAGGGGTCAAAGAGATGAGGGTAAGGGGGTGATTAAAAAGGGAAAAGGGGGAAAAGGGGTGATTAGTAGGGTTGTGACAATATGCTCTAACGAATATGCATTATATGCCAAAAAAATATGCAATTTATCTGTAAAAATATGCTGTTATGCATGACCCAATATGCGCTTATGCACTAAAAAAGTATGCGTTTAAGTCCATAAAATATGCAATTAATGCACCAAAGCCTATTTCAAAAACTGATATTATTGAGATGTTTTGGGTGTGGGATTAGGTTAGAAATGAAACACGTGGGGTTTCAAACATCAATAGAACAAATTTCAAGAAATAAACTAAAGTAAACACAACAAAATACCCGCAACCCTCAAATTAACAAATAATTTGTGAACATTTTCACACAAGAGAATTACATTTCACAATTAGGTGACACTTCAAATTTTCAAATTCGAATCGCCGCCTATTATCGGCCAGAACGTTTTATACTGTGAAAAAAAATCTTTCTACATCACATGAAACAGCAGGAGCGTGTTTAAAATATGAAATGAGATCTGTGAATCTGGCACTGGGATCCGGTAAGACCCGGGTCTGACCTGATAAGACAGACTCTATATCCTTTGATGAACTGAAGCCAGATTTTTTTTTTTTTTTTCAAAATATTAGAAAGTTTTTCAATATAAGCTTTATCATACAGCCTATTTAAATCTTTCTGGACATTATCAATTAAATTTAGTGAAGCAGGCAGAGTTAGACCTTTTGTTTCTAACTTTTTGATTGCACTAGAGACCTTCAAAAGAAGTGGCAATGAAACATAAACTAGTTTTCAATTCGATATTGTCCAGCAGCTCCTGGCTTTCTGCTATTTGCAGCCTCTGAAGTATCAAGTGACATGGTTACTTCCGATACATTATCGTAATATCTGTTAAAATAACTGACTGCTCAATCCATGGTCCCCATCTTGTTATTACGGGTGATGGAGGAAGAGGTTACACCAGGAGCCAGTTCTTGAAATTTCCGCAATCTGGACGGGCTTTAATAAATATGCTTTTGACAGATGAAATGACCTTATTGACTAAAGGGTAATTTGAACGAACTAACTCAGCTACTCGATGCAACCCATGAGCCAAGCAAGTTACATGGATCATATTGTTGTACAAAACTTATAATGCTCTCATTGCTTTGCACATATAAGCTGCAGCATCAGTGACTACCACATAACGCTTTCATACAGAATCTGCTCCGACCATAGTTTTATTAAAGAATCGTTGAAATAAGCAGCCACTGTTGATGATTACTTTTTCTAAAATGGAAACATTCCCAAGGTACGATATACCTACTTCGGTTTCATCGCCTAGGATACCGAAAATAAAGCATACGATATACCTTTGCTCAACATCGGTGGTCTCATCCAACGACACCCAAATCTTCCAGCCAGCAGCTTTCTGTCTCAGTATTGCGATGGTTTTGTCGCACAAGGAAGAAACATAATATTTTCTTAAAGTTGTTTGGTTAGGTATGTTGTGCCCAGTATAGGTTGATAAGAATTTATTGAATATGGTGTTACTCAACTTGTTTAGTGGAATGTCTGCAGACAACATAGCATAGCAAAGATCACTGTTAAATTTATTTTGTCAGTATTGTCATTGTTATTGGAGGTGGATTGGCCTACAGCACCAGCTTCTTCGGTGAACTTGTTTTTGTTTTTTTCATGCGCACTGCTTTCAAATGCTGCACTGCACAAAACTTTCTTGAAACTGGAATCTAAGAAAATATTTATTACTTTACGTATCAAATAAGAGTTTCAAATCTAATAATGATTTCCCAATAAGTTAGAGCCAAAAAATACGAGTTATGGGACGAAAACATTTTAACGATTCCGATTCTACACTATTATTGTACCGGTCCTTGCTATTATTGCATAATATATTCATTTATGTGCCTATGTATTAACATATTTAAGTAATCTATAAGATAAAAATGATTAGAAAAGTTTATCATTGTGTATAAAAGCTTTATAAAAAACCAGATAACAATGTATTAATGATAAGGTTTTATATAAAAACATAAATAATACCTGTTTGTTGCAGTATTGCAAGTTAATTTATCTCTTTTACAATGAAGCACTCAAATTCCTTCACCCAATCTGCAGCTTTCTGGGTGTTAGATTTTGCAATTTTTGGCATGATACCTAAAACTCAAAGATTTAATAATTACAGCGACGGCTGGCACACTGCTGAGCCAGTCCGAGGTCTACAGTCTACACAGAGTGCCGGGAGACCTCACCGCGTAGCCGCGCGCATCGCTAAGAAAGCACAATCGTGCGATATTATTATTGGTTGTTTGCTGTTTCTTGCGCTAGTTTCCTTAGAAAAGTGTGCCAAAGTATGGGGTAAAGTGTAAATTTCACCAATATTTTGGTTGTTCACAAATTTACTCCCTTACAATGGACGGAGAGCGGTAAAAAACGTGTTTCTTGATCTTCTAATTTTACGTGGGATGATATGAGGTTGAAATCTTCTTGGTGTTTGATGTACATTTTTATATCATACGCCCGTCGCTAATTTACAATTCTATTACTACCAGGCAAAAAAAATACGAAATTACATATGCTCTAATATGAATACATATTAGAGCAACAATATTGCCTATGCTGTAACATTACCGCATATGCTCCAACGATAGGGCATATGCACTGACGCCAATTTGATGCAGCAAATGCAGTTATGCATTTGCATTGTCACAAACCTAGATTAGATCAAAATTGTCAAAGGAAGAAGTTAGGAGTTAGCAAAAAGAGAAAGGGTATTTAAGGGTGATTAGATC
>NC_051409.1:19629690-19630156 GCF_015228065.2 Penaeus monodon | reverse complement strand
GCAAACATGTGTCTTTTTCCTGCCGGAGGAGGGTTTTGGGGAAATCGGGAAATTTGGTTTAAATACATTGGTGAAATTATTTTTTTCCATCCTTTACAATTTATCATACGATTTGTGGATTTAACAAAATAAAAATTGATAACTACAACACGTTTTCCTTTGTTATTCTACCGTTATAATATCACCTATGCCATAGACGGAGTGAGGATTTTCTTCTAAATTTCAGTCATAAAGCTTCTTCTGGCTCCCTATATATGGTATATACATCATATATGAATTATTATCTGCATATGAAGTGACTTTACATAATACCATTATTACTTTCTCTTCTTTAAATTCATTATAATATACCTAATTATTGTACATTTTCACGCGGACCTGAACCAACTTTCGTCATCGATGGTACCCTCATCCCATTGAAAAAAAATCGCAGTTGAACAAAATATCGCGTTGAAAAAAAAAAATT
>NC_051409.1:19624146-19626566 GCF_015228065.2 Penaeus monodon | reverse complement strand
CAGGCATATGATGAAAAAAGAATCAGTGTATGTATGGATATATAAGCAATCAATATGATGCAAAAGAGACGTACAGCGAAAATGTGATAGATGGTATATTTCAAATACGTAAAAAACAGGTATATGTAAAATATAAATGAGTTGAAATAAGTAATGTTACTGCAGCAGCTATTAATGAATAGTGATTTGTAAACACTGAGTTTATTAATTTGCATGCTAGTACGTATAACCACCCCTACCACTCGCAATGTGCACGTTTCTTTATCAATATGCATGCACATAAATGCAGACACGGAGGTACTGTACAGTACGTAAGAGTTAAAAACATCCATTGATTCATCAAACAGTTACTAATTGTAGTCAGAAAATGTTGAAAATACAAAGATTACTGAAGATATCACTTACAATAAAAATAACATTTAAAATTACGTGGTCCACAGAGCGTCATTCGAAAAAAAAACGTTAAAATTGAGCGTGCAATTTTCCTAACTGGAGGTTTGTTAAACTTTCCCAAGCGAATCGTCAGTTTCGCTTTATTGAAATTTATCAATCTTAGTATCAACTTTTAAAAATTGCAAATATGATATTTCTCTGACTTGAGTATTCACGAAATTAGAAATATTTACAGAAAAATATGGCTACGGAATCAGTGTAACTGTATGTTATTTTATAAAAATATTGGTTCTGTTTTATATCCAAAAAGCTAAATATTTATCTCTGACTGAAAATCTTCTTATGGAACACCAATGGTTTCCCAATCTCATTTAGATAATGATACGGAAATATAAATTTCATTCATCATTACCAGTATTGATTACAGTGACTCATTAGACAAAAAAAACCCAAAAATAATGTTGTTTCACCTTTAAATTTGGAGAAAGAGGCTAATAAATGACGGAGGATGACTAAAAGGTAGTACGGGTGGTAATAAACGAATAAAAAAAAAATCATAAGTATTTGGGTATAAGTGAATAGGACACGCAGTTAATAATTTACGTATATTTTTCAGATGAGAGAAGTCTGTCTATGTAGTACACGTAATGCGTGTTAAAAAACAATGAAAGGCTTACATAAAAGGTGTCGACAATGCACGTACACCTTATCATTAATAAAGAACTCTTATCCCTCTACAGTGTACATACGATAAGGTTTTTTGTTGTTATCGTGTTTTCTGTCCGAAGGTTAGTCCATGGTCTAATAAACACATACATACTCTCACCCCACACACATATCCTGGATTTAGGAAACATTCAGAAATTATAGGACGCCAGACTGGACAACACAAAGGTCTGGGCAGCGGTCATATCCGTGACCCTACAATACTGGGTGAAGTGGGCATCCTAACGCGGTGGGGGTGGGCATCAGCAGAAAAGGGCTGCAGGGCACGGGGGGTAAGGGCTTTCATAGAGGTGATAATTGCTTGCTCCACAAGACAAGACACCTGCACACTGCACAATATTTTTGGGGGATTTTTTTTTTCTAGTCAAGTATTGATAGGGAAGAAACGGTTGGTATTGATAAGTTGGGAGATGGGAAAATGAAAGGCAAGGAGAAAAACAGATAGCCAGGGAAAAAACGGAAAATGAGAGAACAGTAAAAAGGGAAAAAAGAGAAGGTAGAGAATTGAGGAAGCCGGGGTAGAAAAAGGATAGATCAACGAAGAGAGAGAGAGAGGGGAAGAAGGACCGAAACGATAAGACAATACGAGAAAAAAATAGAGGGAAAGAAGAGAAGCACCAAAGAGAAGCAAAGGAAGCAACAGAGAGAAAAAAAAAGAGAAAATGTAAGAAATAAAATAGAAGAGTTCTTCATACTGATGAGTGCCCATTCGGCCCTTTTCATTCCTCACGGAGAAACTTGTACCCAAAATCACCAATCTGGGACTAGCAGAAGGAGGTCTTCCTCCTCACAAACAAAGACCTTCAGAGCCGACGCCAACGACGGATCAGCTGAGCCAATGCAGCGCCATGCCTCGAGGAACGAGCTACAGAACGAGTAGACGGTTTATCGCAGCATCTTAAAAATATTGTATATTAAGCTTTCAAAACTGCTATTCTCAACTGTATAAATGAATATTGTGTGTATATCCATATGAAAAACATGTGTGTACGTATACGTATATGATTTTTATACTTCATGCATATATAATAAATGGGGGGACGTGTGTGTATGTGTGTACCGCCATCCCATACACACAATACTCAGTTATAAGTCTTTACACATATTTTATGTTAATCATTAATCACGAAAAATCTTACAATTGATATATAAGACACATAACCCCTGGATGCATATACGATATCTTCATATGTTTTGTAAATGATCGTTGGGTGGATGCTGAACTAGGACGGTATGAAGGAATGGCATCGGTAACTGTACCCGGGCGCCGTCACATTTTTCTGTGTATTAGTGAACCAATA
>NC_051409.1:19623966-19624074 GCF_015228065.2 Penaeus monodon | reverse complement strand
ACCGGTTTTTTTACTATTGAGTATGAGGGTGTATGCCGTGGGGTAACGACATTTCGATATGCGCGGTAAATTGCGTCTCTTCACAAAGGACGTTGTGTGTATGTATGT
>NC_051409.1:19615677-19623617 GCF_015228065.2 Penaeus monodon | reverse complement strand
TTCTGTGTTACTTCCTGTTGCTTAATACATGCATGTCGGCATTTTTTAAAATAGAAAACAAGTACAGTCAGCTCACCATGCGTTTATAAGAAAACTAATATGATTGATAAACTGTAGCACAAAATGGGAATTTAAAATCTAAATCTAAAATTCAAATAGAAAGATATGCAACTAATGCTCCAACAGAAAGAAAAAAAAAGAAATTTCAAAAAATTTTTACACAGTGGTACCATTAATCTTGAAAATAGCCTTACTAAGAAAAATAAAAAATTCAGGTATATAAGTAAAGAGTTCGTCTAAAACAGCTGTCAAGAACAAGCTAAGGATCATAAATATAAAGCTTCGCGATTGGTCAATTTGAGACCAACTCGAACGGCCCAATCACACCTTCGTTAAAAAAGACTCCCCAAAATAAAACCAGCAAATCACAAAGCCTCTTACAACACACCAAAGCAAAACCTGACCCAATCACGTCTTTCTTGTAAAGACTGATAAAAGCTCGAAGATGGTTTGGGTTTAAAAGGGAAAATAGTTCGCGCGCTTTCAGATGATTTTCTTGTGATTGGCGCGCACTCCCTGACGAGACGGAGGCGAGGAGACAACGAATCCTTCAAAATCCCCAAAAGTCAAGGAAATAGTTGGTGAAAATGGTTCAGCAGACGGAGAAAATGTGGTCCAAGATTAGTCTTGAAGAGAGGTAGTGGCCGAAGTTGAATTTTTAAATGTATTTTTATATGTGCGAGTTTGTGAACTCTAAAACTTCATTGCTACTTGTTAGTTATTATTAGTAACCCCCGTATTTTATGCTTAAATTATTTGGAAATGAAATATTTTTTCTCTATTTTTCGTTATCTTCAAGAATATGTATCATGACCCAATATGTTTTATGAAAATTAAGACCAATTTCAGTTAATGACAAAGTCAACTTCCATGTCAACCGGTTTGCCTTGACACCAAAACTTTCAACAAATTTACCTTTTTACCGTAACAGCAAAGAGTCTCGCAATAACACCAATAAGCACAAAAAGGAACAGAGAGAGAAAAGAGAGAAGAAAAATATCCCCTAATTTCCCTTTATAAAACCGCCCCCAAAGGTTTGTTAACGGATCAAAACTGCTTTTCAATTGCACGATTTCCAAGTTGCTTTGGCGCAGAATTCGACGGAGGGGGGAAAGTCCTCGCCTTGCAATTGCTTCTGCAGCATGTGAGAGAGGGGAAAACAGATAATGAGGTGTAATGTGTGAATATTTGTTTTTTTTTTTTCTTGTGATTCTTCAACCCTTTTATGGAAGAGTGAGCGAGTATTGTGAACTTGGAAAAAATTAAGAAAAAAATAATAGATTCTGTAAATATATATATAATAAGACAACTCATGAATCTATGAATCTGACAAACTTGCCAACAGAAAGGGTTAAGACAAAGGTTTTGAGAGCAGAAGCAGGAGACAGATAAAGCTGCACCCCGGGTTTCACTTTTATCAGAGTAAGAGCAGAGTCAAAATGAAAGCAAGGGTTAAGCACCTCCAGTAGGAAAGCGGTTTTAAGTATTAACAAATGTTGTGGGTTTTATAAGTTAGGAATAAGAATGCTGCTTTTTTATATTACTGCTAAGTATATATGTAAAAAAATTAAAGTATAATTTAATTTGGACTTTTCACTTTCTTTGATGTGATCAACTTGGCTTCCAGGTGGAATTTTTCAGCTCTTGGTTTTAAGTAGATTGAAAAGGGCAGCATTTGCAGTCGGGCCCAAAAAAACTGATGTTTGAATTTCTCCCAGATGGACGTCAAGAACCTGTTATGTTCGACAAAATCACTTCTCGAATTCAGAAGCTCTGCTATGGACTCAACATGGATTTCATTGATCCTGTGAGTTTTAAAAACCTAGTTTTCTAGGTCTGAGATGAAATTAAATGAGATTTTTCCTGCATGTATAATGAGCAAGTAACATTTTATGACAATGGCTATGTAGAGATTTCATGTACTCATCACCTATGAAAATTTCCAGCCTGCAATCACCCTTAAAGTGATCAATGGGCTGTATTCTGGTGTGACAACTGTAGAATTGGATAACCTTGCTGCTGAAACTGCTGCAACAATGACAACAAAGCACCCTGATTAGCTGTGCTTGCTGCCAGGATTGCGGTGGGCAAACCTCCACAAAGAAACCAAGAAGAGTTTCAGTGGTAAGGGAATTGGATGTTGACTGAGAGATGCATGCAAGATTTGGTGACATTTCTGTTTGCTTATATTTATACCCTCTTAGCATCATGGTGTAAGGAAAAGGGCGTTTACTTCTGTGAAATGTTTTCTGAAAAATTTTTAAATTTTTACCCAACAGAGGTAATGGAAGATCTCTATAACAGGTTGATAATAAGACTGGAAATAAGATGCCAGCTTGGCGAACAAATACTACAAGTCATCATGGGCATGCAGATAAACTCAATTCTGCTATTATCTATGACCGTGACTTTCTTACAATTATTTTGGCTTCAAGGTCAGTAAGGGGAATATAAAAATTTAAATCCCAAATGTTAATACTTAAAAAAAAGAAAAAAAATCAGTAGATTTATTTTATTTTTGAAGGGTTTTTATATATTGGGCTCACTAACTATGAAATTAATATATTTGTAGTGTAGCATCTTACTTATCCTCTAAAACTTTCCAGACTCTGGAGCGTTTTTTTGCTCAAGATCAATGGGAAAATGGCAGAGCGACCCAACAGATGTTGATGAGGGTTGCAGTGGGGATCCATGGTGAGGATATTTTATGCTGCTATTGAGACTTACAACCTATTGTCTGAGAAGTGGTTCACACATGCCTACCCACTCTTTTCCAATGCTGCTACAAGAAGGCCACAGTTATCTAGGTAAGAGTCCACAGCTAGATTGCAAAATGTATTTATAACAATATTTACTCAGTTTTTGGTTCACTATTTATTACCTTGATTTACTGTAACTAAAACTAATATATATTACACAGCTGCTTCCTACTAACGATGAAGGACGACAGTATTGAGGGCATTTATGACACACTTAAGCAGTGTGCTCTGATCTCCAAGTCTGGGTGGAGGATTGGGCCCGAACGTGCACTGCATCAGGTCCATGGGAAGCTATATTGCAGGAACCAATGGAACTTTAATGGTCTGTGCCCATGTTGAGGGTGTACAATAACACGGTAAGTTACTTTTTTGTATCAGTGGGACCTAATATTTCTATTTTTGTTGGTAAATCTTCAAATAAAAAAAAATAAATGTGTAATGGACATAAAGAATAACCAGAATAACATTTGGGTTTTTAGTAATAAAATTAGGGAAAATAGAGGTAAGAGCACATTGATTTTTAGGTATAAACCTTTAGATCTATGCCTTCAATACACTGACAGCCTAAAAAAAAATTTCCCCATCTTATAATCTGGCAAGATAGAAACTGTAGTCTTTTCCCTTTTTAAATTTTGTAAATTGGTAAAAGCTGTAATCTTGTCAGAATATACGTTATGGACATTTGATTATTTTTCTAATTCAAATTCAGAGGTCACAGTGGTTGTGGGACTGTCTGGTCAAATGTAGCCCTATGTTCAAGAATTCCCTTACAATTTTTGTTGTACTATATTTTAAATATGGACCATTTAAAAAGGGAATTGAAGGAAAGGTAAACTATAGACTTTTTTGTACACTTCGTAGGTTTATATCTTCATAAAACAAATACTCTGAAATTTCAGCTCGTTATGTTGACCCGGGTGGAAACAAGAGGCCCCGGTGCATTTGCCATCTACTTGGAGCCATGGCACACCAGATATCTTCGATTTCCTTGATCTTCGCAAAAATACTGGAAAGGTGAGAGGTTACACAGTGAAATATAAGAAATTAATGATATTAAAATGGAAGATCAAAATTTATGTATCAGATGTGATGTATGATAGGTTGTTTCTTAATTGTTGAAGGTTAAATTTACCTTGCACTTTTCTAGGATGAACAAAGAGCAAGGGATCTCTTCTAGCTTTGTGGATTCCTGATCTTTTCATGCAGCAAGTGGAAGCCAATGGCGACTGGTACCTGATGTGCCCTCATGAATGCCCAGGACTTCATGATACCCGGGGTACACAAATCACTTTCATAGCTACTGAATTATATAATTTATAGTTAATGTGGGCATTAGAATTATGCTATTCTCTATCATTCTTTCCTTTACTGTGAAGGGTACATTATTATTACATTTCCTTAATAGGTGAGGATTGAGAAAAATTACCACAAGTATATCGAAGAAGGTCGTTACCGTCGCAAAGTGAAGGCACAACAGTTGTGGTATGCAGTTATTGAATCACAGGTGAGTTAGATTTTTGGCTGTGTGAAGTATGGGCAATATCTTGTTCTTGAGGATAAAGTACAGAAGTAAAGTTAAGGTTTTTTCCCTAAGGATGTACAATTCAAATACAAATGGCTTTTAGAGGAGTTCACTCTGTTACTCTGCAAGAGATATGAATCTTAAAGCCCGTCTTTGGAAATTTATCTTTAATATTTGTTTGAATGTCTATAAAAGCAGTATAATTTGGGATTAAAATACTATAATTTTTGTTTCTATGAATTAAGATTTGCAAATTTTATGCAGGTGGAGACTGGTAACCCATACATGTTATATAAGGATGCCTGCAATAGAAAGAGTAACCAACAGAACCTTGGGACCATCAAGTGTTCTAACCTCTGTACCGGATAGTAGAATATTCCTCACCAGATGAGGTAAGTTCTTTGTGATTTTTCACCAAGTCTGTTTTTGAGAATTATTTCACATCTTGAAAATGAAGGGTCTTTCTCTAAATGTATTTTTAATTATGCTTAAAAATCTTTTAGTTGTTTCAATAATAATTTATTGTTTTCCAATCATGTAATCTTTGTGTGAGACTTTGATTTAGAATTACATTTTCAATATCAGCTGTCACTTTTTTTAACAGACTTGGAAAGGAAAACATTAGTTCCCTCATTATTTTCCCAATAATTATTTTAATGAAAAGTAGAAATGATTTTACTGTGAAATTTTGGGCCATAATTTTCAAATGCACAATTTCCTGTTTCTTAAATAAAAGATTGTGACTTTTTTGTCATTAAAATTTTTCTTGTTCTTAGTTAACAATATTTTAAATGTTACTGATGCAATGGTATGTTATATTGCAGGTTGCTGTGTGCAATTTAGCATCAATTGCTCTCAACATGTATGTCAACCCAGACAAAACCTACAACTTTGTCAAGCTAAAGGAGGTTACAAAGGTATTGACCAGAGTTCTAAATCTGTCCATTCCCCGTTTACTGTTATGTGATATGAAAACTAGTTGAAAAGTGATGAAGAAACATGGATTTTTTTCTAAGGGCTATTTTTAAAAACAGGTCATTACAAGAAATCTGAACAAGATTATCGATGTCAACTTCTACCTGTTGAAGAGGCTAAGCGTTCAAACATGCCCATCGACCTATTGGCATTGGTGTACAAGGGCTGCTGATGCCTTCATTCTCATGAGGTAGGACCAGCAATTTTTTACAAATTTTTCTCACCCTTTGCAGTTTTTAAAGTCAATAAATAATCTTATGTTTAAACCTTTTGTGAGTAGCAAGTTCCCAAGCAATATCTATTTTTCTCCTAGAATCCCCTTTTACTCGGAAGAAGCAAAGTTGCTCAACAAGCAGATCTTTGAGACCATTTACTATGGTGCAATGGAAGCAAGCTGGAACTAGCAGAGAAATTTGGTCCTTTTGAAACCTATGAAGGATGTCCAGTCAGTAAAGGGTAAGGGTGAAAAAAGACTTGAGTGGGTTAAAAAGGGGCTGAACTAATGAATGGGGAAGCATGAAAATATTCTGTTTTAGGATTGTTTCATGGCAACAGGATTCCTAACATACACCTTTTTGTTAAAGGGGGTCTATGGGTGTCATGATGACAAACAAAGCAATATTTAAAATAAAAATTTTTCATATTTTCTTGGCTGTACTTTCATTCCTTTCCTTTTTTTTTGCAGATTTTCCCGTATGGGCATGGAACGTAACTCCAACTGACCTGCATGGGCTGGGCTGCTCTCAAGGCCAAGGTAGCTAAGTTCGGAGTGCGTAACTCCCTGCTGCTGGCCCCCAGCCTACTGCATCAACAGCTCAGATTCTGGGCAACAACGAGTCCATTGAAGCCTACACCTCCAACATCTATTCTCGTCGTGTCCTCTCAGGAGAGTTCCAGGTCTGAGATAATGGATGTTTCAAGTATTAAGAAGTTAATACATATTCATTGAAATTTTTGTTAAATTTGTGTGCTTTCTTTTTTTTATATATTGACTAAATTTGTTGCTAACAGGTTGTAAATCACCACCTCTTGAGGGATTTGACTGAACTTGGCCTCTGGGAAAGATGAAACCAAGAACGAGATGATTGCCAAGAATGGGTCAATTCAGGTATGAAGATTTCTATATTTTTTATGGATGTTTTTTAGGTATTGACAATCAAAAAAATTTTCAGGATGCAGAGTTTTCAATAAAAACCCACATTTTTAATAATTTAGGTAAAAGTGAAGGGAAAACATGGGAAAGTATTTCTATAATAATCTTCCACTTACAGGGCATTGCAAAGATTCCTGATGACCTGAAGGCCTTGTACAAGACTGTGTGGGAGGTTTCGCAGAAAGTGGTAATCCAGATGGCAGCTGATCGTGGTGCCTTCATTGATCAAAGTCAGTCGCTGAACATCCACATTGCTGAGCCAAACTACGGAAAGCTAACATCCATGCACTTCTATGCCTGGAAATTGGTAAGTACTATTTTAAGTACATTGCCCTGTAAAATAGTGTCATTTGTAATACATTATCAATGCTTTTAAAAAATTTTCTTCAGTATATTCTTTATAATGAATTAAAGCACATCAATGATATACACAAGTCCTTTATCTACTCTTCAGGGTCTGAAGACTGGCATGTACTACCTCCGCACTAAGCCAGCTGCCAATGCCATTCAGTTTACTGTTGATAAGTCCAAGCTAAAGAAGGCTGAAACTGCCAATGGTCATGCAAATGGCACTACAAATGGCACTACCAATGGCACCTCTAGTGCATCAAAACCAGATGCTATGAATATGGCAGCCATGGTTTGCTCCCTTGAGAACAAGGATGAGTGCCTCATGTGTGGATCGTAAAGTACAATATGAACAAAAAAACTAACAAAAGAACTTCAATGTGTTCCCAGTGATTTCTCCAAATATTCTTTTAAACTTTACTGTACAAGCTTTTTTTTCTTTCCTTCTGCTCTTGCAGTTTTCATTGTGATAAATATAAGTTTAAATTGTATATTTTTTTTAGTGATTTTAATTCTGCTTTACCTTCCTTTTGAGTTAAATCTATATGTATATCACTTAAATTCTTTCACTTAGTTGTGCATTCACACTTGTGCCTTATTCTCTCTGCACAACACAACCGAGAGCTAACATATCACTGCCATTATCTTAAGTAGGTACATGACTAAGGAAACTTAGGTATTAGTGTACCACTATATTTTTACTACTGTGTGTATTGTATACATTTTTTTTATAAAGCATTTATATATATTTATATTTCATTCCCTCTTTATTTTGAACAATTTCAACTACATGCCAGGTTTTATTCACTGCAACTATTTTGGTCATTGGTTAAAGAAATGGAAATGTAAGTTAAGATTATAGGATATCTGAATTCCAAGTATCAAAATAGCAAAGTTTATAATGTAAATGACTATTAACCCAATTTGCATGAGTGTAAATTAAGTGAAAATGTGATTTGATAAAAAACAATGGCCTTCCAAAACCGCATCATAAATAAAGCTTTTCAAGGGACACCATTTCATAAAAAGTTGAAAAAAATCTTAAAGGATGCATACCCAAGTTCTGCAAATACAGTTGAAGCGGCTTAATTGCCCACTCAAAGAAGAGTACAGCAAAAATTCC
>NC_051409.1:19613635-19613722 GCF_015228065.2 Penaeus monodon | reverse complement strand
TAATTTTTTTTTTTGGATCCCCCCAAAACATTAAATTTAAATTATTTATTTTTTGGGAAAATTTTTTTTCATTAAATTATAAAGAAT
>NC_051409.1:19613462-19613598 GCF_015228065.2 Penaeus monodon | reverse complement strand
AAACAAGACCCTTGTTTCCCCCCCATCCCCCCCACCCACCCCAATACAAATCCTAAAAAAGCTTAAAACCATTTCCCCTTTTAAAAAAAAAATTTTTTTTAAAAAATCTTTAAAGAAAATTTAAAACCCCCCCCTT
>NC_051409.1:19612747-19612980 GCF_015228065.2 Penaeus monodon | reverse complement strand
ATTTTAGGTTTTTTTTATTACTCCCTATCCCGTGCGCCATTAATTGCCGCTCCCCCCTTCCCCTCAAGATTTTCTGTTCCCCCGTATCTATTCCCCTTCCATCTTACGTTTCCTTTCTCCCCCTTCCTTCCCCCAAACAAATTTTTTCAATTCAAAATCCCGACACCCCCCTGCCTGACACCCACCTTTCTCCCCCCTTTCCCACCCCTAAGAAGAACTGAAGTTCTACTCAT
>NC_051409.1:19608698-19612564 GCF_015228065.2 Penaeus monodon | reverse complement strand
TTTCACCCCTCCCCAAAAATGCCTTTCCCCATTGTTCATCGCATCATCTTCCCCATTACCCTTCCGCTTCCCCTGGGTGCCATGCGATGTCATCAATCTCCTCCTGGTTTTTCCCCCCCTGAAATTTCTCCTGACTAATCACCCTTAAATACCCTTTCCTTTTTGCTAACTCCAACTTCTTCCTTTGACAATTTTATCTTCTATTTGTGACAATGAAAAATGCATAACTGATTTGCTGCATAAAATTTTGGCGTCAGTGCATAGCCCTATCTTTGGGAGCAATGCGGTAATTTTACGCATGGGCAAATGTTGCTCTAATATGATTCATATTAGGCATTGAAATTTCGTTTTTTTTTTGCCTGGTAGTAATAAAATTTGTAATTGGGCGGGGCCGATATAAAAAAATGTACATCAAACACCAAGAAGATTTAACCCCATATATCCCACGTAAAAATTAAAAATAAGAAAACTTTTTTTTCCGCTCTCCGTCCATTGTAAGGGAGTAAATTTTTTGAACAACCAAAATTGGGAATTTCACTTTACCCCAAATTGGCACACTTTTCTAAGGGAAAATAGCGCAAGAAACAGCAAACAAAATAATAAAATGCACATTTTTTTTCTTAGCGTGGCGCGCGGAGCGGTGAGTCTCCCCGGGACTCTGTTAGACGTGACCTGGATGGTCAGCGTGTGCCCCGCCGTCCTGTAATTTTAAAACTTTTATTTTTTGTTCATGCCAAAAATTCAAAATCTAACACCCAGAAAGCTGCAGATTGGGTGAAGGAATTTGAGTGCTTCATTGTAAAAGAAGATAAATTAACTTGAAAAATACTGCAACAAACAGGTATTTTATGTTTTTATATAAAACCTTATCATTAATACATTGTATCTGGTTTTTTATAAAGCTTTTTATACACAATGATAAACTTTTCTAATCATTTTTATCTTATAGATTACTTAAATAGGGTTAATAAATAGGCACATAAATTGAATATATTATGCAATTAATAGCAAGGACCGGTACAATAATAGTGTAGAATCGGAATCGTTAAAATGTTTTCGTCCCATAACTCGTATTTTTGGCTCTAACTTATTGGGAAATCATTATTAGATTTGAAACTTTTATTTGATACGTAAAGTAATAAATTTTCTTAGTTCCAGTTTAAAGAAAGTTTTTGTGCAGTGCAGCATTTGAAAAGCAGTGCCCCATGAAAAAAAACAAAACAAGTTCACCGAAGAAGCTGGTGCTGTAGGCCATCCACCCTCCAATACAATGACAATACTGACAAAAATAAATTTAAACAGTGATCTTTGCTATGCTATGTTGTCTGCAGACATTCCACTAAACAAGTTGAGTAACCCCCATATTCAATAAATTCTTATCAACCTATACGGGCACAACATACCTAACCAAACAACTTTAAGAAAAATTATGTTTCTTCCTGTGCGACAAAACCATCGCAATACTGAGAAAAGAAAGCTGCTGGCTGGAAGATTTGGGTGTTTTGGGGAGACACCGAGTGAGCAAAAGGTATATCGTCATGTTTATTTTCGGTATCCCAGGCGATTGAAACCGAAGTAGGAATCGTACCTGGGAATGTTCCATTTTAGAAAAAAAAATAAATATTCAACATGGGCTTATTTCAAAACGATTTTTAATTTAAAACTATGGGCCGGAAGCAGATTTCTGTATGAAAGCGTTATGCTGGTAGCACTGATGCTGCAGCTATATGTGCAAAGCAATGAGACATTATAAGTTTTGTACAACAATATGATCCATGTAACTTGCTTGGCTCATGGGTTGCATCGAGTAGCTGAGTTATTCGTTCAAATTACCCTTTAGTCAATAAGGTCATTTCATCTGTCAAAAGCATTTTTTTTTTAAAGCACCGTCCAGATTGCGGAAATTTCAAGAAACTGGCTCCTGGTGTACCTCTTCCTCCATCCCCCCTAATAACAAGATGGGGACTGGATTGAGGCAGATTTTTTTAAACAGATTTTCGATAATTTTGGAAGTAACCTGTCATTTGATACTTCAGAGGCTGAAAATAGAAAAACCCAGGAGCTGCTGGACAATACGATTAAAAATATTTTAGTTTCATTGCCCTTTTTTTAAAGGGGTTCTAGGCAATCAAAAAGTTAGAAACAAAAGGTCAAATCTCCTGCTTCACAAAATTTAATTGAAATGTCCAAAAGTTTTAAAAAGGGCTGTTGAAAAGCTTTTATTGAAAAATTTTCAAAATATTTTGAAAAAAAAAAAAAAATCTGGTTCAGTTCTTAAAAATTAGAGCTGTCCTTCGGGTCAGACCGGGTCTTCCCGGGATCCCACCGCCAGATTACAGATGTCATTTCTTTTTTAAAACGCTCCTTTTGTTTCATGGTGTAGAAAGTTTTTTTTTCACAGTAAAAAACTTTTTCTGGCCGATAATAGGGGCGTTGATTTAAAAATTTTGAAGGTCCCCAAATTTGGGAAAATGAATTTCTTTTTTGTGTGAAATGTTCACATAATTATTTTAATTTGCGGTTGCGGGGATTTTTTGTGTTTACTTTAGTTTTTTTCTTGAAAATTTTTCTATTTCACTGTTTGAACCAGGTTTTATTTTCTAACCTAAACCCCCCCCAAAAATTCCAAAAATATCAGATTTTGAATAGGCTTATGGGCATTAATTGCAATTTTTTGGACTTAACGCATAGTTTTTGCATAAGCGCATATTTTCATGGGATAACGATATTTTACAGATAAATTGATATTTTTTTGGCATAAATTATTTGTTAGAGCATATTTCACAAACCCCACTAATCACCCCTTTTCCCCTTTTTTCCCTTTTAAAACCCCCCCTCCCTCATCTCTTGACCCTTTCAATTTCCCCTAATTCCTGAATTTCGATAAGATCTTTTAAGTGTAGCACTTTAAATCAAAGAACAGTAGTAATCATTTTAAAAACACTATCCAATAACATCCGGGCCAAACAATAGCGTGTGGACAGTGCAACTCTTCCCGCATAGTAGGGCCGCCACAGGGTTGTCCTCGCCCGTAAAAATTACTTTTTTTACTTGTTTGGCCGCTGTAACGTCAGATCTACTTGTTCCCACTTTTGTGACCCCCAGTCAGCCGCTAGCGTGGCGAGGCCCTTTAGTTAAAATAAAGCAGATTTTTTCCACCTTTTTAACAGACAAATTACCCTAAAGTGGGGGAAAGGGCACTGTTTGGTCGAACTTTCACAAAGGGAAGCAGAATAATATTAAAAAGGGGTTAAAATGACCCTAAAGGTCACCCTTGCGTGTTTTAGACAAGTTTTTTTCGCACCTGGTTTTATTATATATTAAATTTTGGTAGTGAAATAGATATGAATTTAAAACCCTAAATGATCTCTCCCTTCATCACGCAGTGATAAAGGGGGGGGGGAGGATACGAAGTCCCCTCCGCAGGTGGTGCATAAGGGGCAGGGACTATATCAAATTTCATTTATGTTTAAGTATAAATACTTTTCACATTCAGAAAGGAAGGCTGCATAAAAAAAAAGGACAATAAGGCCAAAGTGATAAATGAGTTTCAAACCCGGCCAACACGGATCCTCACCCCTACATGTTTTTTCTTTTTTCTTTTTCTTCCTTTTCCCCTCCTTCCCCCTCCCGCCTTTTTTGAATGCACGGCAAGAATCGCCAATTTATCTAACGCCCGCATAAGGGGAAATCTAAAGGATTTTGTGTTACCTGGGGAAAGATTTTTTTTTCGCGAATTTTCCTTCCCGCTTTCTGCATATTCCACCTTCTAAGGGAAAATTATTTGCCTGATGGGTTGACTTGATGGGTAAAATCATCGCAAGAGATGGGAAAATATAAGGACAAAGCGCATATTATTTCACTAA
>NC_051409.1:19607118-19608073 GCF_015228065.2 Penaeus monodon | reverse complement strand
ATAAAAGTATATTGATTTTTTAAAATAAAAAATTATATTTTTTTTTTTGGATATATATATAAAAATAATTAATATAATTATAATTTTAATTTTAAAATTTAATATAATATTTTATATATATAATAAAAATTTTAAATAAATATATTTTATTAAAATTTTTAAATAATTAAATATAAAATTTATATATATATATAAAAAAGGGTATAATTTTTTTTAAAAATATTATAATATTATTATATAAATATATATAATATATAAATATATTATATATATTAAAAAAAATTTTTATTATATATTTATATATGTATTATATGTTTTATTAGTATATATAAGTATAATATGTAAAATATTATATATTTTATATTTATATATATTTAAAAAAAAAAATTTTTTAAAATAAAAAAAACCTATATTTTTTATAATTAAAATATTTAATATTATTTATATATATTTTTTTAAAATAAAATATATATTTATATAATGTTAATATGTATATATATTTATATATATTTATATTTTTAAATATATGTAAATTAAAAAATTATTATATATATATATGAATTATTTATTATTATATATTTTAATTATAAAAAATATATATTAATTATGTTTTATATATGTATATATTATAAATATCTATATATATTTTAAAATTTTAATATAATTATATATTATATTATTTTAAAAATTTTTAAAAATAATATTTTATTATATTATAAATTTTTATATTTTTTTTTAATTTTAAAATTTTTATTATATGGGTTTTTAATTATATAAAAATTTATATTATATATGTTAAAATTGTATTTTAGTATATATTTATATTTTTTATTTAAATATATTTGATATATATGTAATATAAAATTATATAAAAAAAAATTTTTTATATAAAATTTTAATATATTAATTTTAATATTAATATATATATAATATATAATATATAAAAAATTATTTT
>NC_051409.1:19606380-19607091 GCF_015228065.2 Penaeus monodon | reverse complement strand
TTTTTTTTTTTTTAAATATATATATTAAATATATAATATATATAGTAATATATTTTTTGGGAATATTATATATGATATATATTATGATATATAAATTTTATTATGTTATATATTTATATATATATATAAATATATAGTATAATATATTATATAATTTAGTATATATAATTTATATATGTATATATTTTTGTAAAATATATGTATGTATAATATATATTTATAATAAATAAATTAATATATATTATATATTATATAAATATAATATATATATATAAATATAATATCAAAAATTTAAAATATTATATATATAATAATAAATATTATAAAAAATAAATTTATATATATAATAAAACTAATGTAAAATATTTTATATATTATAAAAAATATAAATAATAAATATATAAAAAAATAAAAATCCATCAGTAAAAAAAATATATAATAATATATAAAATATATAATAATATATAAAAATATATATAATTTAAAGATTAAAAATTTAAATTTTAAATTTTATAATAAAATATAAAAACATATATAAAATTATATATAAAAAAATTTATATAGTATATATTATATATTATATATAATTAAAATATAAATAAATATATATATATTATAAAATTAATATATATATAAAATATATTAAAATATATTTTTAATTTTAAAAATTTCCCCTTAATTATATATATATATAATTAATATTATTATATA
>NC_051409.1:19606231-19606305 GCF_015228065.2 Penaeus monodon | reverse complement strand
TTTATAATATATATTAATATATAAATAAAAAATAGATAAATATATATATATAAAATATCAGCAACAAAAAAAAT
>NC_051409.1:19604586-19605010 GCF_015228065.2 Penaeus monodon | reverse complement strand
GCCGACTTGAGCACCGTAAACACCTAAACCAAATTAAAAAAACTATGTTTTTTTAAAACTTGCGGGTCTCTGACGGGGTCAGAATCAGGAACCAAAATGGACGTCTCCTCCCCGGCCCTTGGCTGGAGTAGAGCCCTGTTAATGAATTAACAACATATAAATTAAAAAATTATCAAAAAAATGAATAGAAACAATTTTTTTTTCTTCATAAAATAAATATTTCTTTCAACACCCCCGATAACAACCCCAAGAAACAACCTTACCTCGGAGGCGAATAGGGGAACTACAGGTAGGCTTAAGCACCCGCCACGAAAAATTTATTTGAAATCATTGAACGAAAAAAAACCAAACCATAATTCTTTTTTTTTATTTCATAGAAAATACTGAACGAAATTTTCCCCCTTTACTTTGTAATACCTTGACA
>NC_051409.1:19603790-19603918 GCF_015228065.2 Penaeus monodon | reverse complement strand
TTTTACGTGTGGACACTTCACACTTGGCACGTGAGGAACGATCCACGTTGGGCCTCCGAGTAGGACCCTACCCCAACAGTCCGTCACTATCAGTCGAGGCGACTATGGATATCCCAAAATATGCTTTA
>NC_051409.1:19596923-19596993 GCF_015228065.2 Penaeus monodon | reverse complement strand
GGGGTACACTTAAATTAACAAAAAGAAAAAACATTAAAAAATAACACGGGAAAATCCCCCCAAAAGTTTG
>NC_051409.1:19596584-19596750 GCF_015228065.2 Penaeus monodon | reverse complement strand
AAAAGGGCGTTTCTCCAGAAAGGTCCCCCACCCCCGATGGCGTAAAAAGGCCCTCAGGTGGATAGAGTTCGTACTGAAACTACATCTTTAAAAAAATCCCTTATACCCAAAAAAAGAGTGTAAAAAAAAAAATTTTAAAAAGGGGGTTTCGAGTTACTTTTTCCCC
>NC_051409.1:19596364-19596547 GCF_015228065.2 Penaeus monodon | reverse complement strand
GGTTTTTTACTTTGTTGTAAAAAGGAGAAAGTTTGATAAAATCAACAAAAGTAATAAGACAAAGAAAACTTATTAAAAAAAAATGAAAAGTTTGCATCCGTCTCCACGTGGTTTGGCGGGGATCCGTCAGAATTTCGAGGAAATCCCGCATTTTCCCGGGCCGGGATGGTATGGGTCACTACA
>NC_051409.1:19584663-19585737 GCF_015228065.2 Penaeus monodon | reverse complement strand
GTTTTAGGGTTTCTTTTGTTGCATATTTTTGTATTAGGTGTTTAGTCGGGTGAGGTTTTTTTTTAAATAGGTTGAGAAATTTTTTTCTTGTGTACTGAAGAACATACACAGTCCTCAGGGAAATACTTTTGAAGATTTTCGAGCGAATGATGTCAGAAAGCCCATTGTGATTTTGCATACTTTTCGTCAGTCTATTTTCGTTGCAGTTGATGAAGCATGGTGACGAAAAACACCCATGCAAAATCCCAAAATGCAATATTTGCAAAAAGTACTACTGGAAAAAAATCACCCTTTTTGAAAGGGTCTAACATTCACAAACAACTTTTTAAGACTTAATTTAGTAGTAGCGCAATACTTAAGCAGAAGCCCCAAAGGAAATGAATGAAAAATTCCCCAAATTATCGTTGATTAATGAATATGAAAAGGTTTTGTTTCGTTCTATTTTTATTGTTCCCAGTACCTTTTACGGTGATCCCTTAAAAAAACTGCCGATGTTGTCACGTTTCCCCTCGCCGAAAAAAAAAAATCATTTGCACTTCACAATAAAAAGCTGTTTCCCAGGTACGAAGGAAAAAGGGCAAAAAATGTTATGGTTATGCTTGTGCGGCTTTTTCTATTTGCGTCGGGGGTGGTGCGGTATTACAGAGTTGAAGCAATTTTTGTGATTTTTTTCCCTGATGGCTGTGCAACGCGAGAAAGCTGCGTTGCTAGGCGGGCCACGAAAAATGGGTAAAAGCAAAATTTTCGACGTAACCCGGGAACAGGGTCCCTGTAAAATTAGTGGCCATGTTTTTCCGCTGATTTCCGATTGATTATCATTCAGGTAATTTGAAAAATTGTCTGGCGGCATATGTTATCCTTACCAAGGAAAGGTTCTTTTCAGCTTTTAAAAAGGTAAATACTATAGACAAAAAATATTTATATTCAAACTGCAGTGGATAATGCTCCCGATTGCCCTGTTACTGTTCACAAAATATTCTCGTTTTATGAGATCGAATGCGGTTACGTAATCGTGATTCTAGGTAACCTTTACCTTCATCATGATAAGTATAATACTTCTTGCCTGACTTTATA
>NC_051409.1:19582671-19582755 GCF_015228065.2 Penaeus monodon | reverse complement strand
TATATACTATATTACTTACTACTATACTATAATATACTATATACAACTACGATATATGTTAATATATATTTAATATATATATAA
>NC_051409.1:19582034-19582494 GCF_015228065.2 Penaeus monodon | reverse complement strand
ATTTTATTTTATAATTTTAATTTAAAAAATAAATAATTTTTTTAATATTATAATATAATATATAATTTTTAAATTTTATATATATAGAAAATAAATAATATATATAATATTAAAAATATATAAATAAAATATAATAGTAGATAATATTTAGCCCCGATGTCTCCCGTGCCACCCGGCCAAAAATATTTTTGGCAAAAAACATAAAAATTTTAGGGTAGGAGAGTTAAAATCCCAAGACTTATTTTTTCCTAAAATTCAAGACTGCTCCTAACCAAAACCCCCACAGTGCTCCGGGGCACCTGCCGATTGTCCATAGTTGAAAAAATTTGGGGCTCTCCATATGGAAAGGTTATATTTGTTGCTAATGAATTAATTCTTTTGCTGCTCTGGACTTTCCGTAGAATGTAAATAAAGTTAGGTTTTTGACCCTATGTTAACAACTTTTTGGCATAAACCCGTA
>NC_051409.1:19571775-19571839 GCF_015228065.2 Penaeus monodon | reverse complement strand
AAAAACCTATGGCACCTATGTGGCACTCGGTGCCACTTGGCATTACGGGGCTATATGTTTTTTT
>NC_051409.1:19552879-19555061 GCF_015228065.2 Penaeus monodon | reverse complement strand
AAAAATTTTAATTTAAAATATTATATATTAAAAAAATAATAATATATATATTATGATATAATTAATATATATTTTTAATTTTTATGTGTAAAATTTTAATTATTAAGGGGATATATAATATAGATTTATGTATTGTATTTATATAAATTTTTATATTTTATTATAATTTTATTTTTATATATTTAATATATTATATTATATGGGTGTGTGTGTGGTGCATTTAAAGTAACCATACACCAACTATTATCTTCTTCTAAACATCTATCTATCTAAAAATTTAAATTTTAATAATATTAATAATATATAATATAATATAATATATAAAATTTTTTTTATTAGACACAAACACCACTAAAAAATATATATATCATATCAATATTATATTATAATTTTATATAATATAATTTTTATATAATTATATATATATATATGTATAAGTATATAGGCCGGGGACCTCACCTCACTCCCCCATATTTTTGCCCTGACACCCAAAGCCACGTTTCGGGGATGTCCTGCTTTTGCCCCAGGAGACCCCTTCACTCAGTGGCCGCGCTTGAGTGAAGGGTGGTGACCGGAAACCCCCGGGCCCCGACTCAGCGCTTTTCTAGGGCATTGTTGGGGTTTCCCCCCAAGTGTTGTCTCTTTATTAAAATAACTCAAGGTTTTTCCCTTCACTGCAAAAGTCACAACTATGTGCATCCATAGCCCCTAACCTTGGTGGCAGGGGGGTGTGAGTCCCTTGGGTTGCAAAAAGACACACGTTTTGAAAATTCGCTGGGCCGTTCCACTACGACCCCATCCCAAACCTTGGTATGTTTTTAGTGTTTCCTTTTTTTTTCCCTTCTCCCAAAATGTAAGCCCTTGTGCGTCTTCCCTGGTTTTTTTGGGTGGGGCTTTGGCGCGGCCTTTTTTTTGCATAGCCCTGGGGTTTTCTTGCTCTAAAGAAATGCAATTTTTCGCCAAAAAAAATTGCCTTAAAACGTAAAATTGCTGTTGCATGAAAAATAGGTTAGCACTAAAAGTTGCTTTAAATCCCAAAAAATGCCCTTACCCGCCTTCTCTGTTTTTTGGGTGTGGGTTGGTTAAATGAAAAAAAGTGGTTCAAAAAATGTAAAGCAATTTCAAAAAATCTAAAATCCCCCCCAAAAAACCCCCAAACCCTCAAAAAAAACAAATAATTTTGGCTTTCCCGGTTCTTCCCAATTTTGGTACACTTCAAATTTTTTAATTTGAACGGCTTTTGGCCCGTTTTTGTGAAAAAATTTTTTTTTTCCCATAACCCCCGGGGGGTTTTCATGGCCTTGAATGGCAAGGGGTCCCGGGAAACCGGTCTGCCGATGGAAGTCAAACCTTTAGAACGAAGCCGAATTTTTTTTACTAGAAGTTTTTTTTCTTTTCATACAGCCCGTTTTAAAATTTTTTGGACTACAATAAATTTATTGAAGCAAAAGAGTCAGACCTTTGTTTTTCCTTTTTGGCTTAAGAACCTTCAAAAGAAGTGGGAAGAAAATAAAAAAGTTTGCAAAACGAAATTTTCCAGCAGCTCCTGGCTTTCTGCTATTTGCACCTAGGCACCTTACAATGAAGCACTCAAATTCCTTCACCAAATCTGCAGCTTTCTGGGTGTTAGGTTTTGCAATTTTTGGCATGATGCCAAAACTCAAAGATTTAATAATTACAGCGACGGCTGGCCCACTGCTGAGCCAGTCCGAGGTCTAGTCTACACAGAGTGCCGGGAGACTCACCGCGTAGCCACGCGCATCGCTAAGAAGAACACAATCATGCGCTAGTTCCCTTGGAAAAGTGTGCCAAAGTATGGGGTAAATTGTAAATTTCACCAATATTTTGGTTGTTCACAAATTTACTTCCTTACAATGGACGGAAAGCGGTAAAAAACGTGTTTCTTGATCTTCTAATTTTACGTGGGATGATATGAGGTTGAAATCTTCTTGGTGTTTGATGTAGATTTTTATATCAGACAGCCCGTCGCTAATTTACAATTCAATTACTACCAGGCATAAAAATACGAAATTACATATGCTCTAATATGAATACATATGCAGCAACAATATTGCCTATGCTGTAACATTACCGCATATGCTCCAACGATAGGGCATATGCACTGACGTCAAATTTGATACAGCATATGCAGTTATGCATTTTGCATATTGTCACAACCCTA
>NC_051409.1:19549164-19549409 GCF_015228065.2 Penaeus monodon | reverse complement strand
TAAAAAATTAAATATTCACTGTTATTTTTTTCATTTGTGTAATAATTATTATTGTTAATAATGGTAATCTCATAAATCATATTTTATAATAATGAGATGGAGTTCTCAATATAAGTAAGTGACCCCCGGGGGACTCAATGGAAATTAGTGCAGGGATTGTTTTTTTTTACCGATTTTCCCGTAAGGGTTTTGTTTAAGTTTAAAAGATATTTGAGTATATCAGTAATATGTTAAAAGTGTATTAA
>NC_051409.1:19542934-19544324 GCF_015228065.2 Penaeus monodon | reverse complement strand
TAGGGTTGGACAATATGCAAAATGCATAATGCATATGCGTATCAAATTTTACGTCAGGTAGCCCTACGTTGGAGCATATGCGGTAATGTTACGCATAGGCAATATTTTTGTGCATATGTATTCAATTAGAGCATATGTAATTTTGATTTTTGCCTGGTAGAATTGAATTTTAAATTAGCACGGGCGCTGAATAAAACTACATCAAACACCAAGAAGATTTAACCTCATATCACCCACGAAAATTTGAAGATCAAGAAACCGTTTTTTACCACTTCCCTCCCTTGTAAGGAAGTAAATTTTTGAACAACCAAAAAATTGGTGAAATTTACAATTTTCCCCATACTTTGGCACACTTTTCCAAGGGAACTAGCGCATGATTGTGTTCTTCTTAGCGATGCGCGTGGCTACGCGGTGAGTCTTCCCGGCACTCTGTGTAGACTAGACCTCGGACTGGCTCAGCAGTGGGCCAGCCGTCGCTGTAATTATTAAATCTTTGAGTTTTAGGCATCATGCCAAAAATTGCAAAACCTAACACCCAGAAAGCTGCAGATTTGGTGAAGGAATTTGAGTGCTTCATTGTAAGGTGCCTAGGTGCAAATAGCAGAAAGCCAGGAGCTGCTGGACAATATCGAATTGCAAACTAGTTTATGTTTCATTGCCACTTCTTTTGAAGGTGTCTGTAATGCAATCAAAAAGTTAGAAACAAAAGGTCTGACTCTGTCTGCTTCAATAAATTTAATTGATAATGTCCAGAAAGATTTAAATAGGCTGTATGATAAAGCTTATATTGAAAAACTTTCTAATGTTTTGAAAAAAAATTCTGGCTTCAGTTCATTAAAGGATATAGAGTCTGTCCTATCAGGTCAGACCCGGGTCTTACCGGATCCCATTGCCAGATTCACAGATGTCATTTCATGTTTTAAACACGCTCCTGTTGTTTCATGTGATGTAGAAAGATTTTTTTTTTTCACAGTATAAAACTGTTCTGGCCGATAATAGGCGGCGATTCGAATTTGAAAATTTGAAGTGTCACCTAATTGTGAAATGTAATTCTCTTGTGTGAAAATGCTCACATAATTATTTGTTAATTTGACGGTTGCGGGTATTTTGTTGTGTTTACTTTAGATTATTTGTTGAAAATTGTTCTATTACACTGTTTGCAACCACTTGTTTCATTTTCTAACCTAATCCCACACCCAAAACATCTCAATAATATCAGATTTTGAAATTGGCTTATGGTGCATTAATTGCATATTTTATGGACTTAAATGCATACTTTTAGTGCATAAGCGCATATTGTTCATGCATAACAGCATATTTTTACAGCATTAATTGCATATTTTTTTGCGCATATAATGCATATTCGTTAGAGCATATTGTTACAACCCTA
>NC_051409.1:19514956-19515230 GCF_015228065.2 Penaeus monodon | reverse complement strand
GATTATGCCAAAAGTTAGTTAATCATATGGCTGTCAAACTCTAACATTATTACACTTCTACTGAATAGTCCAGAGCAGCAAAAGTAATTATATTCATATAGCAACACCATATAACCTTTCCATATGGAGAGCACCAATTGTTTCAACTATTGGTATCAATCGAGCATGGATGCCAGGAGCACTGTGGTTGTGTGTCAGGCATGTCAGTCTTGAATTTCAGCAACATAATGTCTTGGGATTCTAACTCTTCCTGCACCATAAACCCTTACTTAGT
>NC_051409.1:19510505-19511559 GCF_015228065.2 Penaeus monodon | reverse complement strand
TATAAAGTCAGGCAAGAAGTATTATACTTATCATGATGAAAGGTAAAGGTTACCTAGAATCACGATTACGTAACCGCATTCGATCTCATAAAACGAGAATATTTGTGAACAGTAGACAGGGCATCGGGAGCATTATCCACTGCAGTTGAATTATAAATATTTTGTTGTCTATTAGTATTTACCTTTTAAAAGCTGAAAAGAACCTTTCCTTGGTAAGGATAACATATGCCGCCAGACAATTTTCAAATTACACTGAATGATAATCATCGGACTCAGCGGACAACATGGCCACTAATTTTACAGGGACCCTGTTCCCTGGTTACGTCGAAAATGTTAGCTGTTTACCCATGTTTACGTGGTCGCCTAGCAACGCAGCATTCTCGCGTGTGCACAGCCATCATGGCAAAAATCACACACATTGCTTCACACATCTGTATATACACGCACGCACCCCCGACGCAGATGAGAATTAAGCACGCACAACGCATGAGACCATAACTAGGTTTTGCCCTTTTTCCTTCGAATACCTCGGCAACAAGCTTTATTATTGTGAAGTGCGAATGATCTGTATTTTTCTGGCGTAGCGGAACTGTGACAACATCGGCAGTGTTTTAAGGATCACCGTCAAAGGTACTGCAGAACAATAGGAAATAAGAACTGTAACAAAACGCGATTCATACTTCATTAATCGAACGATAATTGAGGAATTTCATTCATTTTCCTTATGTGGCTTCTGCTTAAGTATTGACAGCTACTACTAAATTATAGTCAGTAGGAAAGTTGCATATGTAGAATGCTTAGATCCTTACGAAATTAGGTGATTTGTCTTCCAAGATAGTATCATCTTTGCAAAATATTAGCATGTTGGACTTTGCATCGGTGTTGTTCGTCACCAATGCATTCATCAACTGCAGACAGAAAAATAGACTGACGTAAAAGTATGCTAAATCACTAATGGCAGCATATTCTGACATCATTCGCTGCAGAAAATCTTAACAAAAAGTATTTGCCTGTAGGACATGTGTATGTTCTTCAGTATCACAAAGATGAAAAA
>NC_051409.1:19503169-19503365 GCF_015228065.2 Penaeus monodon | reverse complement strand
TTTAAAATATTAAAGTTCCCCTAAAGTGGCTATATGTTCCCCGATTTGAGCCCCAGATAAACCCCAAACCCCAAATTAAATAATACTTTTTCTTGTAACTTGCTGGTCTCTGACGTGGGTCAGCAATGGGAAACCCAAAAGGGGCCGTTCTCTCCCCGGGCCCCTTTGGGTGGAGTAAGCCTTTTAAATTTGATAT
>NC_051409.1:19502893-19503118 GCF_015228065.2 Penaeus monodon | reverse complement strand
TTTTTTTTTTTTCATTAACAAATTTTCTTTCAAAAACCCCCCGATAACCCAAACCCCCAGAAACAACCTTTCCTCGGCAGGGATAGTGGGAATACAGAGAGGCTTAAGACCCGCAACGTAAAAATTTACGAATCACTTGAACGAAACTAAACCAAACCATAATTTTTTTGTATTTTTTAGAAAATATGAACGAAAATTTTCCCCCCCTTTTCTTAGTAATACTTG
>NC_051409.1:19496144-19496423 GCF_015228065.2 Penaeus monodon | reverse complement strand
AGGATAAAATTTAAAAATTTCACCAAAAGAAGACATTTAAAAAACTAACAGGGAAAACCCCCACAAACTGTTTGAAAAAGTATAAAAGAAACGAAGATAAAAACCCCAAAAAACTAAAAAAAAAAATGGCACTCGTTCAATATAAAATGTAAAAAAAAACTTAAAAAAAATCTCTTTCCGCCTAAAAATTTGGGCCTTTCGACCGAACCCAAAACCCCCAAAGTCATTAGCTTCCGCCGGGTTTTCTTCGGCCCCTAAAAGGACGTTTCTCAGACAAGG
>NC_051409.1:19495781-19496083 GCF_015228065.2 Penaeus monodon | reverse complement strand
CTCTTTTTAAAAAAAATCCCCTTTTACCCAATAAAAGAGTGTAAAAAAAAAAAAAATTAAGAGGTTTGCGAGTTTCTTTTTCCAAAACTAAAAAAAGGCTTTAAAAGAAAATAAATTAAGAAAGGTTTTTTACTTCGTTGTAAAAAAGGGAGAAAATTGATAAAACTCAAAAAAAATTAATAAGACAAAGAAAAATTTTAAAAAAAATAAAAAAGTTTGCACCGCCCACGTGGTTCGGCGGGGTATCCCCCAGAATTTCAGGGGGAAAAACCCGCATTTCAGCCGGGATGGTAGGGGCCACA
>NC_051409.1:19482578-19483015 GCF_015228065.2 Penaeus monodon | reverse complement strand
TAGGAGGCGGTGCAATGGAGACTCACGTATTGAATGCACAATAATTTATTTATGATCCAACCTGGAAGCAAATATACATATAAACATCAAGGTAATCACGATAGGACAATAATTCATGAAAGATTATTATAAATTTATGCAAATTAAAACGAGATAATAGCGAAAAACAACACTTGAAAACAATAACTCTATATAAATAACCAACAAAAACTTCAATAATGAAATAAATTTCCTTGACAAAATTAATTTCCACAAGACACAATATTCTTTCATTGATGAGCATTTAACATATGATGGGAAATTCCAACTCTGTCACAACCTTAGCAAGTAAAATAATAAATAAAAGTGATACACCACACATTATTTTACTCGCAACAATGAAAATTCCCATTTCTGCGGCTAGGGATCACTAAATCAGGTCTTGACCCGATCTTGTG
>NC_051409.1:19480157-19480223 GCF_015228065.2 Penaeus monodon | reverse complement strand
AGCGTTTGTGCTGGTTCCCCATTCCCCTTCCCTTCCTCCACAGAAGGGAAGGGGGATTCTTGGGGT
>NC_051409.1:19478040-19480034 GCF_015228065.2 Penaeus monodon | reverse complement strand
GCGGTGATGCCAAGGTACTAAATTTGTAATTAGGCTAGTTTGGCCGCATAGGCAAAATGGAAGATCTTTTGTTTGATGCGATTGACGCACGTGTCATGAAATGAATTAGATGCGGTGAAGCACATTTCAGTAGCAAGTGATATTGGAAGAATTGATAACCAGGAATATCGGAAAAGTTTACTTGACAGCAATGCTTATTGGTCAAGCACAACAATTTAGGACACAGCCCGGCTCTGGGCCTGATACAGTGGTTTGGATGGCTGGAAGAATAGACGCATGATACAGTTATGTCAGAGCAAGAGCTCATACGCCTCGCAAAACCACGCACTCAAGGCTTAGCTAAGCAGTTTATGTTACTCCCTAGGTTCCTCTATGCTAACTGCAGAATATTTTTGGCGACATGATAATAGGATAATATGACCCTGTAGAGAGAGGAAGGTCAACCTCCTTCAGAAATGCTTTGACCCAAGCAAACCTGCATGTGGCCATAAATTTAGCAAGTAGAGGAGTCTGTACTTCTTTCACACGTTAATTGTAATTCAAATTTCCTTACATAATCCATGAACTTTGCATTAAAAAAACACTGAAATTTAACGAAGCAATTACATTTTCCCACAGCTATTATGTGGCAGTTAGACCATATGGTTCTGGCAAGGTCATCACATTCTTGATGCAATCTTCACTGAGGAGCCAGGAATGCATCAGCGGCCCTCTCTGCCGTGGTTACCGCGGCGACACCACATTTGCGTGCCACCGGTATCATGGAGGGCAAAGATATTGACCCTGTGGTGAGGAAGGACATAAACGCAGCCATTGAGAGTATGGTACCGAGCAAGGTGTTGCCAATACAACTGCTAATAAGGTATGGCGATAATGGCGGTTGCAAGGAGGGCCATAGTGTTGCCGATGTGTGTGTGACAGTGAGCACTGGGTTGACCAGATTGGATGCTAGTAATAAATATATATATAGGTGCGAGAAGTTGATCAAAGGATTTTACAATAGTGATGCCAACATTTCATTTGTATAATCAGATTCCTTAGAAACGTTTGAATTTAAGAAATGGGAAAAAAGTGTCGCTCCTGATAAAAGGAGTATTTGGGAGCCATTGGAGATGAAGGGCGTGGTACACTAAGTTATCGCATCGCGCAGTTGTAAGTCTGTTATGTATTGGTTGCAATTAATGGTGACAGTTATCCTGGTTATGAATTTATAGGGCGCTTTAATATAACACTTCAGTGAGTAAATGGAAAGAGATGCATCTACAAGAAGGAGGTGTCTCTGCCTGCTGGTGACGTCGTGAATGGAGAATCAGCGGTTAATGCTAATGATGTACAAGATAGTGGGCCAAAACCAGGGTTGCAAGAGCTCTTACAATTGACAACAAATGAGGTCTATGTACTATTCTTTCTTATGCGGTCACCATCCCGCGAACACACCGCTAATCACTAGCTGTGGTTGTGGAGGCATGAAACTTCAAACAGGGCCTTTACATAAATTGATATGTGACAGATGGTGCTAAGAGTGTAGGACTGTAGAAGTGATAAATATAACTGAAGAGGTAATTAATTTGGGTCCTTCCGGTAAAATTGGTAGTGTTTGTGTAGTGGAAAGTAAATATTTCAATCTTAGTGAAACAAGCAAACCAATCACTGATCCCCCAAGGCATTTCATGGACTAGATTATTATAGGATAAAATCAGAGCTCTTGACATCTCTCACCTGTGTCTATCATAAAAACGGGGCTTGTTAAAGGTGATCATTCCGTGCATGACTTACATCTGGGTAAAATAACGGGTTTACCATCGCATCGACACAGGAAATGCATCCCCTAGTAAGACAAGCAATGGAGGATTCCTGTGGCCATTGAGGACCCCATCAGAGAAATGTGCATGTCTATGGCAGTCAGAATGGCAAAGCCCTGTTGTTCTAGTGCATAAGATGCACTTGTGCTTTTTTTTTTTTACCACACATAATGTATGAGATGCATGTTGATC
>NC_051409.1:19471056-19471240 GCF_015228065.2 Penaeus monodon | reverse complement strand
GACCAGCAGCCCAGTGACATTAGGTTAGACGAGGTAGGTACCAATATCTAAGGACAGGGTTATTTTGTGGGTCACCTGGGGATCCCTTGGTGATGGGAAGGGTGGGAACCCCCATAAGGGGCAAAAATATGGGTCTGACATAGATGACTGAGGTACCACTAGAAATCACATTATTATCAAATCA
>NC_051409.1:19470173-19471034 GCF_015228065.2 Penaeus monodon | reverse complement strand
GAGGAGACCCCCCAGAAGGGGCTTCATAACTAGGCTAGCATAGGTGAATGAGGCACACGTCAAAATTAATGCTAAATGAACATGTTCAGTATACAGAGTCTAAAAAAGTTTAATCATGGAAAATCGGCTGATGGACTGTTGACACTAGACACCCTCAAATATGGACCCCTTGACCCTGAGGCTCATCTAGGCTAGCCTAGATATTAGAGGCACCAGCTGCAATCAGGTTTACATGATGAATGGCATCCTAGAAAAAAAGAAATTGACCAATTCCAGATATATAGATGCGTGAGTGGGGCCTACCAGACTCCCCAAATTGGACCCCTGCCCTACCTATGCTAGCATAGATATTGGAGGTACAGCTGCAGTCAGGTTTATATGATAAATGACACAAATGAAAAAAAAAATTACCAACTCCAGACACGTTAATAGTGGGTGGGCCCTACCAGACTCCCCTAATTGGACTCTTGCCCAACCTAGGCCAGCCTAGCTATAGGAGGTACTAGCTGCAATTAGTTCTAAATGAAGGAGGGCATATTTGGGAATACAAGTTAACCAATTCCAGACATATCATCAAGTGGGTTTGCCATACCGGACCCTCAAAATAGTCCCCTTGTCATATGATCTAGGATATTATAGATAAGGGATTTACTACCTGCAATCAATTTTAAGTGAAGCAAAACATATTAGAGAATTACAGGTACATTGTCAGGCCCAACCAATCCCCTGAATATGCATTTTGTTGCAAGAAATATTTACTGACTGTGGCCCTTATTCTATACTAATACAATATTAATGCCCAGTGTCCACATAGCCTTTTTCTCATACTAATAGTTATATTTCGGTCATAACTATAATGAC
>NC_051409.1:19469725-19469872 GCF_015228065.2 Penaeus monodon | reverse complement strand
TCGCTATTATATACTTGATTTCTTACCTCAGTTTGCCGATATTTTTTCCCTCGAGACTTAAACCGTTTATAGGATTAATAATTCAGCTGCACGCGGTAACAGTGCCGCGTCAGTGCACATGGAGTCAGAAATGCACATGGATGTATG
>NC_051409.1:19469293-19469378 GCF_015228065.2 Penaeus monodon | reverse complement strand
ACTTGTGCGTGTAGGCTTTTACCTGACTCACACGAGCTTGCTGCTCTCATCCCGGACGTTTATGTATATTGATATATTTTTTTAC
>NC_051409.1:19468356-19468628 GCF_015228065.2 Penaeus monodon | reverse complement strand
AAACTGATAGCAGCTGGTACATCCAATATCTAAGCCAGCCTAAGTAAGGGTAAGGGTCCAATTTTAGGGGTCTGGTAGGGGCCATCCACTCGTCAATGTGTTTAGAGTTGGTAATTTTCTATTTTCTATTATGTCATTTACCGTATAAACCCGATTACAGTCGGTACCTCCTATATCTAGGCTGGCCTAGGTAGGGGAAGGGTCCACCCATGTGTCAATATGTCTGAAGTTGGTCAATTTCTTTTTTATAGGATGTCATTCATAATGAAAAC
>NC_051409.1:19460724-19460879 GCF_015228065.2 Penaeus monodon | reverse complement strand
ACGGAAGGCAGCACACGGAACCCTGAGCTCCGCTCTCTTATTTTTAGTCTCTGTGCTGCTCACTTTTCATTTTTTTCTCTTTATGACTTTTAGTCTTTTTGTTCTTTTGGGTTGTGGTTATGGGGGATACCATAGCCAGACTAAAGGATGTCTTT
>NC_051409.1:19460004-19460653 GCF_015228065.2 Penaeus monodon | reverse complement strand
GTAACAACTGGGGAGACATCTCGTTTATCGGAGCAATTATACAAATAAATATAATGGCTTCTCTCTATCTTTACCTTTCTTTTAAACGATTCTTTTCTTAAATGAATAATCTCAAGGACTAGTGGAGGGAAAAGCAGAAGCATGAATAACTTTTCTCTGAGCATTTTTACACCAAAGAATGAGCTATTGTTTGGACTTCTGAACATTTTTACACTAAAGAATGAGCTATTTTAAACACACTGAAAATAACAAGAATATCAAAATAAAGGTTTAAACTTGAAGTATACTAAACATGAGACCTTTTGAAGTATATAACTATGAAAGTTAAAAAGCAACCTCTAACCATAATCAGGTAACACAAGGACTGCTTGAAATTTACCACGCTCGCTCGGTCGATCCTACATGGGTTTAACTTCTCTTTCACATACAGACTGACATTCACACATACACTTACACAACATAAAACTCAGACGCCTTCTACCGTATCGCATGCACATGTGTTCTGATCCCTCATGTGTTCCTACCCCCATGCAGAATTGAGACGTTAAACCCTACCCAGGTAATTAATAAGGTGAACACAAAGTTATGAGTACTTGGGGAAATAAAGTACCACTACACCATGACCAAAACCACCTGGAAGCCGTCTCGT
>NC_051409.1:19459671-19459810 GCF_015228065.2 Penaeus monodon | reverse complement strand
AGTAACAATAGATTGTTCTTATTATAAGTATGACCCTTTTTCTATAATTTTTACCTAAAAAAAGTAAAAATATCTTTAAATTCAATAAAAATCCTACCAATTAGTCAATTCATCGATGCCCCCAAAAAAGAAAAGGAAA
>NC_051409.1:19459171-19459293 GCF_015228065.2 Penaeus monodon | reverse complement strand
ACTGTTCTTGTTAATGTAAATGTTTTATTCTTCCTTTTTCTTTTTTCAAAACATTTTACAGCGCATGTTTTGGTAGTCGGTTTTTCGCCTTTTGATATTCAGCCTCCTTGGAACCATTCATA
>NC_051409.1:19457839-19458093 GCF_015228065.2 Penaeus monodon | reverse complement strand
ACTACTCAGGTATTTACTAGAAATGAAAATAAATATACGAATTCATGAAAATCATTCTACTTCATAATGCATCCGCTAGAACATTGTCCTTACCAGGGAGATACTGCAACCGATTATCAAAGTTGGCCACAGTCACCCTCCACCTTGCCAGACGATCAGATTCATCTTTATTCTCAAACAAGTAGATTAATGGCTTGTGATCACTATGAATCTCTACCGGATATCCCTGTATGAGAGTCCGATTTACCTTCAAG
>NC_051409.1:19453897-19456647 GCF_015228065.2 Penaeus monodon | reverse complement strand
AAAGCTTGTCCTCCCGCCCCTTTCCATTTACTGGAACAGAGCGAATAACCCTACAACCTGACTAGCCTCTTCCTGGGAGACATCAGTTAACAGGCTAACCTCTCCCAGCCAGGTTCTCTCCTCTAGCTCAACAGGACAATATTTCCGATTTGCATACGGAATACGAAACCACCATGTACCATCAACATTCTCACGTAAAGCAATCGCTCCCTTAGATAAATCCAACCCAGAACCTGGCCGAGGTTGAAACAGCATCGTACAAGCTCCCTCAGGAATCACATTACCTCCACATGAGACAGTAACCAACAATACCCCACATGAACTTGCCTCTGTTACCTGACTCTCCCGAGGAAAGACAGGCCACACCATAGAACAGGTAATCTCCGATGTCAGTCCATACACTCCACCCTCTGTCGTCACACCAACATCTGTGGTACAGCTGGCACCAGACCTTACATGCGTCCCCGGGGTCTTGGTGCCCCTGATGGTCGCAGGGCATCCCTCACAACCAATTGTCGCCGCACACAAGGAAGATGACGACAGATGGCTACACACAACCTCTACCTCCTGGTCATTTATGACCAAAATTGGAGACTGCGAGGAATAGACAACATGGTGAGCACCAGTGAAATGCTGATCCGTACCGATCAGCATCTGACCTGGAAGCTTCCAGGAATCTACAACAAGAAAGCTGTGTGTAACAGTTGTAGGCCCTAACTCCAGACTGATCGTAACCTCGCCTCTGTGATGCAAAGGTGAACCTCCACCCCATTGCACCTTCAATTCAGAGGCCCTGTAAATTAGACCACAGCCCTTTAACAACGAACTGTGAATTAGTGAACATTCAGAACCAAGATCGAGCATTACCCATATTGACTTTCCAAGCACTACCCCATCAAAGAGAACAAGCCCTGACCCAAGGCCGAAACCTTGAGTCGAGGTACGATGCTCACTATATGAAGGGACTGGGACCCTCCTTGTCCTTATTGTTTTTTTGTCTTTGGATAAGAAGTAGGTGGTTCCCGTGACATCCTACTGTCCCACAACGAGGGACAATCCCTTTTAAAATGCCCGGGTTTCCTACAGTGGATCTCTGATAACCCCCGGCCGAATCCTGGCCGCCAGGCCTCGATGCTAACCTATTCTCAAACCTCCGGCATGAATCCATGAAGTGGCCTTCCACTCCACAAAATGCACAGCGAGCCCCTTTATTTAGTTTCATCTTATCTCAATATTCAATCATATGTCCTAATGCTTTACAGAAGCTACACCTCTGAACCGATTGATCCCCGCGACCCTTCGACGGATGTGTCGGCCTTGCCACTGCACCCTGTGAGGGCGCACCTGCCATGTGGGTGCCCCTCTGTGCATGAACAAAATGTTTAGGGGTACTATCCCCATCCGCCAGCAGCTTTCCCTGCGATAAATTATTTGTCTTCTCCCCCTTGGACGTAGGACCCCCATCGGTCTGAGGAACCGCTGCCACCTTTACTAGGGAAGAAGGTACCTCAGCCCCCTTGTTTATATCCAGAGCGCCAGGGTGCTCTGCAGCCCATGAATTCCACGCCCGTATCAGCTGTGCAGGATCTTTCAAATCCTCGAGCTTCCACTTAGACACAATGCTTTCCGGTAGGTCTACTGTAACTATCATTCCCAAGAAGTGTTGAACCATCTCCTCGCTCTGTTTGCTCCCCGCAATTAACTGCGACGCTTTTTTTATACACCCTCTGAAAGAAGGATATTACGCTCTCTCCTTTTTGCCTACGAGCTCGAATAAAGGAACGCATAGTTGAATGTAAGGATGGCTGCACAGAATGATAGTTACAGAGCATCTCCTTAGGAGAAGTCCAGTCATCCGTGGTGTTTTGTTCTCTCCAAATCCTCCAAGTCTGGAGTGGTTCTCCCCGGAGTCTCGCCACCGCTAGGAGGCCCCAGGCACCCGTGATTACTCAGCAAGGCACCCAACCATCATCCGTCCCCCGCCCTGCGTCTCTTTTACCCGTCACTCATCCCGTCCTGCCACCCGCCCCTCTTTTCCGTCACCACGTGGTCCTCCAGCGCAGGGCCCACCAACAAGCCTCTTGATTTAACCCCCCTGAGAAACTCTGGTTGTTCCTACCATGTCACGTGTCCGCGGTCACTGGGCATAACCAAGCTCTAGTCACACTCTGTAGCACTATTGTTGGTGGAGCTCGGGGGTCAAGCATTATGGGTTCAAAAACAATGCTAATCACCCCTAACAACCAATAAATAAAGGCCTGAAAATACTAATATATTAAAGAAAATCTCGTAATATGTTGTTTTATCTTACAACAAGTAACAAAATTATATTAATGCATAAAATACCACAAAATGACGACAAACCCCAGGGCGTCCAGGATATTAAGAAATCAACACCATACCCCACTGGAGATTATACAAAACACTCCAATATAAAGATTAACGAAATTCTAAACCCGAAAAAACAGTAGCACGACCAAGTAGGCATAAACAACCGGAAAATCTCCGCTGCCGCCACAATTGCATATTACTTATCTATGTAAGCCAAAGACATTAATCAATGGAGATATCACACCTGCTCAACGAGCCACTATCGTCACGATCACACTGACAATCTAAAGCCCTTACCAATATGGCAAGTCCCGGGTCCATCGCACAGGAAATGAGCGACCCGTATTCCCTCGTGTCTCGCTGGTACATGACCTCCCTTAGGCACTCCGCCTTGGGCCGGTCCCATAATTCCACTAACG
>NC_051409.1:19451841-19452650 GCF_015228065.2 Penaeus monodon | reverse complement strand
AACAGTGTGTGCCTATTAAGATATTACCCCAAAAGCATTCTCATCACATACCAAGGATCTATAAGCAGACCGGACATTCTCTCGCCAGGTCCTATTCTACAGTCGATACAACCCTAACAAAGGATGAGTTCCCTATGTATGCAAGACCTCACAAAGGTGAGTGTTCCCAGGAATGATAATTGCCGCTCCGTCAATTCATCATCGATTGGTTTGCGCGGTAGCCAAGGTAACGGGTTAAGCTGTGCGGAGAATGAGGGGGGTAAGCGCATGCCACCTGTGAGGAGACTGCATTCCTCTCAATAACTGCGTTCGGAATTCTTATTCGTATGTGCGTCCAGTTAAGTTCTTTATATCTATAATTTACAGTCCGTGAATATTTTTGTAATTTCTTTTACTGTAAACGGGGAACAGTTTGACCAATAATGGATCAATTTTGATATTAAGTAATTAAGCTGCATATACAGAAATGGGTTGTACTGCAAATCAGAATTCCCCTTGATATTGACGAGAGGTATGAGATAAGTGTGTTAGACCGCAAGTCTTTCATCACGATTATTAAATAATGAAATGTCTTGACACTGATATGTCACGGCTTGAAGGGCTGCTTGGTGGATATGGCGCCGCGCCATATCCACCAATGGGAATGTGCAAATGGAAGGAAGGTGCGTTAAAGGTTTGCAGAGAATTAATTATTAATCAACAAGCGATTAACAATAGCTGAACAACGACAACATATCTCACAACGACGCGACACACACATCGATGCATGCATTCCGCTGGAAATACGTTGCATAAATGCTACAATGTAA
>NC_051409.1:19451737-19451812 GCF_015228065.2 Penaeus monodon | reverse complement strand
ACCCATATAAACACGTTCATGCAATCACTTCTTCATTCTCTCTCTCTCACCCATACCGGTCCATGTGTGCAATAA
>NC_051409.1:19451259-19451695 GCF_015228065.2 Penaeus monodon | reverse complement strand
GCTTATCGTTCTTTTGTTGCATTCCAGACATCAGACTGTTTCCGGGTATTTCTTAAATTATATAATGACTTATCCCATCTATAGCTCAGATCACAGCTATCGGCTTAGATCATAGTTATCACATATACTCAAACGAAGTAATAAAAATAGCTCTACCTCGAGACTTCAGCGCCTTTAAACTTGTAGTACAACCGAGTCGCTATTATACTTATCACGGGAGCCTGACTTCCGTTGTCAAGTGGCTCATAGCTGGTAACAGCGACCTAGTGAAACGGTCCCGAATATACCCCATGATGATGGAGCAAGCTCTTATGTTATGGCAAAGTGCGACAACTATACTTCACCTTAAAGTGTCAAACCTGCCATTTTCACCATCCACTACCTCTCTTATATGTTCAGAAGGCGCAAGAGTCCTTCGTATATGCCATTCCCAGTC
>NC_051409.1:19450695-19450776 GCF_015228065.2 Penaeus monodon | reverse complement strand
GAAGGGCCGGAAGTGGTGGTGTTCTGGACGGAACGGTGACAGTGTGGCGGACGCCACAATCACTTCAGAATCTGCTACAAT
>NC_051409.1:19450547-19450645 GCF_015228065.2 Penaeus monodon | reverse complement strand
TGGCGGTGGGATGCTGTCAGTGGGGTCAGCGCTCTCCCGCCACGACGCGGGAGAGCGGGAAGCAGCCGTTCGGCCAATCAGCGCACTCGGCCGCTGAC
>NC_051409.1:19438790-19438894 GCF_015228065.2 Penaeus monodon | reverse complement strand
TGATAGGATCATAAAACCTAGCCGAAAAAACTTAAGGCAGAAGTGCAAGCCACGTCATGCCTTTCCTTCGCTTCACAAGAGAAATAGATCCTCCCCCTTAGCCA
>NC_051409.1:19436298-19436419 GCF_015228065.2 Penaeus monodon | reverse complement strand
TGGCAGCAGAACACGGCATACAGATATTTGGCTCCTAAGCATAGTTGGTTAGCTAAAAATGATTTTATTTTATATATTCAAATTCCTTTATATATTTTACGTTGCTTTTATTTAAATGTTT
>NC_051409.1:19436147-19436218 GCF_015228065.2 Penaeus monodon | reverse complement strand
AGAGTAAACTCTAACTATAAGAACTTGGCACATGACCCTGATCGTATTTCCTTTAGAAAGCTGACTTTTTT
>NC_051409.1:19435773-19435989 GCF_015228065.2 Penaeus monodon | reverse complement strand
GCTATAGCTTTTATTTCATCAGGTTTTATTTCTTATGGATATTTGAAGTAACAGGAAGTACGAATACAGTAACTAAACTTTTCAAATAGATTATTTTATAAGGAAAAGATTAGTGGACACTTTTGTGACAGCAAATCACCCATTTTAAATGGTGTGCCACCAGAGTTGTTGCTTAAGTCATTTACTATTCATACCAGTGATTACTTCCATTACCTA
>NC_051409.1:19435535-19435698 GCF_015228065.2 Penaeus monodon | reverse complement strand
ATTATTGAGTGTGAAATATGTTATTTCAGGCAAACTACGAATTATCTTGGGGATGAAACGGATGGAGTTTTTAAAATTACTGATGGAGTGTTAATGAGTTAATGACCTCCGTCGTGTTTATTTGTATTATCTTCTATTATATTCTTTTACATGTCAATTTTCT
>NC_051409.1:19434925-19435045 GCF_015228065.2 Penaeus monodon | reverse complement strand
GATGTCCGGTGTCAACCCAGTCAGGTCTCGGCAGTGAGTCCTGAGAAGTGTCTGCTGGTAAGCGAGAGGACAAAGCTGTTGGGCCTGGTGAGATCCAACCTAGGAAATATGCAGAGCTAA
>NC_051409.1:19433375-19433464 GCF_015228065.2 Penaeus monodon | reverse complement strand
TCCAGATATAGGAACACTATCACAGATGTAACAGATTCGGAGTCAGATGCCCAAAGTGATGTCGAAGTCTGACAACACGATGTTGATCA
>NC_051409.1:19425181-19425776 GCF_015228065.2 Penaeus monodon | reverse complement strand
TGATTATATCTTACTTACTCGAGGCGTTATGTTGCAGATTTTGGTTCCAGATCCCTAAGCTTAAGTATTTAAGAGCGTTCAGCGAACCGGGACGAAGGGAGCTGCGGTCCAATCAGAGAAACACGAGTGTCCGATGGTGGGCGGCAGAGCAAGGCTGTTGGACATGACGTGTTCATGATTGTGCAGGTTGTGTTGTGTGCCTTAAAACATACAACCCCTTAGTGCGAACATCTTTTCTTGCTGGTACTGACAAATTCATATAATTCTTTGGTCTACAAAGGTTTGAAACAAATACTATATCTTCTGTGTTGAGTACAACTGGTTTCCTTAACTTCTTTGTGTGGAATCCATAAATTACGAAAATAATCTTTTAAATCACAAAAATTGTTATGGTGAACCATTTTTAGTTAGATATAGACAATAAGGCCAGTTGGTATTTTTGATTTTTAAAATTTTATATGTTTTATGTTTTAAGGTGTGTTCTTTCACATTTATGGTTTTTTTTGGGATTCTTTGAGTAACTCAGGGAGGCATGAAAGTGTAGCAAAGATGCACAGATGGCAACCCCCTTTAAAACCACGTTTCAAACCGGCCC
>NC_051409.1:19421718-19422475 GCF_015228065.2 Penaeus monodon | reverse complement strand
AGAAACACGAGGTGTCCGATGGTGGGCGGCAGAGGACAAGGCTGTTGGACATGACGTGATTCATGACTTGTGCAGGTTGTGGTTGTGTGCCTTAAACACTATCTAACCCCTTAGTGCCGAACCATCTTTTCTTGCCTGGTATCCTGACATAATTCATATAAATTCTTTGGTCTACAAAGGTTTCTGAAACAAATACTATATCTTCCTGTGTTGAGTACGAACTGGTGCATAACTTCTTTGTGTGGAATCCAATAAGATTAGCGAATATAATCTTTAACTCACCAAAAACTTGATTATGGTGAACCATTATAGGTTAGATATAGACAATAAGGCCAGTTGGTATGTGATTGATAGTAGTTTAAAGAATGAGTTCCCACATGATGTGAGATAAATGGGCATGAACTGGATCCAGTGAATTACGAGGGTAGCTGCTTCTGTTCAGCATTTCCCACTGCCGTGTTGCTCTGTGTGGTATTGGCCTTTGCAGTAACTGCAGGTCTGTTATTGTGCACACTGATCATATGTGTAGCAAGAAGAGTGACACAGATGGCACCCCTCTTTAAGACCACTGTTCCTTCAAAACCTGCCTCAGATCAGCTCTTGCAGTGTCCGCTTTAGCTGATAGTTGGGTATTTTCCGTTATTCTGAAAATCTCTCTCGGTCTACCTATCTAATTCTCTCTCTCTTCGTCTTTTGCTTTCTTTTCATTAGATTCCCTTTCTTCCCCCCCCCCCTCACTCTGTCTTTTGTAAGGAAG
>NC_051409.1:19420773-19421423 GCF_015228065.2 Penaeus monodon | reverse complement strand
CTACGTCTTTAGACAATAACAGCAGTGTACGTCATTACAAATGAATGTTAAAGCTATTTGCTACAGCACTATTACTTGTAACGTTAACAGTTTGTGTTTTTTATGACTAAACAAATTGCCAGGTAAAGTGGTCACTACAGTGGAACCCTCCATGCATATATACTGAACTATTAGAAGATTAGCTAATTTCGCGGTCTCTAAGAAAATCATGTTCCTGCAGCCTCTGATTTCTCGGACCAATTTGTTTACATTTGATATCACCTACACATGGCAAACCATCTTTAGGGATTATTCAGCAGAAAACCCAGAACTTTCGTTTGAACCATCCTAGAGCAAACATCTATCCCGGTAATTGTTTAGTGATCACATGGACGATAGAATCACCCCTGACCCAGAAGAGCCTTAGTACACCTAAACAAGTGGATTATGAAACCCAAAATAATAGAAGACGCAAAAACAGTGAAAACCATTGCGAAGCAAACCCACACTTCAAGCAACCCTGGAAAGAATAACCAGTAGTGAATAACAACACTAAACCCAATACACAAGTAAGACCGCCCAAGTTGTATTACTGAAACAGCAAACAGTAGACTCATTAAATTCAAAAATAAACAACCTAATTCTATCAAGAAATGCATTAAATGGTTAGC
>NC_051409.1:19418174-19418466 GCF_015228065.2 Penaeus monodon | reverse complement strand
TAGTCATTGATACCAAATTCGTCATGATTTAATGTGCAGATGTATTCCAGAAAGTTACTGTTTTTGGTTCACACAGCAATCTTTCTGAGTTTGTGCATTTATTTGCTTGTTCATTCTCGCAACACGGTGTCGAATCTTCTGTGGCTAAATCTTGTCTCTGTTTTTACTAATTGCCACTTTCTTTATCATTACTGTTTTTGGTTCACATGGCAATCTTTCTGATAGTTTGTGCATTTAGGATGGAATTCATTTGTTTGTTTGTTCATGCAACACAGTGTTAAATCTACAAAAT
>NC_051409.1:19417887-19418096 GCF_015228065.2 Penaeus monodon | reverse complement strand
TAGTGCACTGCATGAAATATTTATGCACCAGGTGTGTGATAGGTATATATAGAAAATTTGATAATTAATTGAAAATGGAGACCAGATTGCAAACCAGGTGAATTTCACCACAGAAAAGTTATTTCAGATTTTACTTTACAGTGTTTTGCTGAAGAGCAGAACACTGTGAATATTGGAGAAGGATATTAAATATCTAATGACACAGATGA
>NC_051409.1:19414782-19415046 GCF_015228065.2 Penaeus monodon | reverse complement strand
TATAATTTAAACCCTATAAAAGAAGAAAGCAGCAGCTGGAAAAATGGCATTCCTATCAGCAATACGTCTTTCAAGAATTTATGGAAGTTCAAATCAAACAAATGTAAGTATGTAATTGATGTTTCAAGGTTAACAAATATAGTGAGTATCAACAAAGAGATATCATTACATATCATACATAACCTCTCAGTATATCACTTAGTTTTTACTGCTTATACATATAGGTATGACAAATTGTTCATGCCTAAGGATTGGGGTTTTAAA
>NC_051409.1:19414215-19414594 GCF_015228065.2 Penaeus monodon | reverse complement strand
GGGCCAGTTGGTTTAGGTTAAGTTTCAACTAGACACCACTTTCAAGACAAATGATATATAGAAATGACAGAACCAATTAGTCTAAAAACTTATCTTGTATTCTAAAAGTTGCTATCTGATAGCCTTTCCTACTGTGTAGTTAACAAAACACAGTTGTAATTTTGTTTTTTACATTCAGTGAAATGATGGAATTTGTACACTGATAAAGCACACATAAATTTACAAGAAGGACAGTTGTATCTGCCTAAAAGGATACAACAATTAAAGTTTAATACTATAAGAATATGGAGTATTCAGTAACTAATAATAATCTTACATTGTACAGAGCAATGTACCTGCTAAGATGCTGTATGCTTCTGTGTGAGTTTCTCCTGGTGGG
>NC_051409.1:19410501-19411000 GCF_015228065.2 Penaeus monodon | reverse complement strand
TCTTCATTATCTGTGTTTGTCATGTTTTTTCTTCTCTCTCTCTCATTTTCTATATTCATAAGTATTTCCTCCACCTGTCACTATCTCTTCATCCTTATTTAATACCCTACCATCTGCATCCTTTATAGTTTTGGCCAGGTATACTTCTTGTGAGTTGTTTTTTCTGCTCTTTGCTATTCATATTGCTTTATTGATACTTCTGTACCTTTCTCTAGGCTATTGTACAGGTCTTTGTATGCATGATTTTTTTTGCTATAGCTACTACTTTCTTCATTTGTGTATTAGCCTCTTTAAGTCTTTTCTATAGTTATTCATCCTGTCTATCTTTGTCCCTTGCCTTCTTGTATTCTCTCTTTAAATTGACAACTTCTTGGACTTCACTATTCCACCACCATGTTTCCTTTCCTTCTTTATTATTCCCTGATGATTCTCCTAATACTTGTGTGGTCACTGTTTTAATTTTTGTTGTATAAATTCCCACCTAGTTTCTGTTTCTTGT
>NC_051409.1:19409877-19410450 GCF_015228065.2 Penaeus monodon | reverse complement strand
ACATACCACTTGGCAGTGTTGTTTTTCCACACTTTCCCTTGACAGTGTTTTACAGTCTATGACACTCTTTACTTGGTCTCTTTGGCATAGGATATAGTCGATCTGGGTTCTATTGTTTCCAATACTATATGTGACTAGTTGTTGGTGTTTGTGTAATAGGTGCTTCTATTGCCAGTCTAAATGCATGTGCCATCTCCACTATATGTGAGCCCTCTTCATTTCTTGTTCCATAACCAGGTTTTCCCATATGGTCTTCTGCATTCTGATTTCCCATTCCTACATGTCCATTGAGATCTCCACCTTTCCAGATCCCCTTGGTTCCAGGTGTTTCCTGTAACATTTCACTCAGATAAGCCTATTCATCATCATCACATCAGGATTGTGGTGCATATGTACTAATGATGTTAACTGTCTCTGCACCTATCTGTATTTTAACTAAGATTAATCTATCAGACTTTCTTTTCACTTCCATTACATTCTTATTTGTAGGGTCAAGTAAAGTTTTGTCTCTGTACCATAGTGAAATAATTAATATCTATTCCCACTTTCTCTTGCCTTTTCCCTTTCCATTCT
>NC_051409.1:19398758-19399766 GCF_015228065.2 Penaeus monodon | reverse complement strand
TTAAATGTTTAAAGAAAATCAACAATCGAACAATAATTGAAAAAAACAGTAATGTTTTTAAAAAGCAACACAAATTTTTGGGGTAACGAGGAAACTCTAACTATAAAAACTTGGGCCCGCCCGACGTATTTCCTTAGAAAGCTACTTTTTTTTTTTAAAAACTTTTATTTTTTCAGATTTTTCTTTTGTTCTTAAACGAAAAAACTACAAAGCTCGGGATACACCCTTTTTAAAGTTTGTTAAATGCTCTTTTTTTAGGAATTTTATTACTGGTTTTATGGGTTAATGTATAAATGGCTAAGCTTTTTTTTTCACAGGGTTTTATTTCTTATGGATATTTAAGTAACGGAAGTACGAATACAGTAACTAAACTTTTCAAAGATTTTTTTTAAAAGGAAAAAAGTTTAGTGGACCTTTTGTGACAGAAAATCCCCATTTTAAAGGGTGTGCCACCAGAGTTGTTGCTTAAGTCTTTATTTTCCTACCAGTGATTACTTCCTTTCCAAATTATCTCATTTAACTAGTGAGTTGATAAAAATTTTTCATACCTTTATAAATGCGCTAAATTTTATGAAAATGATTATTGAGGGGAAAATATTTTTTTGGAAAACTACGAATTATTTTGGGGGTAAACGGATGGGTTTTTAAAATTCTGAGGGAGTGTTAATGAGTTAATGACCCCCGTCGTGTTTTTTTGTATTATTTCTATTATATTCTTTTACTGTCAATTTTCTTTTTCTGCTAAAAGGTTTTTTAAGAAAGCAACACGATTCGGGATATCTTCGGTCAGGTAGATAATTAAGTTTTAGCCCCAAAACATGGGCTAATATGGTAACACTTACTGATTCTAACCTGCCAATTTGTACATAATTTCTCCTATAGCCCGTCCCGGGATTTTCCCCTCCCCTCTCTGTGTTTGAGAAAACCCTTTTATGCAACAAATCCCCTTTAAAGGGGGGGTTTGATTTTCCCGCCCCAGAGGTTCAGATGTAAACAGGCAGAACCTAG
>NC_051409.1:19398375-19398687 GCF_015228065.2 Penaeus monodon | reverse complement strand
TGGGTATTTTAAATACGTCTTTTTTCCCCTCTCTCTCTCCTTTGCTGCCTCTATTTCTGTTTTTTCACTTATTTTCCTCATCGCTTCTCTTTGTCCTAATTATCTCTCCCTCTCGATGTCCGGTGTCAACCCATCGGTCTGGGCAGTGAGTCCCTGAAATGTTGCTGGAAAGCGAGGGGAAAAACTTTTGGGGCCTGGTGAGATCCAACCTGGGAATATGCAGAGCTAATTGAAAAAGGTTGGGGGTTTTGTGTTTGCAAAGGTGCTCCACCCAGACACAAGGTCCAGGCCAATGGGCCCCTGGAATGTTTT
>NC_051409.1:19396990-19397522 GCF_015228065.2 Penaeus monodon | reverse complement strand
CCGCCCCCTTTTTGGTTTCCCCCCCAAAAGGATTTCAACATTTAAAAAAATTAACCCCATCTCTACAAGAGGTAGAAGCTATCACAGACAGGAGATTGTTATAAAGCATCTGGTGCACTATCTTGGCAAAAAAGACATGATACCAAGAAAGGGGACAAGTCTTTTTTTAGTGTCTCCTAAAATGAAGATGCCCTTTTTTGTGTCCCACTGTATTTTGGTTTAAATTTGTTTTTGTGATGTTACTCTGTACATTTACATCTATGTTTTTTAATAAATAATGTAGAAATTAGGGATTGAAAAGGGGGGCCGGCTGGGGATCCCACCAGTGGTGCTCCATTCTCTATGGCAGTGTGTATGGGTTTTACCTTGCATCTGATTTGGATGTTCGTTCCTGAAAACAAACCACCCAGTAAAGTTTTCCTCTGTTTCTCCAGATTAGGAACACTATACAGATTAAAAGATTCGGGGTCGATGCCCAAAATGATGTCGAAGTCGACAACCATGTTGTCAAGGGATTTTTTCTTATTCAAAA
>NC_051409.1:19396758-19396897 GCF_015228065.2 Penaeus monodon | reverse complement strand
CCTATTAGTTTGGCCTCTGTGGTTTTGCTTGGGTAGGCCGCCCATTGGGTTCCCGGGTGCTTTGGCTCTACCTCAAAGAGAAGGGTTGGTCGGCTCTTCGGGGGTCTTGCAGGTTCTTTGAACCTTTTTCCCCCACAGG
>NC_051409.1:19393860-19396024 GCF_015228065.2 Penaeus monodon | reverse complement strand
AGAGTGTGCCTAGCGGCTTGTTTATGCCCAGTGACCGCTGACCTGTGACCTTGTAGGCAAAACACCAGAGTTTCTCAGGGTGGGTTAAACAAGGGAGGCTTGTTGTGGGCCTGCGCCTAGGAGGACACGTGGTGACGGAAAAGAGGGGCGGGTGGCAGGACGGGATGAGTGACGGGTAAAAGAGACGCAGGGCGGGGGACGGATGATGGTTGGGTGCCTTGCTGAGTAATCACGGGTGCCTGGGGCCTCCTAGCGGTGGCGAGACTCCGGGGAGAACCACTCCAGACTTGGAGGATTTGGAGAGAACAAAACACCACGGATGACTGGACTTCTCCTAAGGAGATGCTCTGTAACTATCATTCTGGGGCAGCCATCCTTACATTAAACTATGGTTCCTTTATTCGAGCTCGTAGCAAAAAGGAGAGAGCGTAATTCCCTTCTTTCAGAGGGTGTATAAAAAAAGCGTCGCAGTTAATGCGGGGAGCAAACAGAGCGAGGAGATGGTTCAACTACTTCTTGGGGAAATGATAGTTACAGTAGACCTCCCGGGAAAGCATTGTGTCTAAGTGGAAGCTCGAGGATTTTGAAAGATCCTGCACAGCGATACGGGCGTGGAATTAAATGGGCTGCGAGCACCCGGGCGCTTTGGATAAAAAACAAGGGGGCTGAGGTACCTTCTTCCCTAGTAAAGGTGGCAGCGGTTCCTCAGACCGATGGGGGTCCTACGTCCAAGGGGGAGAAGACAAATAATTTATCGCAGGGAAAGCTGCTGGCGGATGGGGATAGTACCCCTAAACATTTTGTTCATGCACAGAGGGGCACCCACATGGCAGGTGCGCCCTCACAGGTGCAGTGGCAAGGCCGACACATCCGTCGAAGGGTCGCGGGGATCAATCGGTTCAGAGGTTTAGCTTCTGTAAAGCATTAGGCATATATTGAATATTGAGATAAGATGAACTAAATAAAGGGGCTCGCTGTGCATTTTGTGGAGTGGAAGGCCACTTCAGGGATTCATCCCGGGAGGTTTGAGAATAGGTTAGCATCGAGGCCTGGGGGCCAGGATTGGGCCCGGGGGGTTATCAGAGACCCACTGTAGGAAACCCGGGCATTTTAAAAGGGATTGTCCCTGGGTTGTGGGACAGTAGGATGTCAGGGGAACCACCTACTTCTTATCCAAAGACAAAAAACAATAAGGACAAGGAGGTCCCAGTCCCTTCATATAGTGAGCATCGTACCTCGACTAAAGGGTTTTCGGCCTTGGGTCAGGGCTTGTTCTCTTTGATGGGGTAGTGCTTGGAAAGTCAATATGGGTAATGCTCGATCTTGGTTCTGAATGTTCACTAATTCACGTTCGTTTTTAAAGGCTGTGGTCTAATTTACAGGGCCTCTAAATTGAAGGTGCAAGGGGGTGGAGGTTCCCCTTTTGCATCACAGAGGCGAGGTTACGATCAGTCTGGAGTTAGGGCCTACAACTGTTACACACAGCTTTCTTGTTGTAGATTCCGGGAAGCTTCCAGGTCAGATGCTGATCGGTACGGATCAGCTTTTCACTGTTGCTCACCATGTTGTTATTCCTCGCAGTCTCCAATTTTGGTCATAATGACCAGAGGTAGAGTTGTTGTAGCCATCTGTCGTCATCTTCCTTGTGTGCGGCGACAATTGGTTGTGAGGGATGCCCTGCGACCATCAGGGGCCCCAAAGACCCCGGGGACGCATGTAAGGTCTGGTGCCAGCTGTACCACAGATGTTGGTGTGACGACAGAGGGGGGAGTGTATGGACTGACATCGGAGATTACCTGTTCTATGGTGTGGCCTGTCTTTCCTCGGGAGTCAGGTAACAGAGCAAGTTCATGGGGGGTATTGTTGGTTACTGTCTCATGTGGAGGTAATGTGATTCCTGAGGGAGCTTGTACGATGCTGTTTCAACCTCGGCCAGGTTCTGGGTTGGATTTATCTAAGGGAGCGATGCTTTACGTGAAAATGTTGATGGTCCCGGGTGGTTTCGTATTCCGTATGCAAATCGGAAATATTGTCCTGTTGAGCTGAGGAGAGAACCTGGCTGGGAGAGGTTAGCCTGTTACTGATGTCTCCCAGGAAGAGGCTAGTCAGGTTGTAGGGTTATTCGCTCTGTTCCAGTAATGGAAAGGGCGGGAGGACAAGCTTT
>NC_051409.1:19393126-19393223 GCF_015228065.2 Penaeus monodon | reverse complement strand
TTGGGAGGATCATTGCGAAAACCTTTGAAGTGTCCTTCGAAGACTTCGGGATGCAAATTTGTCTTTAAAGTTGTCAAAGTGTACTTTTATCAGAAAG
>NC_051409.1:19392472-19392748 GCF_015228065.2 Penaeus monodon | reverse complement strand
CATCGTCAGCTGAAGGAGCTGAACTAAATTACTCAGATGTTGAGAGGGGAAACTTTGGGTGTTGATTTGGCTTGAAGGTAAATCGGACTCTCATACAGGGATATCCGGTAGAGATTCATAGTGTCACAAGCCATTAATCTACTTGTTTGAGAATAAGATGAATCTGATCGTCTGGCAAGGTGGAGGGTGACTGTGGCCAACTTTTATAATCGGTTGCAGTATCTCCTGGTAAGGACAATGTTTCTAGCGGATGCATTATGAAGTAGAATGATTTTC
>NC_051409.1:19391140-19391257 GCF_015228065.2 Penaeus monodon | reverse complement strand
AGCGTCAGAATCAAAACCTGGTAATGAATTATGAAACAATACGTTTAATTCATATCGGTTATTCTGAATGTCCTTTATAAAAGTTTTCGTTTTTATTATTTCAAGTTTTGCGTTTCT
>NC_051409.1:19390978-19391090 GCF_015228065.2 Penaeus monodon | reverse complement strand
TGAATGGTTCCAAGGAGGCTGAATATCAAAAGGCGAAAAAACCGACTACCAAAACATGCGCTGTAAAAGGGTTTTGAAAAAAGAAAAGGAAGAATAAATATTTACATTAAAA
>NC_051409.1:19390450-19390572 GCF_015228065.2 Penaeus monodon | reverse complement strand
GGGGCATCGATGAATTGACCTAATTGGTAGATTTTTATTGAATTTAAAGATATTTTTACTTTTTTTAGGTAAAAAAAATTATAGAAAAGGGTCATACTTTAATAAGAAAAATCTATTGTTAT
>NC_051409.1:19389603-19390252 GCF_015228065.2 Penaeus monodon | reverse complement strand
ACGAGACGGCTTCCAGGTGGTTTTGGTCATGGTGTAGTGGTACTTTATTTCCCAAGTATCATAACTTTGAGTTTCCCCTTTTTAATTACCTGGGTAGGGTTTAACGTCTCAAATTTTGCATGGGGGTAGGAACACATGAGGATCAGAACACATTTGGGATGCGATACAGTAGAAGGCGTCTGATTTATGTTGTGTAAGTGTATGTGTGAATGTCAGTCTGTATGTGAAAAAGAAGTTAAACCCATGCAGGATCGACCCAGCGAGCGTGGTAAAATTTTAAGCAGTCCTTGTGTTACCCGATTATGGTTAGAGGGTTTCTTTTAACTTTCATAGTTATATACTTCAAAAGGTCTCATGTTTAGTATACTTCAAGTTTAAACCTTTATTTTGATATTCTTGTTATTTTCAGTGTGTTTAAAATAGCTCATTCCTTAGTGTAAAAATGTTCAGAAGTCCCAAAAAATAGCTCATTCTTTTGGGGTAAAAATGCTCAGAGAAAAATTATTCATGCTTCTGCTTTTCCCTCCATAGTCCTTGAGATTATTCATTTAAGAAAAAATCGTTTAAAAGAAAGGTAAAGATAGAGAGAAGCCATTATATTTATTGTATAATTTGCTCCGATAAACGAGATTTTCTCCCCAGTTGTTAC
>NC_051409.1:19389370-19389525 GCF_015228065.2 Penaeus monodon | reverse complement strand
AAAGACATCCTTTAGTCTGGCTATGGTATCCCCCATAACCACAACCCAAAAAGAACAAAAACTAAAAGCATAAAGAAAAAAAATGAAAAATGAGGGAGCACAGAGACTAAAAATAAAAGAGCGGAGCTCAGGGTTCCGTGTGCGGGCCTTTCCCG
>NC_051409.1:19385326-19385396 GCF_015228065.2 Penaeus monodon | reverse complement strand
CACGTAGCTAACATCATACCCTCTCATGTTTTGCTAATATTTCAGTCATCTTCAAGCTGCCTGCACTCGC
>NC_051409.1:19381406-19381677 GCF_015228065.2 Penaeus monodon | reverse complement strand
GTTTTCATTTTGAATGACATCCTATAAAAAAGAATTGACCAACTTTAGACATATTGACACATGGGTGGACCCTTCCCCTACCTAGGCCAGCCTAGATATAGGAGGTACCGACTGTAATCGGGTTTATACGGTAAATGACATAATTTGAAAATAGAAAATTACCAACTCTAACACTTGACGAGTGGATGGCCCCTACCAACCCCTAAAATTGGACCCTTACCCTTACTTAGGCTGGCTTAGATATTGGATGTACCAGCTGCTATCAGTTTGA
>NC_051409.1:19380592-19380728 GCF_015228065.2 Penaeus monodon | reverse complement strand
TATTATGTATGTATGTATACAAACAAAGAAGAAAAACGAAAAAGAAGAAAAGAGTAAAAAATATATCAATATACATAAACGTCCGGATGAGAGCAGCAAGCTCGTGTGAGTCGGGTAAAAGCCTACACGCACAAGT
>NC_051409.1:19380109-19380347 GCF_015228065.2 Penaeus monodon | reverse complement strand
CTTGGATTTTAATATATGGTGTGTACATGTATTATGGCTATACGAGTATGTATTTGTATGTGTACGTTCATTGCGGAAATATTGTATGTCTCTGTCATACATCCATGTGCATTTCTGCCCTCCATGTGCACTGACGCGGCACTGTTACCGCGTGCAGCTGAATTATTAATCCTATAAACGGTTTTAAGTTCGAGGGAAAAAATATCGGCAAACTGAGGTAAGAAATCAAGTATATAAT
>NC_051409.1:19378961-19379807 GCF_015228065.2 Penaeus monodon | reverse complement strand
GTCATTATAGTTATGGGCCGAAATTAACTATTAGTATGAGAAAAGGCTATGTGGACACTGGGGATTTAAAATTGTATTAGTATAGAATAAGGGCCACAGTCAGTAAAAAATTTCTTGCAACAAAATGCTATTCAGGGTTTTGGGTTTGGGGCCCGACAATGTACCTGTAATTCTCTAAATTTTTGCTTCACTTAAAATTGATTGCAGGGAGTAAATCCCTTATCTATAATATCCTAGATCATAACAAGGGGACTATTTTGGGGTTCCGGGATGGCAACCCATTGATGATATGCTGGGAAATTTGGTTAACTTGTATTCCCAAATATGCCCCCCTTTATTTAGAACTAATTGCAGCTAGTACCTCCTATAGCTAGGCTGGCCTAGGTTGGGCAAGAGTCCAATTAGGGGAGTCTGGTAGGGCCCACCCACTATTAACGTGTCTGGAGTTGGTAATTTTTTTTTTCATTTGTGTCATTTATCATATAAACCTGACTGCAGCTGTACCTCCAATATCTATGCTGCATAGGTAGGGCAGGGTCCAATTTGGGGAGTCTGGTGGGCCCCACTCACGCATCTTATATCTGGAATTGGTCATTTTTTTTTTTTCTGGGATCCATTCATCATGTAAACCCGTTGCAGCTGGTGCCTCAAAATCTAGGCTACCTAGATAGCCTCGGGGCAGGGGGGCCATATTTAGGGGGGTCTATGTCAACGTCCCTAGCCGATTTTCCATATTAAACTTTTAGACTCTGTATACTGAACATTTCATTTGGGCTTTAAATTTTGACGTGTGCCTCTTTTCACCTATGCTACCTATTTAAAAAAGCCCCTTCTGGGGGTCTCCTC
>NC_051409.1:19378765-19378939 GCF_015228065.2 Penaeus monodon | reverse complement strand
TTGATAATTTGTTTTCTGGGGTACCTCGCATCTATGTCAGACCCTATTTTTGCCCCTTATGGGGGTTCCCACCCTTTCCCCATCACCAAGGATCCCCGTGACCCACAAAAAAACCCCTGTCCTTAGATATTGGGTACCTACCTCGTCTAACCTAATGTCACTGGCTGCTGGTCA
>NC_051409.1:19375942-19376083 GCF_015228065.2 Penaeus monodon | reverse complement strand
CTTCATAGGGAGTAGACCTCCTGTTACTGCTTAGCCTGCCGTTCAAAGTTTGGGAATTAAAAGGCAGAAAGCATCACGATCCCGTCCCCCGACTGACCCAGAAAAAGTTGAGTAAAGGGAGGGGAAAAAAAAAAAAAAGGT
>NC_051409.1:19369863-19372120 GCF_015228065.2 Penaeus monodon | reverse complement strand
CCACCCCCTTTGTAAAAGGGCAATATCTCTAAGATCAACATGCTCTCTACTTATGTGGGTAAAAAAAAAAAAGCACAAGGCATCTTTGCACTAGAAAAAACAGGGCTTTGCCCTTCTGACTGCCATAACAGCACATTTCTCTGATGGGGTCCTCAATGGCCCAGGAAACCCCCCCCCCCCATTGCTTGTCTTACTAGGGGGTCTTTCCGTGTCGATCGAGGGAAAACCCCTTATTTTTTCCCGATGTAAGTCATGCACGGAAAGATCACCCTTTTAAAAAGCCCCGTTTTTTTTTGATAACCAGGTAAGAGGTCAAACTCTGATTTTATCCTAAATAATCTATCCATGAAAAGCCCTTGGGGTCAGTGATTGTTTGCTTTTTTTCACTAAAATTGAAATATTTTTTTTCCCACACACAAAAACTACCCTTTTAAACCCGGGAAAGGGCCCAATTAAATTTCCTCTTCATTTATATTTTTCACTTTTACAGTCCTAAAACTCTTAGCACCATCTGTCACATATCATTATATGTAAGGCCCTGTTTTGAAGTTTCATGCCTCCACAACCACAGCTAGTGATTAGTCGGTGTGTTCGCGGGATGGTGCCGCATAAGAAAAGAATAGTACATAGACCTCATTTTGTTGCAATTGTAAGAGCTCTTGCAACCCTGGTTTTGGCCCACATCTTGTACATCATTAGCATTAACCGCTGATTCTCCATTCACGACGTCACCAGCAGGCAGAGACCCTCCTTCTTGTAGATGCATCTCTTTCCATTACTCACTGAAGTGTTATATTAAAGCGCCTCCCTATAAATTCATAACGCAGGATAACTGGCCCCATTTAATTGCAACCATAAATAGACGACTTACAACTGCGTCATGTCGATAACTTTAGTGTACACCGCCATTCATCCCAATGTCTCCCATACTCTGTTATCAGAGCGACACTTTTTTCCCAATTTTCTTAATTCAAACCGTTTCTAAGGACTGATTATAAACCAATGAAATGTTGGCATCACTATTGGTAAATCCCTTGATCACTTCGCGCACTATATATATATTTTATTACTAGCATCCAATCTGGTCACCGCAGTGCTCACTGTCACACAACCACATCGGCAACACTATGCCCTCCTTTGCAACCGCCCATTTCGCCATACCTTATTCCAGTTGTATTGGCAACAACCTTGCTCGTACCATACTCTCAATGGGCTGCGTTTAATTTCCTTCTCCCACAGGGTCCAATATCTTTGCCCTCCATGATAACGGTGGCACAGCAAATGTGGGTGGCGCCGCGGGAACCCAGGCAGAGAGGGCGCTTGAGGCATTCCTGCTCCTCCAGTGAAGATTGCATCAAGATGTGATGACCTTGCCAGAAACCATAATGTTCAACTGCCCATAATATCTGTGTGCAAATGTAATTGCTTCGTTAATTTCAGTGTTTTTTTTAATGGCAAAGTTCATGGATTATGTAAGGAAATTTGAATTAACAGATTAACGTGTGAAAGAAGTACAGACTCCTCTCTTGCTAAATTTTATGCCACATGCAGTTTCTGGGTCAAAGCTTTCTGAAGGTGTTTGACCTTCCTCTCTCTAGGCCGGGTCATATTATCCTATTATCATGTCGCCAAAAATATTCTGCAGTTAGCATAGGGAACCTAGGGAGTAACTAAACTGCTTAGCTAAGCCTTGAGTGCGTGTTTTTGCGAGGCGTATGAGCTCTTGCTCGTGGCATAACTGTAGCTGCGTCTATTCTTTTCAGCCATCCAAACACTGTATCAGGCCCCAGAGCCGGGCTGTGTCCAGTAAATTGGTTTGTTGCTTGCCAATAAGCTTGCTGTCGAAGCTAAACGTTTCCGATATTCCTGGTTATCATTCTTCCAATATCAGCACTGGCTACTTGAAAATGTTCTTCACCGCATCTAATTCATTTCATGACACGTGCGTACAATCGCATCAAACAAAGATCCTTCCATTTTTGCCTATGCGGCCAAACTAGCCTAATTACAAATTTAGTCCCTTGTGCATCACCGCGAATGTTGTAACTAAACTTTACACTGCGCTTATTAAAGAAATTCGTGTACAAGAACCTCAATAAAGGATCATGAAAATACTCCCTACTCGGCTTGCTTCGTTCTGCACGACGTTTCTCAGCACCCAGAATCCCCGTCCCTTTCTGTGGGGAAGGAGGGGAATGGGAACCAGCACAAACGCGAAAACAAGCTCACACAATTAATAGTTTCAACTGAGTATTAA
>NC_051409.1:19366767-19367225 GCF_015228065.2 Penaeus monodon | reverse complement strand
ATTTATACACACACACACAAGATCGGGTCAAGACCTGATTTAGTGATCCCTAGCCGCAGAGATGGGAATTTTCATTTTTGGAGTAAAATAATGTGGGGTGTATCACTTTTATTTATTATTTTACTTGCTAAGGTTGTGACAGAGTTGGAATTTCCCAATCATATGTAAATGCTCATCAATGAAAGAATATTGTGGTTGGGGAAAATTTAAATTTTTGTCAAGGAAATTATTTCATTATTGAAGTTTTGTGGGTTTTATATAGAGTTATTGTTTTCAAGTGTTGTTTTTCGCTATTATCTCGTTTTTTAAATTTTCATAAATTTATAATAATCTTTCATGAATTATGGGCCTATCGTGATTACCTTGATGTTTATATGTATATTATTTCCCGGTGGATCAAACATAAATTATTGTGCATTCAATACGTGAGTCTCCCTTGCACCGCCCCCTAGAAGTGG
>NC_051409.1:19355179-19355677 GCF_015228065.2 Penaeus monodon | reverse complement strand
AGCATCATCAAAATCGGACCAGCATGCTAACACACATTCAAGCTGATACTTGCGTCTTTAGTTATGATATTTTTCCAAGCAAGTAAAAAGCACCAGATGCGGCTAAGCAAGAGACCCACGCGACGGCAACACTGCTGATATTGCCATGTAGTCTATTGTTTTCCTCGGCTCATTAAGTCGGTTTTATACAAGAAAACACGCATTACTCGACCAACTTTCTCACTCGGATGATGTCTTTTATGCAACTCTGTAGAAGAAGGAAGAGAAAAGCAGAAACTAATTGCTAATTTCTAATTACAGTTTGTAACGGATTTTTTTTTAGATTTTGTTCCCGAACGTTGCAATCAATTAAAGCGATGCTAAAAACAAGACTTATTTTCTCCACTTCCCTTTTCTTAAAACATGAGTTTGATTGAGGTACGAAGTGCTTCTCGAGGAACTAGTATTTCATGAGTAGAGTGAAATATTCCTTTTTAATGCATAAAACTTTTTGTAATG
>NC_051409.1:19354348-19354562 GCF_015228065.2 Penaeus monodon | reverse complement strand
ATGACAGACAGAGACAGATTGATATATATGTATGCGACAATAATAGCATATATGACCTAAACAGAAAAAATTAATACAGTAAACAAAGACATCACTGGGTCTTGAACAGAAAAACAAAATCACTGATAAAGTGCGTTTGGTGAAGAGTTTGTTAGCTTTGTTGGCGCCTTTTAGTGAGACAGCGTTTGCAATAGTAACGCTACTGGCACTGGTC
>NC_051409.1:19353369-19354184 GCF_015228065.2 Penaeus monodon | reverse complement strand
CATCAAAAACTGATTTTTTTTCAAGAATGGCGTCAGTCTTGTTCTAACACATTGTTTTCCGAAACTGCCCCTTACGTTTTCCTTCGATTCCCTCGGGACTTTATTCCAAAAGTCAGATCCCCTCTGGGATTCTTCTTGAAGTCCCGAGACACGAACTAATGAAGTCCAGCCAGCCTCAACATATCGTAAGTAAAGTCTAACAGTCAACTCATCTCACACGATCTCAAATTGCTAATCCTCGTCCACTGCCAACAAGGACTACATTTTAAAGTATTTATATATTTTATTTTCAGTTTTAAACTTCTTTCTTATAATAAAATTTACGGCGATAAAAAATATGCAGTCCAGTGCATCATCGAGCAAAGTTGAATTTAGGATTTAATTTATTTAGAAAAATAATGCAAGATGAGTGTCAAATTTAAATCAGGATACCAATGGAGAATATGTTTTGTCGTAACCATGAAACCTATGTGAGCATTCTAATGATTATAAAGTTTACGTCATTAAATCAACAACAGCCAAGAGGTGTATAAAACCGTTCACGATATATTCTAATAACAAGTGCAAAGGAAATAGTGGCAAAGTCGAATATAGAAGGATTAAGTGCAATTCACCTAAACGTAATGAAAACGCCAGTGGAGAATTCTAACTGAGAAATGAAATAAAAGGGCAATGGAGCACGCATAAAATTACGCCCTTTTAGAGCCTCGGCGCTGAGGAGAGCAAGCCTTTAGCACTGAAATCCAAATTCAATTAAAAGACAACTACATTCCCGACTGTTCCTACCCCTTTCTCCCCATCTCCCATTTGTCCCT
>NC_051409.1:19345146-19345213 GCF_015228065.2 Penaeus monodon | reverse complement strand
TGGGGGGTACAGAACCCCCATTTTTACAGAACCTAATATGAAAGGGGGTTTTACCTGTTTTAAGCCT
>NC_051409.1:19332607-19332818 GCF_015228065.2 Penaeus monodon | reverse complement strand
ATTGAACCCATTAACATTTTTGACAAAAAAATAAAAAACATTCTATACCTTGCCCACCGTAATTATAGTTAAATGGAATGAAAGTACTTAGTGATCATGGATTAAATTATAAATTATAATTATGAGCCTTAGCTTATGTATTTATCCTTTTCACTAAAGTGAGCAGGTCATAAATCTTTGGTCAATGGAATAATGCATTGTATATTAACTA
>NC_051409.1:19332209-19332467 GCF_015228065.2 Penaeus monodon | reverse complement strand
CCATGTTCCAACAGATTAGAGGAATGCTGACTGCACTATTGGACCCATGTCATGGAGGAGGTGCTGAGAAGCGGCTTTTTTATCTTCGTGATGCTCTTGTCTCTAAACTGTTTAGACTTAAGGTTTGACCTCATATTTTAGTTGCTTTTAAAATGTAGTAATCAAAATCAAAGTGCTGGTATTATAATTGTAGGGTTGGACTTGGCTAAAACTCTGTTTCTTTAGTTGACATCTATTTTTCCTGATTTACATCCTCTG
>NC_051409.1:19328994-19329852 GCF_015228065.2 Penaeus monodon | reverse complement strand
ACAGTGTACTGTGGGAGGCCTGGGTCGAGGAAGAGGTGAGGGGTCACTAAACCGCTCGGCCACCTAAACAGGATCATCCTCGATCCAGCTGCAGTGGGTGAAGTTGAAGATGAAGTCTTGACGACGGTGATGCAGGTAGTCTTGGTCCCGGCGGGGCGAGCAGGCGGAAGTAAGATGTAGGCTGGCAGCAGGGGGAACAGGTGCGGCGTGACCCTCGACTGAGCGGGTCTCAGGATAGGCGACTTGATCATCTCTGGGCCGAAGGTGTCTGTGAAAGACCAAGGGACGCGCGCTCTGGGGAAGACAATGGCAACGAAGTAGCAGGTGTGGGGTCAGGAGCAATACCTGTGGGAGTGATACTAGTGAGGGAACGTTGTCGATCGAATTCATCCTCATAGTGAGTGCTGGCTAGTTTGAGCGTGTCAAAGTGATACCAGGTTTGGTTGTAGGTAATGAGATTTTGACATAGCGCTTTGTTATGTCACACTTTCAGAACTCGTAATGGTCCTTCGAAGTCAGGAGCAAGTTTAGGCATAGGAGAGGACTTATCTGATACATGATGGAAGACGAGGGCACCGTCGGCGATCTCCTTCTGTCGGGCTATTTTGTGTTGCTGAGCGATGATGCAGTCCCTTTCCACACGCAGGTGCTCACGTGCGATGCGGTAGGCTTCTTGCTTTCGGGCGATCACGATCTTCGTGTAGTCATCTCCGTAGGAGTTCATAGGGGAGACGCTGGTCGTCTCCGTACACAACGTAGTTGGGGATGTCACCTAGGGAGGAGTGGAAGGTGCTGTTGATGGCAGCCTGAGTGATGGGAATCCATAGGTCCCACTTATTGTCTTGTGCGTTGATGGAG
>NC_051409.1:19328181-19328507 GCF_015228065.2 Penaeus monodon | reverse complement strand
AAGTTTTGAAAATGCCTTGATGTCCCGAAGTATGAGAATCGTGGAATAGCTCGAGCACCGTGGGGACGATGACTTCGGGGATGACAAGTTGGTGGTACGTACGGAGTTGCTTGGATCCACGCAGTTTCTTGGGAGCTGATTTCCGGAAAAGCAGGCCGTCCCAGAGGTAGAATTCTTCGATGGGGAGATTTTGATTCGTCGCCGGAAGCTTAGTGTTATCCTTAAGGTGAGCGATGATATCAGCATACAGTGGGTCATCTCGTTGCTTTGCCTGGAGTTCGAAGGGGCTGAGGACAGAAGGGTGATTGACTGAGACATTACGTGAT
>NC_051409.1:19327083-19327572 GCF_015228065.2 Penaeus monodon | reverse complement strand
CGTAGACCGGTTGAGTCGACGATGTGGCCCAAATACTCAGTTTGTTTGCGGAAGAACTGGCATTTCTTGACGTTTGTAGTCAGATTTGTGTCGGTAAGGTGTTGGAAGACTAGTTTCAATTTACATTCGTGGTCTGCAATGTTCTTGGAGGCGATTAGCAAGTCATCTAAGTAGAGGAAGGCTACATCACCAATTAAGCCTTGTATAATCAGTGACATTAATCTCGAGAAGGTAGTAGGGGAATTCCTAAGACCGAAGTGCATTCCAGTAAAAGCAAAATGCCCGTGTGGAGTAGTAAAGGCGGTGAGGTCCTATGAAGATGGTTCCATCTCGACTTGAAGGAATCCATGTGCTAAGTCTATCGATGAAAAGATAGCATGACCCACACCTATTTCTTGGAGAAGAGTGCGTATCGACGGTATGGGGTAGCGGTCAGGAACGGTGGCTACGTTCAAGCAGCGGTAGTCGGTGACGTCGTGCAGAGATCCA
>NC_051409.1:19326751-19326822 GCF_015228065.2 Penaeus monodon | reverse complement strand
GGAACCTCATGAAAGCTGTACTGTTCATAGATACCTATGTGTACACTTTTTCCATTTTCTTATTTCATCTA
>NC_051409.1:19320323-19321008 GCF_015228065.2 Penaeus monodon | reverse complement strand
TACAAGCAAATTCCATTATAGGACCTTTAAAAGAGGCTGGCGAATTCTCTATAAATGTCTGGGGCACTCCCCGCCAGGGTTTCTCGATATAAGATAATGTGGCATTTTCCTTGCACTGCTTTCTCAGGACCTATTAAGAATAATGTGGCTTTTTCTAAATATGAAAAATTCTTAACTCTTGACTGTTAGATGCAGGGGGCAAAAAGCGGGATTGAAAAAAAGATGAATAAAAATACAAAAAAAAAGAATGAAGTTTTAGGAGGACGGTTTTAATAGTAATGGTTAAAAAGCAAAAAAATATCCTAGACTAAAAGCACAAAGGGAAAGTTTTTTGCAAAAGGGTAAGGGGTTGTTAATGGTTAATTTTAGATGTGCTACATCCAAAAAGTCATAAACTTTTGGGGATAGTATGACAGAAAAGAGAAAAAGGGGGGGAAATTAAAAAAGAGTGATGAGAAATTGGGAAGGCGGGAAAGGGGGGGGGGGGGGGGTGACAATACTCCCAATAAAGATCGACTTGGAGCAAAAACTTCAATATTTCTTTGTAAAATTATCATGAAAAAATAGTAAATATTGGGTAAAAATGGTTCCAAAGAAAGGAGACAAATTGGACAATGAAAAAGGGGATCGGGGGGGAAGTACTTGTGTATTGGAAGGAACAGAAAGTATAACATAAAAGGAAAGG
>NC_051409.1:19319267-19319393 GCF_015228065.2 Penaeus monodon | reverse complement strand
AGCCATTAAAATTTCAAATATTTATGAAGGAGTGAGATTTGGGGGGGAAAAAGTTTGTCTCCATGCCCCACAAAAATGGGCATGGAAATTTGGGGGAGTGAGTGGAAAGACAGGGATTAGAAAGTT
>NC_051409.1:19318827-19319240 GCF_015228065.2 Penaeus monodon | reverse complement strand
CCCAAAACTGCAAAATGTCTGAAAAAAAGTTGAGTGACGGAATAAAAATAATAAAAAAAAAAGATTCTGAAAAATCAATACTTTATTCAATTAATTTAGAGCCTAAAATTTTGACAATTCAGTGCATAACTTTTTGGATGCCCTAAAAAAAACAATTTTTCTACTTTAAAAAAATTTTTGGGGCATTTTTTTTTTTGGAGAAGTACTTTGGGGGAATGCTACCTTGAAAAAGAAAATGGCCATATGCCTTCTTTTTGGTTCGTTCACAGGTAATAAATTTTGTCTTCCTTTTCACTTTATCTAAGGGGGGTAACCATTCCAATAGTTGGTGGGGCCCTTTACCAACTGATCTGCTACGTTGATGCCTGAGATTCTTTCACTTCCACCTAAAAAGGAAAACACAAACAGTTAGC
>NC_051409.1:19318606-19318729 GCF_015228065.2 Penaeus monodon | reverse complement strand
TACCCCTTTTAAAGCATATATTATGACAAAATTGCTTTTAACTTTGCCATACATATTAGATTGCCAAAAACTTTATTCCGACAGAACCAAACCAAATGCGATGATATGATAAAGTTAATTTTG
>NC_051409.1:19317658-19317841 GCF_015228065.2 Penaeus monodon | reverse complement strand
GGCTAGATAATAGCTAGTGTAGCTAATGGGATATATATAGTGTTTAATAAGATAGAAAAAAAATTAAGAAAACTTTCACAGATGAACATCTCTATAGATAATGAGCACCAAAGGGAAACTGGGTTTGTATGTGTGTGACTGTGACATCACAAGAGTGAATGAGAGCATGATTGGATGCCAGAG
>NC_051409.1:19314581-19315020 GCF_015228065.2 Penaeus monodon | reverse complement strand
CAGGCAAGGGCAAATCAGTGGGATGTAGCTCAACCTGTGGTGCCAGGTAGGTATGATAGGGACTGCACCAGTAGAAATGGTGCAAAGATGTTGTTTCCCCATGTTCAAGAGAAAAGATGATAAACTGACAGGAGGTGATTAGGTTGCCCAGGATGAGTCCGAAATGAAGCGGACTGCAATCCTGGGAGATGCCATATAGGTCAACTTTGAGGTTAGTTACATCCACCCCAAAAAGGGGAACACAAAGAAGATTGCTCAGGTGATGACCTCTGAACCTATCTCATGAGAGGAGTTCAAGAGGGACATTCATGGGATAAATGCTTAAGGGACGCCAAAAGATATTAGAAGAAATCCTTTGAAGAGTAAATAAATAATGACAGAGCTATCCACATGAATTTCATTCTTTTAAGAGTGTGGCCTTTACCAGAGGATGTGTCAT
>NC_051409.1:19313001-19313589 GCF_015228065.2 Penaeus monodon | reverse complement strand
GTTCTTGGCAATCTTAATATAGTAGTGGCAAAGTTAAAAGCAACTTTGTCATAACTATATGTTCATATAAGGGTAATTGTTTCTTTCATTTGATTTTCCTTTTTTGACCATTTTCCTTTCTTTTGCTATTACTCTTTATGTATATCTGAAATCATGTCTTTTTTTTTTCTTTTTGCATAACTGTTTGTGATTTTCTTTTTTAGGTTGGAAGTGAAAGAATCTCAGGCATCAACGTAGCAGATCAGTTGGTAAAGGGCCACCAACTATTGGAATGGTTACCACCCTTAGATATAAGTGAAGAAGTGCAGACAAAATTTATTACCTGTGAACGAACCAAAAGAAGGCATATGGCCACTTCTTTATTCATAGGACTAGCATTCTCCCAAGTACTTATCCTGCAAAATAAAAATGCCCTAAAAATTTTAAGTAGATGAAATTGTTAGTTTTATGCAGTCCTAGAAAAGTTATGCACTGAATTGTCATTAATATTAGGCTCTGAATTAATTGAATAAAGTATTGATTTGTCAGAATACTGTTTTTTTATTATTATTATTCACGTCACTCAACATTTTTCAGACATATTTGCAG
>NC_051409.1:19312842-19312960 GCF_015228065.2 Penaeus monodon | reverse complement strand
AATCCCTGTCTTTCCACTCACTGCCCCAATTCCATGCCCATTGTTGTGGGAGAGCATAGGAGACAAACTTATTCCTTCCCAATCTCACTCCTTCATAAATATTTGTATATTAATGGCT
>NC_051409.1:19311700-19311831 GCF_015228065.2 Penaeus monodon | reverse complement strand
CCCTGATCCCTTGTCTCATTGTCCAATTAGTCTCCTACTCTGGAACCCATTTTTACCCATATCATTTACTGATTGTTTCATGATAACTATTTTACAATGAAATATTGAGAGTTTCTGCTCTCATAGATCTG
>NC_051409.1:19310978-19311448 GCF_015228065.2 Penaeus monodon | reverse complement strand
AACCAGTCCTCCTCACACTTTCATTCTTTATTTTTGTATTATTATTCATCTCTCTTTCAATCCCGCTTTCCCTTCCTCCTGCAGTCTAACAGTCAAGAGTTAAGAATTTTTCATATTTAGAAAATGCCACATTATTCTTAATAGGTCCTGAGAAAGCAGTGCAAGGAAAATGCCACATTATTCTTAATAGGTCCTGAGAAAGCAGTGCAGGGAGTGCCCCAGACAGTTATAGAGAATTATCTGCCCAGCCTCTGTTTGAAAGGTCCTATAATGGAATTTGCTTGACACAGTTCATTTATAGTCATATTAGTGCAGGTAACACTGATGAAGTTTTACACTTAAGGCCTCTTCGGTAATGATAATTGAACTCTTTAATGAAAAAGAACAGAATGCATATCCTGGCTGGGGAGGTAATGACATCACTGCTCATCCTAGGTGCTGATTAGGATGTACTGCTGCCAGTTGTAAGA
>NC_051409.1:19300354-19300724 GCF_015228065.2 Penaeus monodon | reverse complement strand
GCCATCGATACGTTCTAGTCATTATTGATCATTTCACTCGCTATTTGCAATTGGTTCCTCTTCATTCTAAGAATGCAGAGACTGTAGCAGATGCTTTCGTGAAGGAATATGTTACTCTGTTTGGGCCTCCGAAAGCATTATTAACAGATAACAGGGCAGAGTTTATAAATGCATTATTTAGAGATGTTTGCAGGATATTGCAGGTAAAAACAAAGTATGCCACCGCTTACCACCCACAGGCTAATGGTATGGTTGAGCGCGGGCAATCGTGTCATAAAAGATTCGTTGGCAACACTTGTGGATCAACGCCCAACGACTGGAACGATCTTCTCCCGTATGTAGACTGGCGCTAAACAGGGCACTGCATCGC
>NC_051409.1:19299428-19300252 GCF_015228065.2 Penaeus monodon | reverse complement strand
GCGTGAGAGCTGAACGACGCCCGAGAGCCCTGCAGTCCAGGTTGCAAGAGACTCCAGAGAAAGACAGGCGCGAGATCACGACAGGCGTATGAGACGTCATGCAGGATTTGACGTGGATGACCTCGTCCGGTAAGAGAAGTTCGTCTGAGGACGCGAGCCCGAATGCAGCTTTGAGGCCCCGGTGGAACGGTCCCGTGCGAGGCTGTAGATCATTGGTCCTGTGAACTATGTGGGGGCAGAACCCGTACACTCTGCGGGGCGAGATGATCTGCCATGCGAATCGTCTACGACCATACAGGCCGAGGCAGATTTGGAGTTTCCGGAGCCGCCACAGAGGAAATGGAAGAGGATGTGATGATCCAGGCCAGGCAAACGACGAAGTAGAGGAGAATGTCGATGATCCAGGCCAAGTACACGACGAATGGAGGATGATGCACATGACCCAGCCCAGGTCGAGGGTGAAGGTTTGGAGAGGATGAATAAAGTGGAGAACAAGGCAAACCAGGCGCAGGGTTGGAGTTGCATGTATTTTACCAAAGGGGAGTGGGTCTTTACCAAGGGGAGTCGGTCAGTGGTTGTGAACCCCAGAATTTTCTCACGTATATACTCTTAATCACTGCTCTTTATTCCCTTATAAAACCACAAACCCTGTGCATCTCTTTCAGTTGTAAAGTCCTGGTTGTCCCTGAGAAAGGTAGACGATTACGTCTCCCGTCCATATCTGCCCCAAAATATCCTTTCAGGAGCTGATGGTGAGCGCCAGTCGCCGCTACACGCGACGCCGAAGCACGCCAACTCGGCGTTGGCGCGCTTTCAGGGGGGGT
>NC_051409.1:19295661-19295738 GCF_015228065.2 Penaeus monodon | reverse complement strand
TTTTAAAATAAAATATATGCATTGTTGTGTGTGTTGTGTTGTTTTGATTATGTATGTAAGAAATATAATTTCTAGTT
>NC_051409.1:19295399-19295483 GCF_015228065.2 Penaeus monodon | reverse complement strand
TTAACGAAAAGCCTATATATACATAATAGCCCTTGTGTGCTATTTTTTTCTATTTTTAAAAAAATGTATTTTTATTTATTTCCT
>NC_051409.1:19295098-19295277 GCF_015228065.2 Penaeus monodon | reverse complement strand
TTTAGTTTGTTAGGTTAGGGAAAAGGGAAGTTACTTTGGGTTTAGGTTATTTTAGTTAAGTAAGTTAAGGTGGGTTGGGTTTAAAGAAAAAGTAGGGGGGGGGGTAGGGACTTTTAAGATCTTTTGGGTTTAACAGTACCCAAAAAACAATCTCACAACGCACAGGGGCACACACATCC
>NC_051409.1:19294925-19295013 GCF_015228065.2 Penaeus monodon | reverse complement strand
AAAAACTTTTATTTTTTATATATAAAAATATATATTTAAATTTTGCATATGTTAATACAATCAAAGCACACATACACCATACAAACAC
>NC_051409.1:19294713-19294828 GCF_015228065.2 Penaeus monodon | reverse complement strand
ACCCAAAGTAAACCTTGCTTTTCCTTAACCCAAGTATAGGCGAAGAATAGGAAATAAATATGAGGATTAAAAAAGGCTTTTTTCTACAACCTAATCGCTCAATATAATATAAAAT
>NC_051409.1:19294366-19294469 GCF_015228065.2 Penaeus monodon | reverse complement strand
GTTTTTTGCTCTTTTAAAAATTGGGAACAAGGTCATTAGTATTATACCTTGCGCTTATTCCACATACACAAAGACCAAACACACACCCCTTATATTTATAAAA
>NC_051409.1:19293961-19294059 GCF_015228065.2 Penaeus monodon | reverse complement strand
AATAGCGTTAACTTTTTTAGATTAGGGTTTTAGATATTTTATAAGTATTGTAATTTTAATTAAATAGAGGAATTGGTTAATATAGAAATGAATTTTTT
>NC_051409.1:19293076-19293190 GCF_015228065.2 Penaeus monodon | reverse complement strand
AAACATTTAAATACCATTTTGGGATTATGTTTCTACTGTCTTAAAAGTTTATACATATTACTAACAATTTTTTCATTAAAAATACAAAAACATATCACAAAAATAAAGGACATG
>NC_051409.1:19292600-19292671 GCF_015228065.2 Penaeus monodon | reverse complement strand
AGATACAAGTGAAGGAGGAGGAGAGGGGGGAGAAAGAAGGAACTGAGAGATACAAGTGGAAGAAAGACAAG
>NC_051409.1:19288623-19288748 GCF_015228065.2 Penaeus monodon | reverse complement strand
GAACAGGAACGGGGATTGACATTTATATAATAGATATATATAAAGTATTATATAATATGTATTATAATTATATTTATTAAATAATATTTTAAAAAATTTATAGTAATGATGGTTGTGCCCTACTA
>NC_051409.1:19278864-19279011 GCF_015228065.2 Penaeus monodon | reverse complement strand
TATATCAATATATATGAAAAGTTTACTACAAACCAATAGAATATATATGCCCAAAATTAGAATTCTAAACTATAAATCCCAAAAAAATAATATTGCTAAAATTTTAAAAACTTAAGTACAAATCCATATAAAACACACCAAAAACCC
>NC_051409.1:19278018-19278348 GCF_015228065.2 Penaeus monodon | reverse complement strand
TAAAATATATTATAAAAAATAAAAAAATATATATATAATTTATATTTATATATATATATTTTATAGAAAATATATTTTATATTAATATTATAATATAAAAATTAAAATTAATAAAAAAATAAAAATATAATATTATATATATAATAAATTTATTAATATAAAAATATTTAATTATAATAAATTAGTTATTTAAAAATTTTTTTAAAAAAAAAAATATTATATATATATATATTTTTTTTTTTTAAAAAAAAAAAAATTAAATTTTAAAAAATAAATTTTATATTTTATTATGTATTATATATATATTTTTTTTATATATAATAAAAAAAA
>NC_051409.1:19273704-19274007 GCF_015228065.2 Penaeus monodon | reverse complement strand
TGTTTTTGTATACTATAAATATTGTTATGTAAAATTTCTTGTATATAATAAACAAAATTTATATATTTATTACTATATTAAATTTTTTTATGTAACAACATATAAAATATATATTAATAATCTAATATATATATAATATATAATAGTTTATAAAGAGAGAGAGAGAAGAGAGAGAAAGGATAGATAGATAGATAGATAATAGATAGTAAGTTTAAGAATATATTATAATTTTTAATAAAAATTATAAATATTATGGTGTATTAATATTTTTATGATTATTATGGTAACAATAAAATTTTTAAT
>NC_051409.1:19273402-19273640 GCF_015228065.2 Penaeus monodon | reverse complement strand
GAGAAGGAGAGAGAGAGAGAGAGAGAGTGATTAAGATAGATAATAAAAGTAGATAGATAATAGGTATAGATAATATTATAAAAAAAATTATATATTATATTTATATATATATATATAAATGTGTTATATATTTTTATGAATATATATATTGTTATAAAATATTATATATTATATAATATATATATATATTATATATATATTATATATATTTTAAAATAATTTCCCTTTACTCACTAAA
>NC_051409.1:19272992-19273073 GCF_015228065.2 Penaeus monodon | reverse complement strand
AATTAAAAACGATTCAGAAAGGGGCACCAATTTTCCGGTAGAAACTACGAAAAAAAGAAAACTCATTGCTGCACCAAAATA
>NC_051409.1:19265830-19266082 GCF_015228065.2 Penaeus monodon | reverse complement strand
ACATTAATATTTTAGGCTAGGATAGAGAATAAGGTTTGGCTTTTTTAAAAATCGTTATTTGGGTCAGGTTTAGTTTGGGTTAGGATTTTTTTGTTAGTTTGGCCATTTATTTTGGGGTGAGAACATAAGTTGAGTTAGGTTTAAAAATGTCAGGTTATGTTAAAATCTTATTTGGGTTAGGTTGAATTTTTTTTTTTTGGGTTTTGGGGTTGGTGATTTAGTTTAAAAAAGGTTTTATGTTGGGAGGGGGTT
>NC_051409.1:19264667-19264739 GCF_015228065.2 Penaeus monodon | reverse complement strand
CATTATTTTTTCCCCCCCCCCCCCAAAAAAAAATATATATGAAATTCATTTTTTAAAATTCTTTAAATAGAA
>NC_051409.1:19260872-19260973 GCF_015228065.2 Penaeus monodon | reverse complement strand
ATGGCGAAACCGTCATTTTCCCAAAGGGATTTAAACCAAAAAAATAGAAAAATTAAAAGGGGTATAATTTAATGAAACGTTTAAAAAGAAATACTCCCGAG
>NC_051409.1:19260613-19260806 GCF_015228065.2 Penaeus monodon | reverse complement strand
TACTGCTATCAACTGTATTATTTCATCATAAATAAATCAAGTTTAAATTTTTTTTTATATTCATTTTTATCCTTCCTTTATATACATAACGTATTTGATAATTTTCCCCCTTTAAAGACTTTTGGAAAAAAAGAAAAAAAGTCCCAAAAATCAAAACCATTTTTATTAAAAAATTTAAAATTGGGAAAGCCCC
>NC_051409.1:19260108-19260565 GCF_015228065.2 Penaeus monodon | reverse complement strand
CACTTTTAAAAAGGGGGGACTTTTTAAATAAAAAAGGAAAAAAACAAACCTCTTAAAAGCTGCAGAATTTTATGTTCCCCCAAAAAAGGGACGTAAAAGGCCCCAAAGGGACAAAAAAAAGATAAAAAACAGGAACATTGGACGGTTTTCTGAAAGGAAAATGATCGTGGTTTTAAAGAGCCAATGCCTGGTGCGCAACTCAAACAAAGGGGGTTGGGCCCCCTCTTTTTATGCAAAAAAGGTCGTGCGCCCCGGGAAAGGGTCAAAGGTGTCTGGATTAAGGGAATAAACCTTTTGGTTTCAATTTTAAAATTTTTTTTTGCCAAATCACTTTTTTTCCCCTGGTATATCAGATATTTTTGGGTTAAATTCATTTTGAAAGCTTCAAAATTTGCAGATATGCCCAAGATATAAAAAAAAAAAAAAAGTAAATTAAATGGGTTTTTAAGGTTTTATC
>NC_051409.1:19259371-19259830 GCF_015228065.2 Penaeus monodon | reverse complement strand
TTAAAAGTTCCTCACAGGGGGCAAAAACGAAAGGAAAAAAAAACAATAGAATAAAAAAATTTTCAGTGTTTTATATACTATACTAAAAACAAAATTTTTTTACATTTCCTGCAAACGAAACATTGTGCTGGGTTTAATCAGTAGTAGGGAGATGTCTTTATTTTTTTTAAAACCAATTTAAAAGAAAGACATGAAATGCAAAGGTTACGATTTTCTTTGAAGGCAGTGGGGCGGGAAAAAAAAGGGGGATTTTTTGGGGACTAGATAGGTGAAACTGTATATCATTTTTAAATTTCTATTTATTTATTTTTTTTATTTTTAAATTATTTCTATTATTTATTAAATTTTTAAATTTAAAACCCTTCCCTTATATCATTATAATACCAGAAACGCTATTATGACAAAAACCAACTATTTTTAATCCCCAAAAAATCAATTTAAAGGGAATAATAATGTGGG
>NC_051409.1:19259187-19259317 GCF_015228065.2 Penaeus monodon | reverse complement strand
TTATCATTCGAGTAGTTTTTATAGATAAACAACTTTAAGAGGGGCAGTGGTAAGTACAGTTTGGGACTAAGGCAGGGAAAAAAATGTTTTTTTAGGAATGAAAAGCTCTAGGGTTTACATTTTCCCCCAT
>NC_051409.1:19246750-19247047 GCF_015228065.2 Penaeus monodon | reverse complement strand
CCCCCATACCATCCCGGATGGAAATGCAGGATTTTCCCTGGAATTCTGACGGGCTACCCACGCCGACACAGTGGAGAGGATGCTACCGTTTTATTTTTTTTTAAAATAGTGTTTTTTTTGTCTTATTATATTTTGTTGAGTTATAATACTTTTCTACCTTTTTTCAACGAAGTATAAAGCCATTTCCTTTATCTATTTACTTTTTAAACACTCTTTTAGTTTGGGTAAAGTAACTCGCGTAACCTCTTTAATTTTGTTTTGGGTTTTTACATTCTTTTTATTGGGTATAAGGATTTC
>NC_051409.1:19246256-19246328 GCF_015228065.2 Penaeus monodon | reverse complement strand
CAAACGTTTTGTGGAGGATTTTCCCTGTTGTATTTTAATGTTTTTTTTTTGGTGACAATTTAAGTGTATTCC
>NC_051409.1:19239343-19239490 GCF_015228065.2 Penaeus monodon | reverse complement strand
CGCTGAAAATTTGTCATTAATATTATTTTTTTCAATTTTTATTATTCTTTTACGGGGTAGAAAATTGCAAAAATAATTATTTAACATAAAAATTTACAGTAATAAGGTATTATTTTAAAATAATGTATAAAAATTTTTAAAAAAACG
>NC_051409.1:19235189-19235256 GCF_015228065.2 Penaeus monodon | reverse complement strand
AAAACAGTTTGTGGGGGATTTCCCGTGTAGTATTTTAATTTTTTTTTTGGGACAATTAGGTTTTCCC
>NC_051409.1:19234768-19234854 GCF_015228065.2 Penaeus monodon | reverse complement strand
TGGATCACATATTACATTATTTTTAAATTTAAAACGTTTTTTACGTAAATTTCTGTTTTAATAATTTTTTTGCAATTTACTACCAG
>NC_051409.1:19234652-19234725 GCF_015228065.2 Penaeus monodon | reverse complement strand
TCATAGCGATTAGATTATTATTAATTATCATTTTTATTTTTATTGTATTATTTCAGTTTAATATATTTTTGGG
>NC_051409.1:19234215-19234303 GCF_015228065.2 Penaeus monodon | reverse complement strand
TTTTATAATTTTTTTTTATATCTTATTTTAATAATATCTTTATTACTGAAATTTTTACTGTTATAATATTTTTTTTTACAATTTCCCC
>NC_051409.1:19230901-19230999 GCF_015228065.2 Penaeus monodon | reverse complement strand
ATTTTTTTCATTTTTCACATTTAGACGTCTTTCCGTTCAAATGGTTCTTTTTTTTTATTTACATTTTTTTTTTTAAGGAATTTTTTTATTTTTAAAAT
>NC_051409.1:19218890-19218980 GCF_015228065.2 Penaeus monodon | reverse complement strand
CCCCATACCATCCCGGATGGAAATGCAGGAGTTTCCCCTGAAATTCTGACGGGATACCCACGCCGAACCACGTGGAGACGGATGCTAACG
>NC_051409.1:19218181-19218255 GCF_015228065.2 Penaeus monodon | reverse complement strand
CAAACAGTTTGTGGGGGATTTTCCCGTGTTAGTATTTTAATGTTTTCTTTTTGGTGTAATTTTAAGTGTATTCC
>NC_051409.1:19208788-19213556 GCF_015228065.2 Penaeus monodon | reverse complement strand
ACCCGTACCCCCATTTTTGGCGGCTAGCGGTGGGACGCGATAGTTTGGCTGTTTTGTTTACCAACAGTGCTTGTGCTAATATTGTTTACCACCGAGGTGATTAGTGCGATTGTTTTACCTTACGTAATGTTTTGTCATATTGTCTTGTAACTTTAAAGCGTGAATTTTAACGTTTATTATACGTTCAGGGGGAGGAGAGATTTGCAAAATCAGTGTTTAGTTTGCCTTTGCCTTATAAGTTCAGAGGGATAATTATACAGGTTTATAGGTCGCGGTCTTAATTGTTTTAGTGTAAGTATTTTATGAACGAGTGGCTTATTGTATTTTATTAACGTGATTATGGGGAAGAGAACACGTCGCAACATGGATACCGAGTCAGGAGCTGGACCGTCGGGAGCTCACGATACTTCGAGTGGCAGTGATTTGCCAGGGATGAGTCGCGAAATGAGCGCCGCGGCGGCCGAAAGAGATCCTCGGACGCGCGAACCACTGGATCTCTCGATGTACGAGGAACTTTCACAGCGGTACCAGCAATTGGCTGAACGATTTGTTGTGGTACAGGAGCAGTGTACTAGTTTAGCACGTCGAGTAGGTCAGGCAAATTCAGAGGAAGCCCAGATTGCAGGACCCCATGTAGAGTATATTTTACATAGAGAGTCGGTGCCGTCTTTTAGAGCAGAGATTCCCGCATCACAACCACTGAAACGAAATCAAGAGGTAGAATCTTGGATACGGCACGTCGAGAATGCCACTTATCCACATAATGATGCCGCGCTTATTCGCGCTGCGAAAAGTTCATGCCGAGGCACAGCAGATGTCGTTGTAAATTCGCCAATTTTTGACGGGATAAATTCATGGGAAGACTTTAAGAGTAAATTAAGGGCTAGATTTAGGGGTACATGTTCCTCTACAGATTTCTTCAGGCATCTTAATGATTACAAATTAGCCCCAGGTCAGGCACCCGCTGATTTCTTTGTAATGATTGAAACGACCGTGTATCAGGGAGTAAGAGATTATCCCCGAGCGATGGGCGCTCCAGACGAAGTCATGCGCCGAATCTTTTTGCAGGGACTTCCAATTTGGTTACGGGAAGCAATCGTGTTGCATGATGAGGGTCCGCTTCCGCAGTTAGTAGATGCCACGCAGAAATTTTGGAGCCTCCGCACGAGTGGTGGATCCGTCGAAGGACCGCCCACGGTCATTGATAGTTCTGTGCGCGAAAGTAATGCAGGCACCCCGCGTGATTCTGTGCGTTACTGTGGCGATAGTCCGCCTCGCCGCCGTTACCCGTATACCAACATGCAAACAAACACCCGGGATTCCAGGGAGAGGAGAGTGTTGCCAGATGTAAGATGTTTTAAATGTAATGCGAACGGGCACATTTCACGAAACTGTCCCTTTTCGCAGGCCCACGGAAGGCAGCCGTTCCCATCCTCTCGTGAGCCACGTCAGACGGGAACCCGAGGTTCAAACTCCCGAGATGCCCCTGGTGGCGCCCGTGAGTGATGCGATTCGCTCCGGCAGACCCATGATTCGTATCAGTGTAAATGGTATTATTTGTAATAGTTTTGTGGACACGGGCTCAGAAATAACTTTAATATGTGAAAAGATGAAGGAGAAATTGAACTTAAAAGGGGGGATTCAGCCTTCCTTTAGATCGCTAAGAAGCGCGTCGGGCCATTCCTTTAGAACGACGGAGGATGTAAACCTTTCTTTTGTTCTGAGTGATAGTGTAAAATGTACCCATAAAGTAAATATTGTAAATGACACGGTATCCTTCCCGGGAGATATTTTGATCGGGATGGATTGGTTGAGGCGATTCAATTTTCGAATGGTAGCATATCATTCACCTGCCCGTAACTACATGGTGTTCAATGGTGTCCGAGTCAGAATGGCATTCACAGATTGTCCCTCTTTAGGTCTCTTGGAGATAACAGAGCGTCGTACGCAGAGTTCAGGTACGCGTTGTGCGTCCGCAGAAGGTATCACGCCGGTCTTTTGTGCCGAAACAATCGTGTGTCAGCCTGGGTCTGGAATGTTTATTACGGGTGTAGTTTCGCGGGACTTCCCAGCATCGATTGTTCAGGTTGCAGGAAAGACTCCAAAGGTGTTAATTCCGCGAAGTATTGTGCAGGTGACAGATGGTAGTGTGCCAATTTGGGTTGTGAATGATCGTTACCAACCAGTAATTTTTCCACAAGGGAGCTGCATTGCCCAGCTTGAAGCTGTTAATGAGGTTTATTCAAATAAATTAGAGGGTCATTCTACAGGTTATTTAGATTGCCAGCAATTGCAGGAGGATTGTAGAGTGCGCGATCTTAGTTCAGTGGGTACTGAAAGTTGCATTTCTCATGAGGTTGGTGGTTCGCCTCAACATCAAAAGCCAGATATCGACTTTAATGAGTTTATGGATGACTTTGATACCAAGTATGGTATATCAGATTTCGGGTATAATGATCAGGACTTCCAGATTTTTCCATCCACGAGTATGGACGTATGTACGCTTCATTCGCCTTCAGGTAAAGATTCCTTTATTCCTAAGGCAGATTTAGACCATCTCGGTTCGGTCAGACGAGCTCAGTTACTTGATGTGATAGACAGATACGCGGTCCTCTTTGATGAAGACGCCCCTTTAGGACAAATCCCCGGGATCCGTCATACGATTCCCACGGCAGACTGTCAGCCGACAAAAACGCGGCAATGGAGGCTGCCGGAAAGCGCTCGCGCTACAATCCGTGACGAGTGCGCCAAGATGTTGAGAGACGATGTCATTGAGCCATCCATGTCACCCTGGTTGTCTCCGGTCGTCTTGGTCAAAAAGAAAGACGGGGGAGTACGATTTTGCGTCGATTATAGAGGATTAAATCGTGTTACTACGGCAGATGCGTATCCGATGCCACGCCTTGATCAGACTATAGATGAGCTTGCGGGCACTCAGTGGTTCACAGCCCTGGATGCCAGATCCGCATACTGGACTATTGAGGTAGAAGAGAAAGATCGGCCCAAAACTGCCTTCAGCGATGGCTTCAGATTATTTCAATTTAAGAGGATGCCATTCGGGTTAGCAACTGCCCCCTCTACATTTCAGAGAGCAATAAATGCTGTACTGAGTCCGGTATTAGGTAAGCACGCCCTGGCTTACCTCGACGATGTAGTCATATACTCTTCCTCATTTGAAGAACATCTTGATCATTTAGATGAAACTTTACGTTTGCTATCACAAGCTGGTTTCAGGCTTAATGTGCAAAAGTGTCGTTTTGCAGTTAACACTTTTAAATTTCTCGGTTTTCTTGTCACACCACAGGGTATCTTGCCTGATCCCGAGAAAGTAAAGGCTATTGCTGATATGAAACCACCGAAGACAGTAAGGCAAGTTAGACAGTTTCTGGGAGCCACAGGTTTCTTTAAGAGGCATATTGGTCATTATGCTTCGGTTGCTGCTCCAATCACACAGCTTCTAAGAAAAAACACTAAATTTAGGTGGGAGGCCAAGCAACAGCAAGCTTTTGATGAATTGAAATCTAAACTAACTTCAGCTCCAGTATTGAGGAAGACTAACTTTAACAAGAGTTTTGAACTGCATTGCGATGCTTCCGGTTTAGCCATTGGTGCATGTTTGATGCAAAGAAATGAAAAGGGAATGCCACAAGCAGTTGCCTACTATTCTCGTAAGTTGAGGGATGCCGAAAAGAAATACCCAGTAATAGATCTCGAAGCCTTGGCAGTAGTGGAAGCAGTTCGTCACTATAATCCGTATTTGTATGGCCGTCATTTCCAGATTTTCACTGACCATCGTCCGCTTGTTCATGTTTTCCGAAGGACGACTAAGTCGGTCAGAATGACTAGGTGGAGCCATGAATTATAGTTTTATAATTATGAGCTGAAATATAAGCCAGGTGCATCACATCATGTTCCCGATTTGCTGAGCTGTAAAGTTGCTAACATTGACGAGGAACTGAGCCCTCAAAGAGTTGCAGAGGCACAGCGTAGAGACCCATTATGGCAGGAGTTGCGGGAGTATTTAGAGGAAATAAGGGTGCCAAGACGGAGATTTCCACTCCCTCTTGAGGAATTCGAATTAATGGATGGATTGCTGTATCATGTTAGAATCCTTCCAGAGCGGGTGCTTCAGCAATTAGTAATCCCTAGGTCTTTAAGAGATGTAGCTCTTCAGCTTGTGCATAATGACAGGTCAGCTGCACATCCTGGCATCTTCAGGACGTATTGCAGGCTGCGAGATAGATTCTACTTCCCAAAGATGCTTTCAGAGGTGAGAAGGTATGTCGGTTCCTGTAGGGAGTGTCAGAGAAGGAAAGGGGTCGGTCGTCGTGCTCCTTTGGCCTCGATGCCCGAGGTCACACAACCGTTTGATAGGGTCTTGGCTGATTTGATAGACATGCTGGGTTCTGCGAGTGGCCATCGATACGTTCTAGTCATTATCGATCATTTCACTCGCTATTTGCAATTGGTTCCTATTCATTCTAAGAATGCAGAGACTGTAGCAGATGCTTTCGTGAAGGAATATGTTACTCTGTTTGGGCCTCCGAAAGCATTATTAACAGATAACGGGGCAGAGTTTATAAATGCATTATTTAGAGATGTTTGCAGGATATTGCAGGTAAAAACAAAGTATGCCACCGCTTACCACCCACAGGCTAATGGTATGGTTGAGCGCAGCAATCGTGTCATAAAAGATTCGTTGGCAACACTTGTGGATCAACACCCCAACGACTGGAACGATCTTCTGCCGTATGTAAGACTGGCGCTG
>NC_051409.1:19207846-19208633 GCF_015228065.2 Penaeus monodon | reverse complement strand
AGTCCAGGTTGCAAGAGACTCCAGAGAAAGACAAGCGCGAGATCATGACAGGCGTGTGAGACGTCATGCAGGATTTGACGTGGATGACCTCGTCCTGGTAAGAGAAGTTCGTCTGAGGACGCGAGGCCCGAATGCAGCTTTGAGGCCCCGGTGGAACGGTCCCGTGCGAGTGCTGAAGAACATTGGTCCTGTGAACTATGTGGTGCAGAACCCGTACACTCTGCGGGGCGAGATGATCTGCCATGCGAATCGTCTACGACCATACAGGACGAGGGCAGATTTGGAGTTTCCGGAGCCGCCACAAGAGGAAATGGAAGAGGATGCTGATGATCCAGGCCAGGCAAACGACGAATGTCGATGATCCAGGCCAAGTACACGACGAAATGGAGGATGATGCACATGACCCAGCCCAGGTCGATGGTGAAGGATCGGGAGAGGATGAATAAAGTGGAGAACAAGGCAAACCAGGCGCAGGGTTGTGAGTTGCATGTATTTTACCAAAGGGGTGTCGGTCATTACCAAAGGGGAGTCGGTCAGTGGTTGTGAACCCCAGAATTTCTCACGTATATACTCTTAATCACTGCTCTTTATTCCCTTATAAAACCACTAATCCTGTGCATCTCTTTTCAGTTGTAAAGTCCTGGTTGTGCCTGAGCAAGGTAGACGATTACGTCTCCCGTCCATATCTGTCCCAAAATATCCTTTCAGGAGCTGATGGTGAGCGCCAGTCGCCGCTACACGCGACGCCGAAGCACGCCAACTCGGCGTTGGCGCGCTTTCAGGGGGA
>NC_051409.1:19203057-19203153 GCF_015228065.2 Penaeus monodon | reverse complement strand
TTCACAACAAACTGACCGCTGAGTAAATGTATATATACACCTTTGTGCGTTCATAAGGGTTTGTTGGTTATCTGTTTAACCCAAAGTATATTATCG
>NC_051409.1:19187464-19187673 GCF_015228065.2 Penaeus monodon | reverse complement strand
GATGCGAAAAAAAGAAGTCCACAAAATATATTTATCACCCATTCTTATGTTTTTCTGTTGCTCTATTTCTGATTTCCTTATTACAGGGAAATAGTAAAACCTAGAGGTTATTCATTCCTAAATACATTTCTTTTTTCCTTGGTTCCACTGTACTTCCCACTGCCGTTATTAGCATTCGTCTATTTATGAAATACTCGTATGATAATGGA
>NC_051409.1:19187030-19187194 GCF_015228065.2 Penaeus monodon | reverse complement strand
TATATACGAGCCCCTGCTTCCCAGTGAAACTGATTAGTGTCTAAGTCCACGTTTTTTACGTCTTCTGCCTTCAAAGAAAATCGCAACCATTGCATTTCATGTCTTTCTTTTAATTGGTTTTGGAAAAAATAAAGACATCTACTTCTGATCAACCCCCCAGGCCC
>NC_051409.1:19185747-19187007 GCF_015228065.2 Penaeus monodon | reverse complement strand
TGGGTTTTCCGGGGGTTTGAGCCCCAGGAAGATGTTAAATAAATGTGTTATTAGTATCTGTATATGAACATTGCAATATTGTATGCTATTGGTAGTTTCCTCGTCTTTGTTTTGTGATGAATGTCTTTAAAAAACCTTTAATTTACTTTTTTTCTTATATCTTTGGCATATCTGCTAATTGAAGCGTTCAAATGAATAAACTCCAAGGATCGGATAGTCGTATCGGGAAACAAGTGATTGCAACAAAACATTAAAAATTGAAGAAAAAAAAGGCCTATTCCCTATCCAGACACCTTTTGTAAAAAAAGAGGGGGAATTTAAAACAATAATATATAAATTTTAATTGTGTATTTTTATTGTAAATCCAATACAGTTGAAGATGCAGACTGGATATTATACTGCGCGTATTCCGTTTTATCCTGAAACCTTATGGATATACCACTTTCCAAACAAGGGGGAATATCGTGTAGCATATGGAGCCTCTTTATCCAACTCTTACCTCCTTTTATAAGAAAGAATTTTCCGTTCATATTCTTGTTTAGAATATCATTAAAATCATCTGGTTGATCAAATATTAGTCTTATTCTTTTTGCCTATGTCCTTCCAACCTAGAAGACTTCAAAAATGAGACAGAGGGGTCACAGAATATATGCGACTGACTCAAGTAAAACATCATGGCGTGAAACTGATTGTATATTTTTCCGGTATATAACAAATACATATAATGCTAGCTGTGGAAGCAGGGGCAGAGCCATTTTTGAAGCCAGGACGAAGTATCGTAAGAGGTTGACCACAGTTACTCATTCCTTGGTAAACGTGTTCCTTGGCGTCACAAGGATTTAACTGAATTGAAAGTTCTGTGTACTATTTCAAATGACTGGCGTATAATTTGCCCTAAATACGAGTATACAGACCGCGGCGCCCGCTCAAAATGATATTAACTAGAATACTTTTAATTTCATGGCACAGCATTTCAAAAGTTTACAGCAAATTATGATGTATGGGCTTAATTTAAAACATGATAACATTTTCTGATTATGCATTACTGCAACCATTATCATTTTTATATATCATCATTCATTGTTACTACTACTGTATCAATATACAATAAACCATCAAATCAGGGTCAGGAAAGCGCCTAAATCTGCTAGAACAGTTTCTGGAAAACTGACAGTACAATGAGTTCTGTATACCTTCATCAGCAGCAAAGAGAAAAAGGTAAGCAGAAGAATCAGAGTCAAAGACAAGAGAGATTTTGCG
>NC_051409.1:19182432-19185581 GCF_015228065.2 Penaeus monodon | reverse complement strand
GAGAATTTGCACTTCAGAAGCCCAGAGGCTCTTGAATGTTCATGGTTGAAAGAATATAGCGGCATGCTTGGTAAATTGCTTTATGGTTTATATAGTCTCCTGTTAGAAATTGGTATAGTGAGGTGTGCCCATCTAAAGCAACAACGATTCAAATTCTCCTAGATTCCTCGGCCTTCCAGAAAACACTCATGGCATTTCGCGAGACAACATGATAACACCGAAAATAATCCGAAATGCTGCGGCAAAGGAATGCTAATTGAAACTCTGCCCTTACAGGCTGCATTCCTGCGTTGCTGAACGGCCAGACAAGTTAAGTCTCTTCCCTGTTGGTTTCCTTACATAAGGAATGCCATTAATGTTTTTCTTCCCTGTACCCTCTTTCACGGTTGTTTCGTTTCTCTTTTATTTGTATTCTCCTCTTCCCTTCCCTATGTCCTTTTAACGCGGATGGGATAAGCGGTTCTCCCACTCCCCGGTCAGCGGCAGAGGTTGGGGATGCAACGGTGTTTGTTGCTTTCATTCCTTCCTCTCTTCATAGCCCACATATTACAGATTTGATGGAATGAGTAAGGACATCGAGTTTGCCCTCCTCTTCATCATCCGTGCTCAGTTTGAGGCGTTGGTTTAGGTCATGAGGGAAGGGTCTTATTACTGTGAACACCAAGGGCTTCAACCTTTCAGCGTTGGACGACTGATTCTCAGGTTGGACGGGACATTTTACGACTGTCCGAGTTGAGCTCTCGCGACTTTAGCAGGGATACATCGCGTCCACTTACAACCCTTTGACCACCGAGCGGCCAGCACAACTGAGCGAAGAGGCCCCAACAGGTGGCGGGCCAGGCGCAAGGCCTCAGAGCCAAAATTCGAGTTGTCGGGCGTGTGCCCACCTGACGTCAAGGGGGCGGTGCTGACTGTGTGGGCGCTCAGGTCGATGGCAACTCGAGGAACTGAAATGTCAACAGACTAGAAGTTTCAGAGCACAAAATCTTATCTGAAAGGAGAGAGGGATTAGTATATCGAGCCGTTACAAGAGACAGCAGGCAGGTACATGGACTGCAAATCTCAGCAATCTATAGGACGATGACCACGCCCTCCTAAAAAAAAATAATAATTAATTAAAATAAAATAATAAAAATTAAAATAAACTGCAAGCTAACAAACCAAAGCTTAAAACCAAACTCGAAAAAGGCTTTTTAAACTAAATGAAATGAACTTAAAAATAAATGACTTAAAAGTAAAACCTTTAAACGAAGAAAAACCATACCTTGTAAAGCTATACTGAAATACACATCATAACTAAAGGATACTTCAACCTAAAAGAACGTTCCAGAAAAATTAAACACGGTCGCCCCTACTAGGAAAAATAAAAGCATACAGGGATGACAGCATACATGTTAAAAAAATAAAAGTAAAAAAGGAGGGATCCTCAGGCAGCGTAACTACTGAAGTGGTAGATCAGCGACCCTGGTATCTTTGAGAAGGTCGGGCAGAGCTCGTTGTGCAGGCTACGTCAGTCCTCACTTCGGGACGAGCTCACACATCCTTTATATATTGCTAGGGGTCCGCAGGATGGCTGCATAAACGTGTCTTTCTGTGAAAGAGATTATACCTTACTTCCCCCGTCTATACGACTGACGTGGGAGACGATACTGCTGAAACCAAAATCGTCGCATGGCTCCGTCTTGCAGGTCTAACCTGGAAAACGTGATTAGGGCTATTGATGAGACGCGTCTAGAAAGGTCGGCTCCAGCTTAGACAGGCGCTGCTGGTCGCGTGACAATTGTGTACTGTGCTATAACCATCAAAGTCCAGAAGGCCTGTCACTAATGCGCAAGGGCACCATGTTGCAGAGTACCTCCAAGCCATAGTTTTAACCAGCATTGTCCCATCTCCGGGTTCCTCCGTAGTAAGACCTCCTCCGTCAGAGGTGACAGAAACCGCCGATGATCAGTTCCTCAGGCGTCCTCACGCGAGTTAGAGTCTGGTTCTTCGCCCATGTTTCCTCGTAAACTTCAGCTGTAACGTGATCAAGCCCTTAACAAGCTCATCGAAAAGTGTTTCTCGTGTACATAAATGCTCGCTCCGAGTCAGTGCTTCTGCTGCTCAGCTGTTTTCCTGCAGCGGCCACGCTTATCATCTCTTCCCAAACACCATCTTGACGTTGTAACGTGCTAAACGCAAAAGGACACTATAATGGTCTCATCTCCATTACCTCCATCATGTAAGCATCACCTTGTAATGTTAGCACGTACATCACCTGTAATAATAATGTTAATTGATGATAACTCCATTAATTCGTTATTAATCCATTATGCACGTAGCAAAATCCACTGGAGTAATCACGGTAGACCAACAAAAAGAAAAGTTACGGTACAAACACGCACGGTGTGCCACTTCAAATTACAGCACGGGAAGAACAATAAGTAATACAGTTATCCACATAAACGCAGTAAATAAGTCACAACGCAAGCACAATTTCAAAATCGCGGATACACAGCACGGGCACGATCAGTGTGTCAACTACTTTTCCACTGTAATTACATCGAATACTCAGCGTAATCACGCAAACAAACAATATGCACAATAGTTACAGCTAATTAAATTACGGTACGACACTACCATCAGCACAATCGGTAAGGCGTATGCACGATCTTTAATAAACATCAACACAAAGCATGGCTATGGGCGCCTAGATATCACCACACGATGGGCACAACAACCACTGAACGAAAGCACGTACTTTGTAATTATGAACACAAAACACGATGGACATACATGAACGCGACATACTAAGCACAATCATTGTATCGGGTTTGCACTTTCGTTATCACTGCAATCATAACACAGTCGGGGCGCATTAACACCATAGTTCAAATGGTTGATTAATCGGAGTGAGCATATGCAAAAAATCGATTTCGGTACACAAGCAGGTCATTTAAGCACTCCTGCATTAGATTCAGAAATGTTAAAAAAAAAACACTTACCCAGATATAAAGCAATAAGGACACAGGAAATAAAAGACAAATCTGCTAGAAAATTAATAAAGTAAAAGTACTAAATGACACGGCACAACACAAAAAAAAGCAACAGCAATAAATCCTGACAATAATGATGATAAAATGAGGGAAAATGAGATTTTTGCAGTAAAT
>NC_051409.1:19182141-19182208 GCF_015228065.2 Penaeus monodon | reverse complement strand
TTACAGAAAAATGTAATTATGGACAAAGTAATGATGGATAAATGATAGTAAGTTAAGATTAGTGGTC
>NC_051409.1:19174507-19180088 GCF_015228065.2 Penaeus monodon | reverse complement strand
AACCTCCCCCTGAAAGCGCGCCAATGCCGAGTGGCGTGCTTCGGCGGTCGCGTGTAGCGGCGACTGTCCGCTCACCAATCAGCTCCTCGAAAGGATATTTTCGGACAGATTATGGACGGGAGACGTAATCGTCTACCTTGCTCAGGCCACAACCCAGGACTGTTACAACGGAAAAAGAGATTGCACAGGATTTAGTGGTTTTATAAGGGAATAAAGAGCAGGGATTAAGAGTATATTACGTGAGAATCTGGGGTTTCACAACCACTGACGACTCCCTTTGGTAATAGACCAACACCACTTGGTAAAATACATGCAAACTCACAACGACTGCGCCTGGTTTGCCGTGTTCTCACTTTATTCCTCCTCTCGATCCTTCACCATCGACCTGGGTATGGGTTCATGTGACATCCTCATTTAGTCGTGTACTTGGCCTAGCTCACGACATTTCCTCTACTTCGTTCGAATGCCTGGACGGGATCATCAGCATCCTTTCCATTCTCTTGGGCGGCTCCGGAAACTCCCACAATCTGCCCCGTCTGTATGGTCGTAGACGATTCGCATGCAGATCATCTCGCCCGCAGAGTGTACGGGTTTGCACCACATAGTTCACAGGACCATGTTCTTCAGCACTCGCACGGGACCGTTCCACCGGGGCCTCAAAGCTGCATCGGGCCTCGCGGTCCTCAGACGAACTCTCTTACCAGGACGAGGTCATCCACGCAAAATCTGCATGACGTCTACAACGCCTGTCTTGATCTCGCGCTCGTCTTTCTCTGGAGTCTCTTGCAACCTGGGACTGCAGTATTTCGGGCGTCGTTCAGCCTCTCACGCAAAACGTCCCTTGCGGGCATTCCTTCGGTCGGCATCTTCATAATTCGTTAAGATTTCCTGGGAAGTAACAGTCTCTGCCGTAAGTAGATAAAGGGGCTTTGGTTGATGCTGCGATGCAGTTGCCGTGTTCAGCGGCCAGTCTTACATACGGCAGAAGTCGTTCCAGTCTTTGGTGTGATCCACAAGTGTGTGCCAACGAAATCTGATATGACACGATTGCTGCGCTCAACCAGACCATTAGCCTGTGGGTGGTAAGCGGTGGCATACTTTGGTTACCTGCAATATACTGCAAAACAATCTCTAAATAATGCATTATAAACTCTGCCCCGTTATCTGTGAATAATGCTTTCGGAGCCCAAACAGAGTAACATATTCCTCACAAAAGCATCTGCTACAGTCTCTTGCATTCCTTAGAATGAAGAGGAACAATTGCAAATAGCGAGTGAAATGATCGATAATGACTAGAAAGTATCGATGGCCACTCACAGAACCCAGCAGGTCTATCAAATTCAGCAAGACGCTATCAAAAGGTTGTGTGACCTCGGGCATTCGAGGCCAAAGGAGCACGACGACGCCCCTTCCTTCTCTGACACTCCCTACAGGAACCGACATACCTTCTCACCTCTGAAAGCATCTTTGGGAAGTAGAATCTAGCTCGCAAGCCTGCAATAGTCTGAAGATGCCCAGATGTGCAGCTGACCTGTCATTATGCACAAGCTGAAGAGCTACATCTCGTAAATACTAGGTAGATTACTAATTGTGAAGCAATCGCGCTGGAAGGAATTATAACATGATTACAGATCCATCCCTAATTCGAATTCCTCAAGAGGGAGTGGAAATCTCCGTCTTGGCACCCGTATTTCATCTAAATACTCCCGCAACTTCCTTGCCATAATGTGCCATAATGGAGTCTTACGCTGTGCCTCTGCAAACTCTTTGAGGCTCAGTTAATCGTCAATGTTAGCAACTTACGGATAAGCAAAATCGGGACATGATGTGATGCACCTGGCTTATATTCAGCTCATATTATAAAATCGATAATCATGGCTTCCACCTAGTCATTCTGGGACTGGACTTCAGTCGTCTTCGGAAAACAGAACAAGCGGACGATGGCATTTTAAAATCTGGAATGACGGCCATACAATACGGATTTATAGTGGCGAAATGCTTTCAACTACTGCCAAGGCTTCGAGATCTATTACTGGATAATTCCTTTCCCCCGGCATCCTCAACTTACGAGAAATAGTAGGCAACGGCTTGTAGCATTCCCTTTTTCATTTCTTTGCACCAAAATGCACAATGGCTTTAACCACCCGAAGCATCGCAATGCAGTTCAAAACTCTCGTTTTAAAGTTAGGCTTCCTCATGTAATGGAGCTGAAGTTAGTTTAGATTCAATTCATCAAAAGCTTGCTGTTGCTTGGCCCTCCCACCTAATTAGTGTTTTTTCTTAGAAACTGTTGAGTGGAGCAGTAGCAACCGAAGCATAATGACAAATATGCTCCTAAAGAAACCTGTGGCCTCCAGAAACTGTCTACTTGCCTTACTGTCTTCGGTGGTTTCATACAGCCATAGCCTTTACTCTCGGGATCGGTAAGATACCCTGTGGTCCTTGTGACCAAGAAAACCGAGAAATGTAAAAGTGTTAACTGCAAAACGACACTTTTGACATGAAGACTGAAACCAGCTTGTGATAGCAAATGTAAAGGTTATCTAAATGAGCGAGATGTTCTTCAAAGCGGAAGGTATATGACCGAGGTAAGCAGGGTGTTACCTAATACGGACTCAATACAGCATTATTGCTCTCTGAAATGTTAGAGTGGGCAGTGCTAACCCGACTGGCATCCTCTTAAATTGAAATAATCTGAAAGCCACGCTGAAGGGGTTTGGGCCGAAGCTTTCTCTACCTCAATAGGTCCATGTTATGCGGATCTGGCATCCAGGGCTGTGAAACCACTGAGTGCCCGCAAAGCTCCATCTATCGTCTGATCCAAGGGCGCGCATCTGATACGCATTCTGCGTTAGAACACGATTTAATCTCTATAACGACGCAAAATCGTACTCCGTCTTTCTTTTGGACCAAGACGACCGGAGACAACCAGTGGTGACATTGGATGGCTCAATGACCTCGCTCTCAAACATCTTGGCGCACCTCGTCACGGATTGTAGCGCGAGCGCTTTCCGGCAGCCTCCATTGTTGCCGCGTTTGTCGTGACAGTCTGCCGTGGAAGTCGTATGACGGATCCGGGGATTCGGCTAAAAGGGCGTAGTCATCAAAGAGACCGCGCTCTGTCTATCACATCAAGTAACTGAGCTGTCTGACCGACCGAGATGGTCTAAAATCCTGCCTTAGGAATAAGAATCTTTACCTGAAGGGCGAAATTGAAGCGTGCATACGTCCTCTCGTGGATGAAAAATCTGGACGCCTGATCATTATACCCGAAATCTGATAATACCATATTGTATCAAAGTCATCCATAAACTCATTAAAGTCGATATCTGGCTTTTGATGTTGAGGCGAACCACACCTCATGAGAAATGCAACTTTCAGTACCCACTGAACTAAGATCGCGCACTCTACAATCCTCCTGCAATGCTGGCAATCTAAATCAACCGTAGAATGACCCTCTAATTTTTTGAAAAAACTCATTAACAGCTTCAAGTTGGCCAAGCAGCTTGCCTGTGGAAAAATTACTGGTGGTTAACGATCATTCACAACCCAAATTGGCCACACTAACCACTGTCACCTGCACAAGACTTCGCGGAATTAACACCTTGCAGTCTTTCCTGCAACCGGAACAACTATGCTGACGTCCCGCGGAAACTACACCCGTAAAAACATTCCAGACCCAGGGCGACACACGATTTGTTTCGGCACAAAAGACCGGCGTGATACCTTCTGCGGACGCACAACGCGTACCTGAACTCTGCGTACGACGCTTCTGTATCGCCGAGAGCCTAACGAGGGAAAATATGTGAAATGCCATTCTGACTCTGGACCACCATTGAACACATGTAGTTTACGGGGGCATGGTGAATGATATGTACCATTCGAAAATGACTCGCCCAAACCAATCCATCCCGATCAAATATTCTCCCGGAAGGGATACCGTGGCATTTACAATATTTACTTTATGGGTACATTTTAAACTACACTCGGAACAAAAGAAAGGTTGACATCCTCCGTTAGTTTTTAAAGAAGCCCGACGCGCTTCTTAGCGACTAAAGGAAGGCTGAATCCCCCCTTTTAAGTTCAATTTTCTCCTTCCATCTTTTCACATATTAAAGTTATTTATGAGCCCGTGTTCCACAAAGCAAGTACAAGTAATACCATTACATGATACGAATCATGGTCTGCGGAAACGAATCGCATCACTCACGGCGCACCAGGGCATTTCGGTAGTTTGAACCTCGGGTTCCCGTCTGGACGTAGGCTTCACGAGAGGATGGGAAACGGCTGCCTCGTGGGGCCTGCGAAAGGGAAGTTTCGTGAAATGTGCCCGTTCGATTACATTTAAAACATCTACATCTGGCAAACACTCCTCCTCTCCTGGAATCCGGGGGTTTTTTGCAATGTGGTTATACGGGGTAAACGGGCGAGGCGGACTATCGGGCCACAGTAACGCACAGAATCACGAGGGGTTATGCATACTTCGCGCACAGAATATTCAATGACGTGGGCGGTCATTCACGATTGCTTCCCGTAAACCAAAATTGGAAGTCCTTTCAAAAAGATTCGGCGATAACTTCGTCTGGGCGCCCATCGCTCGGGGTAATATCTACTCATGATACACGGTCGGTTCAATAATTACAAAGAAATCAGCGGATGACTGACCTAGTGGCTAATTTGTAATCATTAAGATGCCGAAGAAATCTTAATGTACCCATAATCTAGGCCTTAGATTACTCTTAAAATCTTCCATTGAATTTATCCGTCAAAAAATGGCGAATATAAACATCTGCGTGCCTCGCATGAACTTTTCGCCAGCGCAATAAGGCGGCCTCAGTATGTGGATAAGTGGCATTCTCGACGTGCCGTATCCAAGATTCTACCCTCGTTATTCGTCTCAGTGGTTGTGATGCGGCAATCCTCGGCTTAAAAGGCGGCACGACTCTCTATGTAAAATGTACTTACATGGGGTCCTGCAATCTGGGCTTCCTCTGAATTTGCTCTGACCTATCGACGTGCTAAACTAGGACACTGCTCCGGTGCCACAACAAAATCGTTCAGCCAATTGCTGTACCGCGGAAAGTTCCTCGTACATTGAGAGAACAATGCGTTCGCGCGTCGGAGATCTCTTTCGGCCGCCGCGGCGCTCATTCGCGACTCTCCCTGGAAATCACTGCACTCGAAGTATCGTGAGCCCCGACGGTCCAGCTCCTGACTCGGTATCCATGTGCGACGTGTCTCTTCCCCATAATCACGTTAACAAAATACAATAAGGCACTCGTTCATAATAATACTTACACAAAAACAATAGACGCGACCTATAAACCTGTATAATTATCCTCTTGAACTTATAAGGCAAAGGCAAACTAAACATGATTTCGCGAACCTCTCCTCCCCTGAACCGTATAATAAACGTTAAAATTCACGCTTTAAAGTTTCATGAAGACAATATGACAAAACATTTACGTAAGGTTAAAAACAATCTCACTAATCACCTCGTGTAAACAAATTAGCACAAGCAATGTTGGTAACAAAACAGCCAAAACTATCGCGCACCGCTAGCCGCCAAAAATCGGGGTTG
>NC_051409.1:19173108-19173179 GCF_015228065.2 Penaeus monodon | reverse complement strand
CATTAATAATAACACTTTGTTGTTATGATTATCCTAAACTTTAATGAAAACGATACAAAATAATACTGATT
>NC_051409.1:19171755-19172173 GCF_015228065.2 Penaeus monodon | reverse complement strand
CAATCTTCATCTTGATGTCACGACCAGACCCTTCAGGATACGTTACAATATACCTCCATGACATCATAACCCCACCCTGTAAGGAAGCATTTTAACTCTACGATGGGGTGAACACACCTCATACTATTGAATTCTTGTTTAATTTCTTCATCCTCTAAGAACGTAGGCATCTATTCGGTACATCATAGGTAGGTCAAAATAATACATCAAACTAGTTAACATATTTATTAAATATTCATAAATCACATCTTATTATTAACATATTATATGGTCAAATACTCACACACATACATATATATACAGAGTAAAAAAAATATAAAAAACATCAAGGAAGATACGGATTTAGAGTTATAAAATCTTTCTTCCTCTCCTTCTTCATCTATATCATTAATGAATGAGCTACTGTAAGGCTCAATGA
>NC_051409.1:19171489-19171714 GCF_015228065.2 Penaeus monodon | reverse complement strand
CATGCAGCTTCATCGTGGATAAAACTATTGACAAATCTACACCTCTTCCTAGGTCTCTGATAACTCTTGAGCGAATCGTCACCTTTTCTCTTGACAGTATCACGATTTGCAGAAAAATTACCGTCGGTTAGACTTTCTCGCTTTTCCCACAAAGACGCTATAATCTTAGATGAATCACTCCTGTTACATTTGCTCGATTTTCCTTTCCTTTCCGCTCTAATACCT
>NC_051409.1:19170905-19171468 GCF_015228065.2 Penaeus monodon | reverse complement strand
CGGTCATCAATATCGCTAATAGGTAAAGGATACCCATAAGCAACACTTTCTTGAGAACTGAGATAGAATCTCTTATCATCAAAGTTACTCAAACCTCTCTTAACATTTTGTGTTGTAAACATTACTCCTTTTTTATTAAGGATAGAATGCTGGATAAACTTATGATCAACGGAATTAAAAAGAATATCCTTAAACATCTCATGTGTAAGTCTCTTTTTCTCAGCTCTCGGAATACCTTTCACAGCAATTTCACATTTGTCATCTTCGAGTAAAACAGAGTACATTTTCGGGCGTAAACACACGACCTCCTTGATAAGTTGATCTCCCGTCTCGATTTTTAAAAGTCCAAGTTGACCTTTCCTGCTGTTATCATACAATTCATGGTCAACAGGAAAGTTCGAGCGATCGATATAATCTCTTAATGGATACTTAAGAAGCTCACTTTTCAAATCTTCAATCTCCAGAGATAAAATAAAGCTATCAGTATCACTATAATAGAGAAGCACGTTCCATAATATCTTATAACCGTAACCAGAATGATATAAAGATAGCACTAAATGTGT
>NC_051409.1:19168169-19168274 GCF_015228065.2 Penaeus monodon | reverse complement strand
TTGTGAAAAGCAGTAGACTCACGATCTCGAGCAGCTAAGCACCGGGCACGCTCTTGAGGTAGTGCGGTGTTCAGGGCCATGTTTTCTTCAGAATCTGCGGTCTCC
>NC_051409.1:19167821-19168135 GCF_015228065.2 Penaeus monodon | reverse complement strand
CTCCTGGTGTGGAAGAGAAATGTGCTTCATGAACTTTATCATAACGAATTTCCTCGTCATGATATTTAGTATTTCTATATTGATCAGTATTTGTCATGTTATTATGAAAACAGTATTTGAAGAATTATGCATGAAGTGGCCACAATGAGCGTAATGATGAGAGCATTAATAATCAAACAATAATAATTCGCAAATTGTGATTAAAAAAATTTGAAACATGATTGCACTAGGAAGCTGTTGGAATAAAGAGATCGTGGATTGAAGACGTAATATGGTAGAAAAACACAAACGAAATTTATTGAAAAGTGAGGAAA
>NC_051409.1:19165114-19165372 GCF_015228065.2 Penaeus monodon | reverse complement strand
AGAATAAAAAAAAGCTTAAAAAGGGTCTCTCGCCGCTCCCGCAAGATAAATTGATAAGGTGAGATAAAGCGACATCATCTTTTTTATTTTTTAATTTTAAGACGCGAAGAAACATATCTTATCTTTATTCCCTGTTGTCATTTCCGGCATCTAAAGCTTTAGTTTTAGTTATTAGCCGACAAGACCGTAGAATTTTTGTGAATGACTTCATTTTCTTTTTCTTTTTATGATCTTGATAATTTTCTGTACATACATACA
>NC_051409.1:19163947-19164785 GCF_015228065.2 Penaeus monodon | reverse complement strand
ATACAAAAAAATCACAAGATATAGTGATATAGTTTTGTCATCTCTTGTAGATTGAACTTTTCAGTATCTGCATCTAAAACTGATGACACTTGCCCTCCGTAATCATTGGAAGAACATCCGCCTCCGTGCACACTGAAAAATCGTGTGTTCTACCTCTACCTCTGTTACAACCTCGACTGTAAACCAAGGGTTTTACTCACCCTCTCCGCTGGCTCTGCGTCCCCTGTGCTCTTGGTTGCGAAAGCTTCAGCTCTATCACCAGAGCCCCTAGGGGTTTTTGATTACCCAAAAAATCAATGACAGAGAGGTGATTCCAAAAGGAACTAAAACCATTTTTCACACGAGATTTTAACCAAAATCGGCGGGGCTGGTTGCTTTTTAAAATAAGGAACCGTATTAATAAATTTACAAAATTTTAAAAAAGCTGAAAATTAATACACTTTGGACTCAGGGGGTACAGGTTCTTATCACACCTTTAGAAAACGTGACCTTTATCCCTTCGATCAACTTTTACGAGACGGGGTCTTGTGTTGTTACATTTAAAAACTGGATTTTCTTTTTCTTCGGATAGCAGAAAAAAAGGGGTTTGTTGAGAAAAACCAAAGGGGAAACCCGAAATATACAAAACACTTTGTTAGGGGAAATGATAATGACAGTGAGCTGCTTTCTAAAATCATAGGATTCAAAAAGTAGTATTACTTTTATGTATGATATATTTTGGAGATTATTTATGTTTGATGTTTGTTTAAGGAGGGTAAGGGCTTGTTTAAAATAGAAAACTTATATAAATTTCAAAAAAGGAAAAAGGGGGAACGGTGTTGAAATAAATAAAAAAAAT
>NC_051409.1:19163178-19163737 GCF_015228065.2 Penaeus monodon | reverse complement strand
CACACACACACCCAAAACAAAAAATTTTACCCAAAAAAAACTATTCACTCAACTAGTGGCTGATATTCATTTTATGTGTCCTTGTGGATTGATAAAAAATATATTTAAAATAAACGTGAATAAGATAAGGGCGGGGGGGAAGAACATTCGCCCGGGATTCTGAATAAAAGGGGCAATTTTCTTGTTATCTAAAGGCCCTCTTCAATTCGGAAATTTTTGAAAATAAAAAAACGAAAAACGGCCCCCAAAACACCTGTGCGTCCAGTCTGTCCCACATTTGCTTTTTCCAAAAGGGGTGAAAGAGGATGGTGGGACTTTAGAATGATGTTCGCAGTTGTGCCACAGATTTGAATTAGCATCTTTTTCGCCTAAATCTGATATAGTTGCGTCTGAAAATTGGCATTTCTAGTTGGATCACCGAACCCGCTCTAGCGTAAGAAATTCTATGAAAAAAAATGCCAAGAGCACCATCGAGCTGCTTCGAAATTTAATTTGCTATTATTTACTATTCCCACATTTCCCATTGATGAAATTTAATGGTGATAAAAATAAAAGGGTT
>NC_051409.1:19159619-19160173 GCF_015228065.2 Penaeus monodon | reverse complement strand
ACCATTTTCCCGAATTTTATGTTAACTGTTAGTGGAAACAACCTTTGGGCAAAATGCCCAAAAAGCTCAGTCAGCACGGTCATTTATTATTTTTTCCATTTAAAGAGGGACTGCAAACCCCCTGGTGGAGGGAGGAGTTTAGCTTTCTCAGGGTTTTGGTTGGTAAGAGGGAAAGGGCACGATTCCTTTTCAGTCGGCCGCGTGACAAGCACTGGGCTTTCCCCGTCTCCTGTGAGATTTAAAATTTTTGTATTGCCAATCAATACCTAAAACTGTGTCGAGCATTTCACCCTGAAGATGTCCACAAAAAGTGGGACCAAAATTAAAACCGCCAGGTTCCGTGCGCGGGAAAGCCAGAGAAAAGTCCACAAAACCTCCGGGGGCATTTTCCTCCCCAAAACCCGTCCAAAATGAAACAACCCAAAGGTGGGCACTGGAAAGACGATGAGTCGGGAAATGGAATGCAAGGAGCCCCCAGCAACCTATATTTACTACCCCAGAAATCGATACTCCGGGGGAATCTTGCAGCTCTAGAGAACATTTCCATAGGGAAA
>NC_051409.1:19154182-19154692 GCF_015228065.2 Penaeus monodon | reverse complement strand
GAAGAATTTAGATGTTTTTTAAATTTTTAAAATTTCTAAAATTTTTAAAAGATTTGGCTAAGATTTAGGTGAGCGGAAAAAATTTTAAAAATTAAATTTGTTAGAAACTTTTTGGTAATTTTAGGTAAGGTAAAATTTGTAGAAAATGATGTTTTGGGAGGTTTTAAAAAAAAAAGTTGTTTTTTGTGTTTTTGATGGTTTAGATAAATGTAAAATTGTTGTGTTTCTAGGGTATTGTAAAATTTGAGAGCCAATTTTATTTAATGGTTAAAAAAAAGGGGATACCGGTAAAATTTGGTTTTGAATTTTTGAAGTTTGGTATAATTGTTAGCCTAATTTTTGGGTGGGAAAGGTTTGAAGTAGTGGAAAATTTTGGAAAAAAAACTCAAGATTGTTTTTTAAGAAAATAATTGAGGAGGCTGGACAAAGAGGTTTTTTGTTTTGAAGAAGGCTATATTTTAAAAAATTTAATTATGTTTGACTTTTTAAATTTTCTTTTTAGTTTTTTTT
>NC_051409.1:19152892-19153867 GCF_015228065.2 Penaeus monodon | reverse complement strand
GTTTTTTTCCCCCAAATAATTTTTAAAAAATCAAAATTTGGCCTTATCCATTGTGCGGGGTTTTCAACCCTTCCCAGGGTTGGGACATGGTGAAGGTTTCCCGGGGGCCCTTGTGTGTTTTGTCCGTCCCTGCTCTCTGTCTCTCCCCGTCGACGAAGCATTTTTTTATGCGGGGGTTAACTCCAGGCAGGTTGCTTCCCCCTTTCAGAATAAAAGCAGTGGGGAAACCCCCTGTTTCCCCCAAGGGGAATTATTTGTGGGGACGAGCATGGATATGTTTACAGTACATTTTCCCAGACCCGTGCAATGCATTTTTTTTTGTGTCTGTGTAAAATACCCCAAGAGTTTTCGCCGAATGTAGGTTCACACAAACAACTTCAGCATAATCCGGGGTTTTTTTAATTGTGATACCCATAATTGAACGCTCATTCAGTTCCACCCAATGCATCCCATATCATCTTTATCAATTTTACCACTATCGTTATTATTATTTATCAGATATTATTGATAATCCAGCGATACTGCTATGTAGGGTTTGTGGCAGCCCCGTAGACCTTTTCGTAGAAAACCATCTGAAAACCCAAAGAAGGCCGGGACTCTCACACGGGGTGTTTGTGCCATATTTTTTTCTTTTTTTCTAATTACAGACCAGTTTACTGCACAGTCCGGGAATTGTGCAATTTTAGGAAAATAAATAGCCACGTTTCATTATTTCGTTAAAATAATAATAAACAAATTTGGGGAAAAAAAAAAAATCGGACACTCCCACGAAAAAAGGTTTTGGGGAAGCACTAACACTTCATTTTTAAATTTTTATCGCCCCCATTTTTCCAAAAATATTCGGAGCTTCATAAAATGTGAAAATGTTATAGAATACCCGACGCCCCAATAATATTCAGTCTTTATTTACTTCATTTTTCCTTGTAGTGTTTACCGCAATTTTTACTCTTTTTTTTGGCTTCCCCTCCCCGATCA
>NC_051409.1:19152762-19152869 GCF_015228065.2 Penaeus monodon | reverse complement strand
CGCATGACGTCTTTTATATAGATAATGCTATACATCTATGAAAAATGGTTACTTTAAAAAACTGTTGATGAATGAGATTTTAAAATAAAAAATGAGGGAATGTGATT
>NC_051409.1:19151706-19152575 GCF_015228065.2 Penaeus monodon | reverse complement strand
TTTTTTATAAAGAGCAAAATGAATCAAAACAATACCAGATAGCCAGATAAAAAGGGTAATCTCCCGTGTGCAGTTGAGGAAGAGTTATGGGTTCCTTTGCGCACTCTAGGGGGTTATCTGCTAAATGTTAAGCCAATCTTATGACTTTTGTACTGTTAATGTGAATATACAAATAGAGGCTAGACAGTAATAAGTTTTGTGATCAATACAGCTGCAGGATAAACTACTGTAGTATTTTTTTTCTTTTTAAATTAAACTATGGAACATTTCAGCTTCTGACCGGATGATTGAGGGGGTTTCATTCCCCCCCCGTTTTTTAGGATGTTGCAGCTTGGTCCAAACAAGAGTACATAAAAAGTTGAGGAAAAAAATATGAAAAAACTTCAGATATAAGGGGGCACCCGGGCCGATTGCCACGCAGCAGCGTTTATATTTCTGCCAAACTGTTTCAAAAATTTTTTAATTTTCCCTTTTTCAAAACTGTATCGGGTCAGTAGAGATGCAATGTTACATAACTGTTTCGATATAATGTATTTTGGTCTGAACGGCGACGAAGGGAAAAGCATTACAATATGGACACCATCTTTAAGGAAGGTTCACTCCTATTTCAAAATCATACACTTTGGCATTTCAAATGTTTAAGAGATATGAGTGGAATGAAAATCCCAGTATTGCCGAAAGTTTTATTGTGCATGCAACACCATATGACAAAGTGGTTGGAGATCCTGGGACAAGAGAGAGATCGTTTTTCTGCAACGCTTAACAGAGGCGTGAAGCGTAAACTATGAAACCCCTGAATTGCATCCATGACCCAAGATTTCTTTTTTGGTGAGGTAATCTACGTACAGTATATAAAAGTAATGATAAGT
>NC_051409.1:19149060-19151116 GCF_015228065.2 Penaeus monodon | reverse complement strand
CTACAGAATGTGCATTTCTTTTCCTTTTTTTTCTCCATTGTCTTTCAATAAAAGTCATCATGAGAAACACTCAGCAGTTCCAGTAACACACGAACAGACAGATACAAAAAAAATATTGTGTGGCTTTGAAACATTCCGTTAGCTATGTGGTTACATAAATAAAGTCATATAGTTTCAACTAAACCCGGGAACATTATACTCGTAGTCATAACCTTTGACTTCAGACCATGATTCTTTTAAGAGATGTGACGACTCGAATTCAATAGGTCTGTAATCTGCGAACTAGCATGCTCTGCGGTGATGCGCTTAATACAAGCTGGATCTTTTGTTAAAAGAACATATAGCTGTAACTGTGGTTCATTAATTCATTGTTTGAGTGAAGAAAGTGATCTGTCTTCAGTTCACCATTGTTTGCCCATAGATGACTGTGTGGAAGTGCTTCTTTGAAGTAAAGATGTCGCCATGCCTTGCCATGCCTTTGGGACTACCAACTCATCCAGACAGACCAAGGAACATTCGCAGTCCACGTGAATCGCAACCGACCCACGGTCCATCTGGTCTAAGCGAGTGTCGGTACGACCCGCATGACCACCATCTCCCCCAAGAACACCATCGAAGCCACTGCCACGCCTGGAAATGTTCCAAACGGTCTTTTTAATACACGAATTTGAAAGATTCAAAACATTATCACTGAGGGCAAATAAACAGGCAACCATAAGGACAGGAGAAGAAATGCAAAAGAGCTGTCAGAAGTATTGAAAATTTAGTATAAACACAATTACGGAAAATACTTTTATATATTTGACTGGAATAAAATGGAGGTTCGAATGTTAAATTGCACAGAAATAAGAAGGGGAACACAAAATGAGCAAAACAAACGTTCATATGCTCAAGTATTTACAACCAGATATGTGAAGATAGATTAACATTAAGTCATGACATGGAAAGTGTTGAGAATAGCTGCGGAGTAGCAAACAGTCAATTATACGTGGTAAACGAAATTTCTTCACATCAATAATAAGCTTCAGCAATTCCTCCGAACCTATAGCATACAGACTGAGGACTCCAAGAAAGTCGCCGATCGCCAGAGCTCGAAGCTCACCCCCCGTGTCCGAGCCGGGGGGCTGGAGGCAGTATGAGGTGTTGGCCATCTCGTCCCGCATGTGCTTTTCCAGCAGCCCGAATTCGTTCAGCCGATAAATCCTGGAGGAAGATTAACACTACTTTGAGCTTGGGCTTCAGATGAAATCCTGAATATTTGATTCAAAGCATGAAGGGCACGCACTTATATCACATTCCTCAACGCATCGTGATTCTCCAGTCTAAGGGAAACGGGACTAAGATAGGTAGTTTGTGCTCACCACTGGCACTTTAGGTATGTCTCGATGGGTTTTAAATATTTTGTTTGGCGAAAGTGAATTTGAATATATCGTAAATTCTAATGCTTTTCGTATCTAGAACATAAATTTTAATGCAAGATTCCAGGTGTTCCAGAGCAGTGGTTCCCAAACTGTCTTCCATGACCCCCCTATTCGCTTCCAGCAGACCCGCATGCCCCTCCCCCCAAACTTTTTTGTATTTATATGATTTTTTTTATAGCTTAGCACTGTTTAGGGAAACAAAGATTCATGCTTTGATTACAACGAATGAAAGAAATAATATATGTACGAGGTATTTTACCAAGTAATTAAAGTAACTAAACATTTGATTCCAAGGGATCGAAAAAAATATATAAATTGGTAATTTATCAAAATTGACTTGCAGTTCCAAGAACTAAATAAGGAGAGGATAACTTATTAGAAAACTGATAGAATTATACTTTGTACATATAAAATGCCAGACACTTGTTCTTGGAATGATTTCATTATTCTTATTAAGCAATGATTTATGAGCAGATGACTTCACGCTCCCTTGTATCCTCCTCACGCACTCTTGTTTGGAACCACTGTTCCGGAGCAGATGGGTACTGTAGGGGCGACCCCCCCCCCCCCAGGATGTGAGAGATTCCCACTCTTCTTGAGAACCGAGTGCACAGGTAAATCGACTACCGAAAAAG
>NC_051409.1:19148447-19148609 GCF_015228065.2 Penaeus monodon | reverse complement strand
ATAATGAAAATACACTGATATTAAAGTCTACTTACATCTTATCCACTGAAGGCTTCAGGGTCGAGTTTTTGGGGAATCCCATGCTATACTGCACAGGCATGAACCCTTGCCTCGTGATAGCCAGGCGACACACGCCGTGCTGAGGCGACGAAACCGGGTCAG
>NC_051409.1:19146992-19148106 GCF_015228065.2 Penaeus monodon | reverse complement strand
ATTTTTGAACGTTCGGACAAAGTTCTACTCTGCTTTGACAATCAAGCGAACCAAATGTTGATTAATGATTCAGCTGATGAAATTCAACTTTCTTAAAACCCAAGGTTTCTTGTGCCTTCAGTAACCTAAGATTGGAGAAAGCCTTTGCCTAGATAGTATTTGCCCCGAATACATCGGAGGCACTACAATACCTATTCAACCGTATTCTACCAACAGGAAAAATCCCTAAACTGTTCAAAGAGCATCTTGATGCTGCCGTTTATAAGAAAGACAGTAAACGCGGAAGTTAGCGTTTTTTGTTAGCACTATTGCCCGCGAGTTAAATCAGTATGTATCTTTTCCTGTGGCAGACAGTTTCCAGCCTAGCAGAAGAACCGTAGAGCAGATCTTAGCACTGGAACAAATAGTCGAAAAGTCCAAAGAATGAAGCAATCCTGTGCATATTATGTTCATTGACTTTACAAAAGCTTTCGACTATATCGGATATCCATACTTATGGAAGCTTCTGGATAAAACCTCAATCGACACAATCTATCAGAACATCGGGATCGGTCGATTTTAAAAGGTGACGTTTTACCTTTTATCCTGTTCTGCCACATTCTTTCCCTTTAAGCTATGCAGATGACATCGCTGTCATATGATAAATGATAAACACTCCTCATCCTTCTAGTTAGAAATACATCCAAGGTTGCTCCAAGACCAAGTACATGTCAACTGTGACACAAAAACAAACTTAATTGTACCACTTAGGCAAACTTTTTTTTCAAGTTTTTGCGTTTGCCTATCTGGGTCATAAAATCTCTTCAAATAATGGAATACTTGCTGTCCGACGCCGCAATGGACTCGGCTGGGCAGCTTGTGACAGAAATAAAGCAGTGCATCAAACATCAACCAGAGTTTCAAGTAATCTGAACCGAAGATCTCCATGCCCATCGCACTGGATAAGTATTGTGAACTGGACCTCCCATTCCCTGCAGAAGCAATGGCGAGATTCATGAACAATAAACAGCTGTTTGAGCTTGTCCATACCGAAGATCTACTTCGTATTTACGATTAGATCCATAATTAATTCAAAACATAGTTGATGGAACTAAATTTGATGTAATTACTCTGA
>NC_051409.1:19145928-19146036 GCF_015228065.2 Penaeus monodon | reverse complement strand
GAGTTAATTATTAGGATTTTTTGTAAAATCTTCGTTAAAAATTTTTTTTACGGAAATATTGTAAACAATTACGAATAAATAAGAAACTAGATCACAGTAAGCGGTTTC
>NC_051409.1:19145554-19145889 GCF_015228065.2 Penaeus monodon | reverse complement strand
ATGGGAAAATATTTACTACACGTGTCTTTCATTCATTCTGTCTCCTCAGTCCCTTAAACCCGTACCTTTGAGAAATCGTTCCCCATGTAGTAGATAGACGAGTGCCGTGTGTATAGACCTGCAAAATTAAATGTGTGTAGTGAGCGCTCAAATCGTGTTCTTCCTCTGTTCACCGCTAACTATGTTACAGCAGCGCCGCGCGGGGGCGGCGGAGGGCAAACCTGCGACTCCGGCGACAGAAGTTGGGATGATCGAGTCGGGGTTGGTGAGCAGGCGGCCGCGCCCGGCCCAGCCACGCCCCATGCTGGAGGCCGGGTCCTCCTCGTGCGCCGCCT
>NC_051409.1:19142897-19144737 GCF_015228065.2 Penaeus monodon | reverse complement strand
TCTGCATATCGAGGCGTTCACCTCGAAGAAACTGTGCACGATGGAACCCCTCGGGAATGTCCACGGAACCACGTCCTGCGCGACCAGCTCCTCCAGGGAATCGAACGGTATTCCAACCTTAGGGAAGGTGCGAATGTTAGTCTCGTGCAGTTTGCACAACAGAAATAGAACGACCGCGAATAGTGAAATATGAGCACTGTAAGCATGCAGTATTTGCTATAATATTAGAGGCTTGAATTAGTATATAGAACATATAAAACCAGGAAAGAGTTGTGAATATCTTCGCAAGAATGAGAGCAAACAATAGCAATTTTCTTTACGCTCCATTCCTCATGGATCCGCGAAAGTGCCGACAAGCTAAGCGAGAACTCTCATAGCCGACGCACCTTGGGCACGATGAGCATAGCCTTGAGATTGCTCTTGTACACAACGCCGATGATGAGCGAGACGAGCATCCACAACGCCACCACCATGCGCTCCGCCTCGCCCTCGCCACTCCGCCGCCGCCGCAACACTGCCGGGAACAGATATATGAATGCGAGATCCGGTGGCCCTTTGCGGTCAGGAAATAGATCTAGAAATAGTCCACGAATACGAAGCGAAATCGCGAATGGCTTCTACCATCGCGCATGTGGGAAGATGAGCATGCAAACGGATTTCGAAAACATGGCTTCACCTTGAGCCAGAAGAATCATATATCCCCATATCCACGAGGGTCCTTCGACTGTGCCCCCGGGGTTTCGAACGCCATTGCCAGGCTCCTCTCTGACAGAAATATGGAACCTCATCATTTGCATTCATTTAACGATGTGTATCTTACCGTACTGTTTGAAAGTATACGAGCAATGACAAGTATATGACACAAAAAATATTAATGACATTACACATCTGTTTCACGCATTTGGCGTTGTAAACTGGCGTTGATGAGAAGAGCCAAGGCAGTCACCACCACCAGACTGCAGAGCACAGCCGCCCACACCTGCATGACAAGAATACATATAACTTAACTGAACACAAAGTTGAATGGTTGTATGACAGATCTGAGACACGGGGACTCAAAGATGCTGACCGATCTCTACAGGCACTCACAGAGGGTATAAAAGGCTTGGTGAAGCCTAGCAGGTCGGGCTGCACCTGAGGGCGGCGGTACAAGATGGCGTGGTCGGTGGAAAGAACCGGGACGCTGAAGACGGCCACGGAGGACCTCGCTAGGGTCACGCCGAATGGTCCCACGGCCAGATCCACTTCCTGTGGATGGAACTGTTTTGGCTCCTGCCTCTTTATTTTTTACATGTGTCTATGAAGAATATACCAACTATTTTCCAAGCACAAACAATAAATGGGAAAGACGCTATTCCAGAATACAAAGAAAAGTATACGGGCCCCAGTACTTACATCTCTATGTCCGTGTATATGTTACTATTGTAACACACAAAATTCCAGTACTCACCCGCCGTTGCAGCATCCCCATCATACCGAACCACGAGCCGTTGGGGTAGGGAGCTCCCCAGAGGCCGTCCGGCGGTCTCACGAACCGGTAACTGCCCGTCAGAGTGAAGGAACCGGTCAGTCATGGACAGGAAATTGGATGATTCGTGTAACAACGAAATTACGTTGATAATGTTTTATTAACACAACCGTTGTCTCTCCCGATCCCTACTAACCTGTGCCAAATATGCACAGTTAGAATTCTCACCAGAAACCCATTTTCTCTTGGATGATCTTGAAGACCTCGACCGCGGAGCCGGTGAAATTCGGCAACTCCCCAATGACATAAGGCGGCCACTGTGAAGAAGGCTAGCGTTATAGACTTATCTTTTTCCCATTTTTATTTTTTATG
>NC_051409.1:19142287-19142434 GCF_015228065.2 Penaeus monodon | reverse complement strand
AAAATGCTCCACATTAATTTCGCTTCAAAAACGTCTGCCGGAAGAGCCTCCTAGCGCCAGGCCAAACCTGGGCGATCGCGACCTGCAGACAGCGGTGAGGCCCCTCTGCGTGCTGTGCCATTACACCGCCTGGGAGAGAAAGACTCG
>NC_051409.1:19135710-19137235 GCF_015228065.2 Penaeus monodon | reverse complement strand
CCAATTCACATAAAATGGCCAAAACGCATATTCTCAGCCTTTGAAGTATTAGTGCATGTGATGCTTACAAATATCACCAAATATGAATCTTAAAGGAAAGATGTCACCAAAATATTATGTGAGTAATTATATGAATTAGTTAATCTGCAAAACATTCTATTCTAAATGAAGAGCAGAATAAGTCAAACAGAGCGATAGAAAATGTTGGCACAGGTCCGATAAGAAGGCAGCCACGTATCGCTGATGCTGACCACTGCCAGCCGGAGTCTTTGCTCATCATAACTGACTGGGGTGTGCTGAACTACTTTATCAGGTTAACTCTATTGCGAATTGCATTTGTAAACGTATAATCCCTAATACATGACCTGGTGTTTAGTTCTAAACCAATAATTTGTTTTGGTATCCATAATTAATCTCAAACGTAAGCAATTATTTGATTGATCCTATCGATACAACATAAAGCTTTCATACAAAGAGGCTGCTTTTTACGAAATTATTTGCCATCTAATGTTTGCCAAGGGATAGGTTTCCATCTCATTGCCCGCCGCTGTACACCAGATGACACTGTCTCACTTCTTTGCATTAGCGCTTGTAGGCATTATTTTTCCTTTTAATTATAACTCAATTTATTGTGCGGTACCACAGAAGTTTAGAAATATGTTGTGAAATAATTTTAAGTTCGAGTTTATTGGGTTAGTTATTGTATTACAAGGATTTTACTGCCATGACGTTAGAAGAGTTAAGAGAAACCCATAGGACAGCCAGTACGCGAAAGTCAGAAAATGGTCCACTATATCAGTCTGCACTGCAGTTCTGTCCCTCGAAAAGCGAAAATCGCCAAATGGTTGCTAAAGCAAGGGACTGAACGGAGCCTTGCAGTCGTCTAAAGTGCGGACGTAATCCGGCCGCGTCCTCACAAAAGAGCAGGGCGGTACCTACCGTGCTGAGTCGTTGAGGTCCTCGTCTAGTGTCCGCCATTCCGTTTCTGCGCTCAAATGAAATGTGAGATGGCATTTAAACTACACCAAGAAAAAATCATAATTGGTCCCTGAAATATGAAAAACACAATCTATATACTCCAGGTTTTGGAAGTTATTGGGAGAATTTTTTTCTGTCAAATAAATTAGTGAATGATTTATTAAATGTGTTCTCGGAATGTTTTCATGAACGACTGCCACTGCTGACGTCGCTAAACTGTTTGATTGCCTCTTACATGCTATGTATTGTGAAAACATCACTGATGTGTAATAGAGCCCGTCAATATTTGAAAACTAAATACCCTGTCAGTAACAAAGGATTCAGCGAGCCACGTATGAAAACTTGATGAACATTTAACGGACCTATCTCACCAACACATCAGCTTCTGATCTCTGAAGATGCAATAGACCACAAAGGTCAAATAATGGCTTCAAGCTGTTGAAGGACCATATAACCACGCAATTTGCTTTGCCGCAGTTCATTTCAGCAGCTTCGCGTAGATCTTCAGTTAAGCTGAACTACAAAAGTAAAAATACGAGTAATACTG
>NC_051409.1:19135481-19135577 GCF_015228065.2 Penaeus monodon | reverse complement strand
ATATATATATATACATAGTCGATCGTTCGTTACCGTCCATTGTCTTTTCCTTGAAATTAAACTCAGACGGAAGAAAAAAAAATAACCCATAGTTCC
>NC_051409.1:19123279-19123399 GCF_015228065.2 Penaeus monodon | reverse complement strand
TTTAACATCAATAAACCAAATTAAATAAATTTTAATAACCCATAATGATATTAAATTAAAAATTGAAATATAATAATAATAAAAAGTAATAAAAATAACAAAACAAAAACAAAACAACAA
>NC_051409.1:19123077-19123240 GCF_015228065.2 Penaeus monodon | reverse complement strand
GCATATAATAACAATATCTTTAAAAATTTAAATTTTTTAAAAAATAATTAACAGTAAAAAAGTGATAAAAAAAATTTTAAAAAGAAAAATTACAATTAAAGGCAAAAACATTCACATGATAATAATAATAATGATGATATTATGTAGTAGTAAAAATAAAATA
>NC_051409.1:19119230-19120793 GCF_015228065.2 Penaeus monodon | reverse complement strand
ATTCAGCTTAATAAGATCTACGCGAAGCTGCTGAAATGAAATCGCAAAGCAAATTGCTGGTTTATGGTCCTTAAACAGTTTTGAAGCCATTATCTGACCTTTGGGCATTGCTCTTCAAAGATCAAAAAGCGATTGTTGGTGAGATGGTTTCCGTTAAATTTCATCAGTTTCTATGTCCGTCCTTTGTTACTGACAGGGTATTTAGTTTTCAAATATTTACGGCTCTATTACACACAGTGATGTTTTCACAATACATAGCATGTAAGAGGCAATCAAACAGTTTAGCGACGTCAGCAGTGGCAGTCGTTCATGAAACACATTCCGAGAACACATTTAATAAATCATTTTACTAATTTATTGACAGAAAAAAAAACTCCCATAACTTCCAAAAACCCGGAGTATAAGATTGTTTTTTCATTTTCAGGGACCAATTATGATTTTTTTTTTGGTGTAGTTTTAAAAGCCATCTCACATTTCTTTGAGCGCAGAAAAGGAATGGCGGACACTAGACAGGACCTCAACGACTCAGCACGGAGGTACCGCCCTGCTCTTTTGTGAGGACGCGGCCGGATTACGTCCGCACTTTAGACGACTGCAAGGCTCCGTTCAGTCCCTTGCTTTAGCAACCATTTGGCGATTTTTGCTTTTTGAGGGACAGAAAATGCAAAGGGAGACTGATATAGTGGACCATTTTTCTGACTTTCGCGTACTGGCTGTCCTATGGATTTTCTTAACTCTTCTAACGTCATGACAGTAAAATCCTTTTAATACAATAACTAACCCAATAAACTCGAACTTAAAATTATTTTACAACATATTTCTAAACTTCGGTGGTACCGCACAATAAATTTAGTTTTTAATTAAAAGGAAAAAAAATGCCCAAGCGCTAATGCAAAGAAGTGAGACAGGTCATCTGGGTGTACAGCGGCGGGCAATGAGATGGAAACCTATCCCTTGGCAAACATTAGATGGCAAATAATTCGTAAAAAGCAGCCTCTTTGTATGAAAGCTTTATGTTGTATCGATAGGATCAATTTAAATAATTGCTTACGTTTGAGATTAATTATGGATACCAAAACAAAATTTTTGGTTTAAAGAACTAAACACCAGGTCATATATTAGGGATTTAACGTTTACAAATGCAATTCGCAATAGAGTTAACCTGATAAAGTAGTTCAGCACACCCCAGTCAGTTATGATGAGCAAAGACTCCGGCTGGCAGTGGTCAGCACAGCGATACGTGGCTGCCTTCTTATCGGACCTGTGCCAACATTTCTATCGCTCTGTTTGACTTATTCTGCTCTTCATATAGAATAGAATGTTTTGCAGATTAACTAATTCATATAATTACTTCATAATATTTTGGTGACATCTTTCTTTAAGATTCATATTTGGTGATATTTTCAAGCATCACATGCACTAATACTTCAAAGGCTAGAAAATGCGTTTTGGGGATTTTATGTGAATTGGTATTATCGTAAGATAATGATAAAAATGAGCATGTTGATGATGAAAAAATAATGCTGATTTTAAGAGAAATAAAAAATAAAAATCATAGCATTA
>NC_051409.1:19118385-19119181 GCF_015228065.2 Penaeus monodon | reverse complement strand
AAATATAAAGATAATTATAATGGTTTAAATTAAATTTTAAATAAAATTATACAAAATTGAGTTATGATAAAGATAATGAGGGAAAAAACGGATAAAAATGATGATAAAATTTAAAAACTAAAAGGTAATGATAAAAACCCAAAATAACAATACTGATAATAAAAGTAGGGCTAATAATGTGATAACAAAAATAATAAAATTTATAAGGATAAAAGTAACCTAAAAAACAATAATGAAATAATTGGGAATAAAAAGATAATAACCAATACTGATGATAAAAATGAAAAAAACAAAAAACAAAATAATAGTAATAATTTATTTAAAAATGATGATAAAAAAAACAAACCCAAAAACCCCCCAAAAAAAGTTAAAAAAAATAATAAAATGGGTGATATGAGATAATAATAATAAAGATAATAATATATTAAAAAATAAAAATAAAAACAACCGGGAAAAACAAAATCAAAACAACAATAAAAATAATGATGATACTAATAATGTTTTTTGATAAAAATTTGTGAAAATAAAGAGATTTAAAAAAAACGATAAGGAAATAAAAATGATAGTGATAATTATTATTGATAATAAAAATAAAAATGATTAAAAATTTAAAAGGGGAAAAAAAACAATAATATAACAATAACAATGATAACAATATTAACATAAAAAAAATGATAAGGTGATCCCCCATTTAAAAAATGGAAAAAAAATGGGAAGATGGGTAATAACAAAGATATAATTATTTTATTTACGATAATAATAAATGACAGAAAAAATTAAAAGAAATGATTTAAAG
>NC_051409.1:19117964-19118344 GCF_015228065.2 Penaeus monodon | reverse complement strand
CAACAGTAATTTGTAATGAAAAAATAATAAATAATATAATAAAAATAAGGGGTAAAATCATAAAGAAAGATAAAAACAACAAAAATGAAAAACCAAAAATGGGATAATAATTTAAAAATGATAAAAAAAACAAACAACCCCAACAAACCCCAAAAATATAAATAATAATAATAAAAATAATAATAAAATAAAAAATAAATAAAAGTAATGATAATAGGGGAAAATTTATGATGGGTGATGATTAATAATAAAGGGTTTTAAAAAATAATAATTAAATATAATTAAATAATAAAAATAATAAAATATTTGGGAAAAAAAATAAAAAATTTTTTAAAGTGATGATGTAACCCGTGATTTATGATGAGGGGGGGGGTGTGGGG
>NC_051409.1:19113737-19113887 GCF_015228065.2 Penaeus monodon | reverse complement strand
CGAGTATTTCTCTCCCAGGCGGTGTAATGGCACAGCACGCAGAGGGGCCTCACCGCTGTCTGCAGGTCGCGATCGCCCAGGGTTTTGGGCCCGGCGCTAGGAGGCTCTTCCGGCAGACGTTTTTGAAGCGAAATTAATGTGGAGCATTTT
>NC_051409.1:19111949-19113276 GCF_015228065.2 Penaeus monodon | reverse complement strand
CATAAAAAATAAAAATGGGAAAAAGATAAGTCTATAACGCTAGCCTTCTTCACAGTGGCCGCCTTATGTCATTGGGGAGTTGCCGAATTTCACCGGCTCCGCGGTCGAGGTCTTCAAGATCATCCAAGAGAAAATGGGTTTCTGGTGAGAATTCTGACTGTGCATATTTGGCACAGGTTAGTAGGGATCGGGAGAGACAACGGTTGTGTTAATAAAACATTATCAACGTAATTTCGTTGTTACACGAATCATCCAATTTCCTGTCCATGACTGACCGGTTCCTTCACTCTGACGGGCAGTTACCGGTTCGTGAGACCGCCGGACGGCCTCTGGGAGCTCCCTACCCCAACGGCTCGTGGTTCGGTATGATGGGGATGCTGCAACGGCGGGTGAGTACTGGAATTTTGTGTGTTACAATAGTAACATATACACGGACATAGAGATGTAAGTACTGGGGCCCGTATACTTTCCTTTGTATTCTGGAATAGCGTCTTTCCCATTTATTGTTTGTGCTTGGAAATAGTTGGTATATTCTTCATAGACATATGTAAAAAATAAAGAGGCAGGAGCCAAAACAGTTCCATCCACAGGAAGTGGATCTGGCCGTGGGACCATTCGGCGTGACCCTAGCGAGGTCCTCCGTGGCCGTCTTCAGCGTCCCGGTTCTTTCCACCGACCACGCCATCTTGTACCGCCGCCCTCAGGTGCAGCCCGACCTGCTAGGCTTCACCAAGCCTTTTATACCCTCTGTAAGTGCCTGTAGAGATCGGTCAGCATCTTTGAGTCCCCGTGTCTCAGATCTGCCATACAACCATTCAACTTTTGTGTTCAGTTAAGTTATATGTATACTTGTCATGCAGGTGTGGGCGGCTGTGCTCTGCAGTCTGGTGGTGGTGACTGCCTTGGCTCTTCTCATCAACGCCAGTTTACAACGCCAAATGCGTGAAACAGATGTGTAATGTCATTAATATTTTTTGTGTCATATACTTGTCATTGCTCGTATACTTTCAAACAGTACGGTAAGATACACATCGTTAAATGAATGCAAATGATGAGGTTCCATATTTCTGTCAGAGAGGAGCCTGGCAATGGCGTTCGAAACCCCGGGGACACAGTCGAAGGACCCTCGTGGATATGGGGATATATGATTCTTCTGGCTCAAGGTGAAGCCATGTTTTCGAAATCCGTTGCATGCTCTTCTTCCACATGCGCGATGGTAGAACCCATTCGCAATTTCGCTTCGTATTCGTGGACTATTTCTAATCTATTTCTGACCGCAAAGGGCCACCGGATCTCGCATTCATATATCTGTTCCCGGCAGTGTTGC
>NC_051409.1:19111424-19111902 GCF_015228065.2 Penaeus monodon | reverse complement strand
TTGTGGATGCTCGTCTCGCTCATCATCGGCGTTGTGTACAAGAGCAATCTCAAGGCTATGCTCATCGTGCCCAAGGTGCGTCGGCTATGAGAGTTCTCGCTTAGCTTGTCGGCACTTTCGCGGATCCATGAGGAATGGAGCGTAAAGAAAATTGCTATTGTTTGCTCTCATTCTTGCGAAGATATTCACAACTCTTTCCTGGTTTTATATGTTCTATATACTAATTCAAGCCTCTAATATTATAGCAAATACTGCATGCTTACAGTGCTCATATTTCACTATTCGCGGTCGTTCTATTTCTGTTGTGCAAACTGCACGAGACTAACATTCGCACCTTCCCTAAGGTTGGAATACCGTTCGATTCCCTGGAGGAGCTGGTCGCGCAGGACGTGGTTCCGTGGACATTCCCGAGGGGTTCCATCGTGCACAGTTTCTTCGAGGTGAACCCCCTCGATATGCAGATGGAGTGTCACGGCAG
>NC_051409.1:19110024-19110553 GCF_015228065.2 Penaeus monodon | reverse complement strand
AAATGGATGAGAACATGTACCCGTGCCGTTCGCAGGCGGCGCACGAGGAGGACCCGGCCTCCAGCAGGGGGCGTGGCTGGGCCGGGCGCGGCCGCCTGCTCACCAACCCCGACTCGATCATCCCAACTTCTGTCGCCCGGGGTCGCAGGTTTGCCCTCCGCCGCCCCCGCGCGGCGCTGCTGTAACATAGTTAGCGGTGAACAGAGGAAGAACACGATTTGAGCGCTCACTACACACATTTAATTTTGCAGGTCTATACACACGGCACTCGTCTATCTACTACATGGGAACGATTTCTCAAAGGTACGGGTTTAAGGACTGAGGAGACAGAATGAATGAAGACACGTGTAGTAAATATTTTCCCATATTTCCTTTTCATTTGTTTTCTTTTGATTACATTATCGAAACCGCTTACTGTGATCTAGTTTCTTATTTATTCGTAATTGTTTACAATATTTCCGTAAAAAAAATTTTTAACGAAGATTTTACAAAAAATCCTAATAATTAACTCTATGTAGACTTAGATTTA
>NC_051409.1:19107975-19109087 GCF_015228065.2 Penaeus monodon | reverse complement strand
CAGCTCAGAGTAATTACATCAATTTAGTTCCATCAACTATGTTTTTGAATTAATTATGGATCTAATCGTAAATACGAAGTAGATCTTCGTATGGACAAGCTCAAACAGCTGTTTATTGTTCATGAATCTCGCCATTGCTTCTGCAGGGAATGGTAGGTCCAGTTCACAATACTTATCCAGTTGCGATGGCATGGAGATCTTCGGTTCAGATTACTTGAAACTCTGGTTGATGTTTGATGCACTGCTTTATTTCTGTCACAAGCTGCCCAACCGAGTCCATTGCGGCGCCGGACAGCAAGTATTCCATTATTTGAAGAGATTTTATGACCCAGATAGGCAAACGCAAAACTTGAAAAAAAAGTTTGCCTAAGTGGTACAATTAAGTTTGTTTTTGTGTCACAGTTGACATGTACTTGGTCTTGGAGCAACCTTGGATGTATTTCTAACTAGAAGGATGAGGAGTGTTTATCATTTATCATATGACAGCGATGTCATCTGCATAGCTTAAAGGGAAAGAATGTGGCAGAACAGGATAAAAGGTAAAACGTCACCTTTTAAAAACGACCGATCCCGATGTTCTGATAGATTGTGTCGATTGAGGTTTTATCCAGAAGCTTCCATAAGTATGGATATCCGATATAGTCGAAAGCTTTTGTAAAGTCAATGAACATAATATGCACAGGATTGCTTCATTCTTTGGACTTTTCGACTATTTGTTCCAGTGCTAAGATCTGCTCTACGGTTCTTCTGCTAGGCTGGAAACTGTCTGCCACAGGAAAAGATACATACTGATTTAACTCGCGGGCATAGTGCTAACAAAAAACGCTAACTTCCGCGTTTACTGTCTTTCTTATAAACGGCAGCATCAAGATGCTCTTTGAACAGTTTAGGGATTTTTCCTGTTGGTAGAATACGGTTGAATAGGTATTGTAGTGCCTCCGATGTATTCGGGGCAAATACTATCTAGGCAAAGGCTTTCTCCAATCTTTAGGTTACTGAAGGCACAAGAAACCTTGGGTTTTAAGAAAGTTGAATTTCATCAGCTGAATCATTAATCAACATTTGGTTCGCTTGATGTCAAAGCAGAGTAGAACTTTGTCCGAACGTTCAAA
>NC_051409.1:19107390-19107562 GCF_015228065.2 Penaeus monodon | reverse complement strand
ATAGTGTGAGCTGACCCGGTTTCGTCGCCTCAGCACGGCGTGTGTCGCCTGGCTATCACGAGGCAAGGGTTCATGCCTGTGCAGTATAGCATGGGATTCCCCAAAAACTCGACCCTGAAGCCTTCAGTGGATAAGATGTAAGTAGACTTTAATATCAGTGTATTTTCATTAT
>NC_051409.1:19104883-19107028 GCF_015228065.2 Penaeus monodon | reverse complement strand
GTAACGTGTGTTAATAAGGACCTTTTGGCGAGTTCAAAACGTTACGATACAATTTAATTTCTTATCTTTTTCGGTAGCCGATTTACCTGTGCACTCGGTTCTCAAGAAGAGTGGGAATCTCTCACATCCTGGGGGGGGGGGTCGCCCCTACAGTACCCATCTGCTCCGCAACAGTGGTTCCAAACAAGAGTGCGTGAGGAGGATACAAGGGAGCGTGAAGTCATCTGCTCATAAATCATTGCTTAATAAGAATAATGAAATCATTCCAAGAACAAGTGTCTGGCATTTTATATGTACAAAGTATAATTCTATTAGTTTTCTAATAAGTTATCCTCTCCTTATTTAGTTCTTGGAACTGCAAGTCAATTTTGATAAATTTCCAATTTATATATTTTTTCGATCCCTTGGAATCAAATGTTTAGTTACTTTAATTACTTGGTAAAATACCTCGTACATATATTATTTCTTTCATTCGTTGTAATCAAAGCATGAATCGTTGTTTCCCTAAACAGTGCTAAGCTATAAAAAAAAATCATATAAATACAAAAAAGTTTGGGGGAGGGCATGCGGGTCTGCTGGAAGCGAATAGGGGGTCATGGAAGACAGTTTGGGAACCACTGCTCTGGAACACCTGGAATCTTGCATTAAAATTTATGTTCTAGATACGAAAAGCATTAGAATTTACGATATATTCAAATTCACTTTCGCCAAACAAAATATTTAAAACCCATCGAGACATACCTAAAGTGCCAGTGGTGAGCACAAACTACCTATCTTAGTCCCGTTTCCCTTAGACTGGAGAATCACGATGCGTTGAGGAATGTGATATAAGTGCGTGCCCTTCATGCTTTGAATCAAATATTCAGGATTTCATCTGAAGCCCAAGCTCAAAGTAGTGTTAATCTTCCTCCAGGATTTATCGGCTGAACGAATTCGGGCTGCTGGAAAAGCACATGCGGGACGAGATGGCCAACACCTCCTACTGCCTCCAGCCCCCGGCTCGGACACGGGGGGTGAGCTTCGAGCTCTGGCGATCGGCGACTTTCTTGGAGTCCTCAGTCTGTATGCTATAGGTTCGGAGGAATTGCTGAAGCTTATTATTGATGTGAAGAAATTTCGTTTACCACGTATAATTGACTGTTTGCTACTCCGCAGCTATTCTCAACACTTTCCATGTCATGACTTAATGTTAATCTATCTTCACATATCTGGTTGTAAATACTTGAGCATATGAACGTTTGTTTTGCTCATTTTGTGTTCCCTTCTTATTTCTGTGCAATTTAACATTCGAACCTCCATTTTATTCCAGTCAAATATATAAAGTATTTTCCGTAATTGTGTTTATACTAAATTTTCAATACTTCTGACAGCTCTTTTGCATTTCTTCTCCTGTCCTTATGGTTGCCTGTTTATTTGCCCTCAGTGATAATGTTTTGAATCTTTCAAATTCGTGTATAAAAAGACCGTTTGGAACATTTCCAGGCGTGGCAGTGGCTTCGATGGTGTTCTTGGGGGAGATGGTGGTCATGCGGGTCGTACCGACACTCGCTTAGACCAGATGGACCGTGGGTCGGTTGCGATTCACGTGGACTGCGAATGTTCCTTGGTCTGTCTGGATGAGTTGGTAGTCCCAAAGGCATGGCAAGGCATGGCGACATCTTTACTTCAAAGAAGCACTTCCACACAGTCATCTATGGGCAAACAATGGTGAACTGAAGACAGATCACTTTCTTCACTCAAACAATGAATTAATGAACCACAGTTACAGCTATATGTTCTTTTAACAAAAGATCCAGCTTGTATTAAGCGCATCACCGCAGAGCATGCTAGTTCGCAGATTACAGACCTATTGAATTCGAGTCGTCACATCTCTTAAAAGAATCATGGTCTAAGTCAAAGGTTATGACTACGAGTATAATGTTCCCGGGTTTAGTTGAAACTCTATGACTTTATTTATGTAACCACATAGCTAACGGAATGTTTCAAAGCCACACAATATTTTTTTTGTATCTGTCTGTTCGTGTGTTACTGGAACTGCTGAGTGTTTCTCATGATGACTTTTATTGAAAGACAATGGAGAAAAAAAAGGAAAAGAAATGCACATTCTGTAGCGCAAATGCAAATGCACACGACTATGGGCGCAAA
>NC_051409.1:19103613-19104592 GCF_015228065.2 Penaeus monodon | reverse complement strand
GTTTTATGCATATGAAGATAGATAGATATAACTCACATATAAATGTAATGTTATTTCTCATCAAAGAACAATACCTTGAAGCATAACTGCTTTGACAGTGACCACTTATCATTACTTTTATATACTGTACGTAGATTACCTCACCAAAAAAGAAATCTTGGGTCATGGATGCAATTCAGGGGTTTCATAGTTTACGCTTCACGCCTCTGTTAAGCGTTGCAGAAAAACGATCTCTCTCTTGTCCCAGGATCTCCAACCACTTTGTCATATGGTGTTGCATGCACAATAAAACTTTCGGCAATACTGGGATTTTCATTCCACTCATATCTCTTAAACATTTGAAATGCCAAAGTGTATGATTTTGAAATAGGAGTGAACCTTCCTTAAAGATGGTGTCCATATTGTAATGCTTTTCCCTTCGTCGCCGTTCAGACCAAAATACATTATATCGAAACAGTTATGTAACATTGCATCTCTACTGACCCGATACAGTTGTGCAACAACTGAGCAGCATTACAAATTTTGCAACAGTTTAGCAGAAATATGAACGACTGCTGCGTGGCAATCGAGACACCGGTGCCGCTTAGTATCTGAAGTGTTTCACTACTGTTCCTCAACAGTTATGTACTCTTGTTTGGACCAAGCTGCACATCCTACAAACTGGGGGTGGAATGTAACACCTCAATCAGTCCGTGTCACGAAGCTGCAATGATTCACATAGCTTAATGTCAGAAAGAAAAAAAATACTACTAGTAGTTTATCCTGCAGCTGTATTGACTCACATAACTTAGTACTGTCAGTAGCCTCGTATTTGTATATTCACATTACACAGTACATAATGTCATAAGATATGGCTTAACAGTTAGCAGATAAACCCGTAGAGTGCCAAAGCAAAGGAACACACATAACTGCTGTCCAGTCAACTGCACACAGGGAGATATACGCCATTTATCTTGGCTATCTGGCTATTGAATTTTGA
>NC_051409.1:19103274-19103341 GCF_015228065.2 Penaeus monodon | reverse complement strand
GATTTTTTAAAGTAAACCATCTTTCATAGATGAATACTAGCATTATCTATAATAAAAGACGTCATGC
>NC_051409.1:19102747-19103223 GCF_015228065.2 Penaeus monodon | reverse complement strand
AGAGTACAAATTGCAGGTAAAACGACTAACATAGGTAAAAATGAAAGTAAATAGAAGACTGAATATTATTAGGCAGTCGGGTATTCTATAACATTTTCACATTTATGATGAAAGCTCTCGGAAATACTTTGAGAAATATGGCGATAAAAATATGAATGAGAGTGTATATGTGCTTCCCCGAAACCTTGTTTTTCGTCGTGATGTGTACCGATATTTTTTTTTTTACCTAATTTGTTTATTGATTATGTAACGATAATAAGTGAAACGTGGCTATTTATTTTCCTATACATTGCACAATTCTCCGGACTGTGCAGTAAACTGGTCTGTAATATAAGGAAGAAAAAGAAAAAAATATGGCACAAACACCCCGTAGTGAGAGTACCGGGCCTTCTTTGGGTTGCAGATGGTCTGTTCTACAGAAAAGGTCTAGCTGCGAGCTGCCACAGCCCTACATCAGCAGTATCGCTGGATTATCA
>NC_051409.1:19102486-19102681 GCF_015228065.2 Penaeus monodon | reverse complement strand
CATTATTGGATGGACACTGAATGAAAGCGATTCAATTATCGGCTATCACAATTAAGCAAACAACTGCGATTATGCTGCAAGTTGTTTAGTGTGAGACCTACATTCGGCGAGAAACTCTTGGGATATATATATCAACGAGACACTAAAAAGAATGCATGTGCAGCAGGATCTGGAATATGTACTGTAAACAATATC
>NC_051409.1:19101296-19101634 GCF_015228065.2 Penaeus monodon | reverse complement strand
TAGACCGGCAGCCCAAAGACATTAGGCTAGACGAATTAGGTACCAATATCTATGCATAAGGAGGTTCAGAAATGCAAGTCTACCGGATATCCCCTGGTGAGTATTGGGGTGGGAATCCATATAAGAGGTAAGAATATGGCTCTGACATAGTTGACTGAAGTACCACTAGAAATCACATCTAATGTTTACATATTATCTAATATCCATCAACACTACAAAAGACAGACATTTTTTTGGTGAAGAGAGCCTGCCCGAAAGAGCATCATATTTAGGCTAGCATAGATGAATGATGTACCGAGGTACCGGTAAAAAGTTATGCCAAAATGTTTACTAACGAA
>NC_051409.1:19092290-19092733 GCF_015228065.2 Penaeus monodon | reverse complement strand
CACTTATTACGAAGCAGCTCGATGGTGCTCTTGGCATTTTTTTTCATAGAATTTCTTACGCTAGAGCGGGTTCGGTGATCCAACTAGAAAAAGCCAAATTTTTAGACGCAACTATATCAGATTTAGGGGAAAAAGTGCTAATTCAAAACTGTGGCACAACTGCGAACATCATTTAGTCCCACCATCCCCCACCCTTTTAAACGCAAATTGCAACTGGACGCACAGGTGTTTGGGCCCCCTTTTTCGTTTTTTATATCAAAATTGCCCATTAAGAGGGCCTTTAGATAAAAAGAAAATTTCCCCGTATTCAGAATCACAGTGATGTTTTCCCCACCTGCATTATCTTTTTCACGTTTTTTTATAACTAGTATTTTTATCAATCCACAAGGACCATAAAATGAAAATCGCCCACTTTTTTTGAGTGAATATTTTCTTTGGGGAAA
>NC_051409.1:19091272-19092038 GCF_015228065.2 Penaeus monodon | reverse complement strand
AAACACCGTCGATTTCCTTTTTTTAAATTGAATAAGGTTCTATTTTTAAAAGGCCCTTACCCTCCTTAAAAAAACTTTAGCATAAATAAATCTCCCCCAAAATATACATACATAAACGTATATACTACTTAGAATACCCATGGATTTTAGGCAGCTCATGCATATATCTTCCAAAAACATGTTATAGAAGGGTTTTCCCCTTGTTTTACTGCAACAAAACCAGTCTTTTGCCCATCCCAAGAAACAGAAAATCCAGTTTAATTACTGTAAACAACACAAGACCAAGTCTCGTAAACGTTGATCAGCAAGCAAACGGATCACGTTATCTAATGGTGTGATAAGAACCTGATACCCGCTGAGTCCATGTGTATTAATTTCAGCTTTTAATATTATAGTAATGATTAATACGGTTCCTGATTTTAAATGCAACCAGCACGCCGATTTTGGTTAAATCTCGTGTGAAAAAATGGTTTATAGTTCCTTTTGGAATCACCTCTCTGTCATTGATTTTTGGTAATAAATAAACCTAGGGGCTCTGGTGATAAGAGCTGAAGTTTTCGCAACCAAGAGCCCCAGTGACGCAGAGCCAGCGAGAGGGTGAGTACAAACTTGGTTTACAGTCAGAGGTTGTAAAAGAGGTAGAGGTAGAAACACGATTTTTCAGTGTGCACGGAGGCGGATTTCTTCCAATGTTTACGGATGCAAGTGTCATCAGTTTAGATGCAGATAACTGAAATGTTCAGATACTACAAAAGATGAGCAAAAA
>NC_051409.1:19090803-19091033 GCF_015228065.2 Penaeus monodon | reverse complement strand
GAAAAATGAACATGAAGTCATTCACAAAAATTCTACGGTCTTGTCGGCTAATGAACTAAAACTAATGCTTTAGATGCCGGAAATGACAACAGGGAATAAAGATAAGATATGTTTCTTTCGCGTCTTAAAATTCAAAATAAAAAGATGATGTCGCTTTATCTCACCTTATCAAGTTTATCTTGCGGGAGCGGGCGAGAGACCCTTTTAAGCTTTTTTTTTATTCTAGTGGT
>NC_051409.1:19087894-19088365 GCF_015228065.2 Penaeus monodon | reverse complement strand
TTTCCTCACTTTTCAATAAATTTCGTTTGTGTTTTTCTACCATATTACGTTTTCAATCCACGATCTCTTTATTCCAACAGCTTCCTAGTGCAATCATGTTTCAATTTTTTTAATCACAATTTGCGAATTATTATTGTTTGATTATTAATGCTCTCATCATTACGCTCATTGTGGCCACTTCATGCATAATTCTTCAAATACTGTTTTCATAATAATCATGATCAAAATACTGATCAATATAGAAATACTAAATATCATGATGAGGAAATTCGTTATGATAAAGTTCATGAAGCACATTTCTCTTCCACACCAGGAGAAAAACGAAAAAAAAGAATAAATAAGAACAAAAAGGAGACCGCAGATTCTGAAGAAAACATGGCCCTGAACACCGACTACCTCAAGAGCGTGCCCGGGGTGCTTAAGCTGCTCGAGATCGTGAGTCTGACTGCTTTTCACAAAGAAAATGGATGG
>NC_051409.1:19085211-19085293 GCF_015228065.2 Penaeus monodon | reverse complement strand
TTTATTGAAAAGCAGGGTAGAGCAGTGTAGAGCTCGAATACGAGCAGAGAGTTATGACTCGCTGTAGATGAAGCTGAAGTCC
>NC_051409.1:19082751-19082832 GCF_015228065.2 Penaeus monodon | reverse complement strand
GACTTCAGCTTCATCTACAGCGAGTCATAACTCTCTGCTCGTATTCGAGCTCTACACTGCTCTACCCTGCTTTTCAATAAA
>NC_051409.1:19079785-19079898 GCF_015228065.2 Penaeus monodon | reverse complement strand
CCATCCATGCTTTGTGAAAGCAGTCAGACTCACGATCTAAGCAGCTTAAGCACCCCGGACGCTCTTGAGGAGTCGGTGTTTCATGGGCATGTTCCTTCAGAATCTGCGTCTCC
>NC_051409.1:19079342-19079753 GCF_015228065.2 Penaeus monodon | reverse complement strand
CTCCTGGTGTGGAAGAGAATGTGCTCATGAACTTATCTAACGATTTCTATCATGATATTTAAAGTATTTCTATATTGATCGTATTTGATCATGATTTTATGAAAACAGTATTTGAAGAATTTGCATGAAGTTGCCCAATGAGCGTAATGATGAGAGCATTAATAATCAAACATAATAATTCGCAATTGTGATTAAAAATTGAAACTGTTGCACTAGGAGCTGTTGAATAAAGATCGGTATGAAAACGTATATATGTAAAAAACACAAACGAAATTTATTGAAATGTGAGGAACAGTTCAGCACTCGGCGGAATCCTCCTCAGTGAAGCAAGCTACTAACTGTTTTAACTGTTTTTTTTCGCCATCTCTGCTTCCCCACCTCCAGATAGTCCCTTATTCCGGCCACCTTCGC
>NC_051409.1:19076977-19077244 GCF_015228065.2 Penaeus monodon | reverse complement strand
ACCACTAGAATAAAAGAAAAAGCTTAAAAGGGTCTCTCGCCCGCTCCCGCAAGATAAACTTGATAAGGTGAGATAAAGCGACATCATCTTTTTATTTTGAATTTTAAGACGCGAAGAAACATATCTTATCTTTATTCCCTGTTGTCATTTCCGGCATCTAAAGCATTAGTTTTAGTTCATTAGCCGACAAGACCGTAGAATTTTTGTGAATGACTTCATGTTCATTTTTCTTTTTATGATCTTGATAATTTTCTGTACATACATACA
>NC_051409.1:19075924-19076722 GCF_015228065.2 Penaeus monodon | reverse complement strand
ATACACAAAATCATCAAGATATAGTGATATAGTTTTGCTCATCTCTTGTAGTATCTGAACATTTCAGTTATCTGCATCTAAAACTGATGACACTTGCATCCGTAATCATTGGAAGAACATCCGCCTCCGTGCACACTGAAAAATCGTGTGTTCTACCTCTACCTCTGTTACAACCTCTGACTGTAAACCAAGTTGTACTCACCCTCTCGCTGGCTCTGCGTCACTGTGCTCTTGGTTGCGAAAGCTTCAGCTCTTATCACCAGAGCCCCTAGGTTATTGATTACCAAGAAATCAATGACAGAGAGGTGATTCCAAAAGGAACTATAAACCATTTTATTCACACGAGATTTAACCAAAATCGGCGTGCTGGTTGCATTTAAAATCAGGAACCGTATTAATCATTACTATAATATTAAAAGCTGAAATTAATACACATGGACTCAGCGGGTATCAGGTTCTTATCACACCATTAGATAACGTGATCCGTTTGCTTGCTGATCAACGTTTACGAGACTTGGTCTTGTGTTGTTACAGTAATTAAACTGGATTTTCTGTTTCTTCGGATAGGCAGAAGACTGGTTGTTGCAGTAAAACCAAGGGAAACCCGTAATACTACTAACACTGTTGTTATGGAATGATATATGACAGTGAGCTGCGTCTAAAATCACATAGGTATTCATAAGTAGTATATACGTTTATGTATGTATATATGTGGAGATTTATTTATGCTTGATGTTTGTTTAAGGAGGGTAAGGGCTCTGTTAAAATAGAACACTTATATCAATTTCTAAAAAGGAA
>NC_051409.1:19075201-19075642 GCF_015228065.2 Penaeus monodon | reverse complement strand
ACTAGTCGGCTGATATTCACTTTATGTGTCCTTGTGGATTGATAATAATACTAGTTATAATAAACGTGAATAAGATAATGCAGGTGTGGAAGAACATTCGACTGTGATTCTGAATACAAGGGCAATTTTCTTGTTATCTAAATGGCCTCTTCAATTCGGCAATTTTGATATAAAAAACGAAAAACGGACCCAAACACCTGTGCGTCCAGTCTGTGGACATTTGCGTTTCACAAGGGTGAGAAGAGGATGGTGGGACATAGAATGATGTTCGCAGTTGTGCCACAGATTTGAATTAGCATCTTTTTCGCCTAAATCTGATATAGTTGCGTCTGAAAATTGGCATTTCTAGTTGGATCACCGAACCCGCTCTAGCGTAAGAAATTCTATGAAAAAAAAGACCCTCACCATACTTAAAAAGCATTTAAAATACCTGTATAAAGT
>NC_051409.1:19074549-19074667 GCF_015228065.2 Penaeus monodon | reverse complement strand
GCCAGTCGCACGGTCTTGATTATTTTTCACTAATGGGGATGCAGCCGCCCCGGTAGGAGAGCTGGTTTTAGCTTTTCAGGGTTTGGTTTTGGGAAAATGAAGGACGATCTCCTGTCAT
>NC_051409.1:19073856-19074376 GCF_015228065.2 Penaeus monodon | reverse complement strand
CTTTTTTTCCCCCCCTCCTGTCCACTAAAACCCTAAGGTGATCACTGCGACGAGAGTCGAAGTGGAAATCAAGGTCCCACAGCCAACCTTAGTCACACCACAAAACTGAAAACCGGGCATATCTTGCAGCTCTAGAGACTTTCCTAGAAAAAAAAATGATAATAAAAAATGATAAAGATGAAAAAAATGCTAATGATAATAAAAAAGTTGTAAAATATGCTAAGACAGGGAATAAAATATAAGAAATAATAATGAAATGAGTGATGGTTTTAAAAGTAATAAAAAAAATAATGGAATCATTATCATGTATCATGATCATGTGATAATAATGATGTAAATAATGATAAAAATTAATTCTTTATCATCATCATAATAAAAATAATAATGAATTTATGACTGATGTAAAAAATGATGATAATAATAAAAAATGTAAAATAATTAAAAATTAATAACGATAAAAATTTACAAAAATAATAATAAAATATCATTATAAATTTTTTATTTTTATTGTTATATAAAA
>NC_051409.1:19073616-19073696 GCF_015228065.2 Penaeus monodon | reverse complement strand
ACGGAGGGCTAGAAACTACTTCAAAGAAAAGGGAGCAAGCGTTAACACTCGGGGTCCACAAAATCGCAACTAATAATAAA
>NC_051409.1:19069021-19069367 GCF_015228065.2 Penaeus monodon | reverse complement strand
CGTAGAAACATTTTGGATAACTTTTTACCGGTACCTCGGGACATATTATCTATGTTAAATAGAGGGCTTTTTCGGGCGGCTCTCTTCCCCAAAAAAAATGCTTCTTTTGATGTTAGGGATTTAGTAATATGAAAAACATTAGATGGATTTCTATTTGGTACTTCAGTCAACTATTCAGACCCATATTCTACCCATAGGGATTCCCCCCCCAAAATCCCCCGGGGGATCCGGTAACTTGCTTTGAACCCTTTATGCATAGATTTGGTACCAATCGTCACCCAAATGTCTTGGGCGCCGGCTAAAGACCATTTCGCACACGAGGGAAATTGTAACTTTCTCAGACTTG
>NC_051409.1:19068817-19068928 GCF_015228065.2 Penaeus monodon | reverse complement strand
TGTTGACTTGTTAATATTTGTTTTTTGTTTTTTTTTCATTTATAAGACCTTTTTTAGGATGATTTAAACCTTTTAAAAATTTTAACATTTTTAATCCCAGAATATCGCGGG
>NC_051409.1:19068157-19068554 GCF_015228065.2 Penaeus monodon | reverse complement strand
AAATAAAATTTTGGGCGTTTCCCCTTTTTCAGACAGGGTTGGGAATGGGAAGGTTTGCTGGCCCTTGGGGTTTGCCCCGTGCCGTCTCCTTTCTCCTCCGTCTGACAAAAGCATTTTTTATGCGGGGCCTACTCCAGGCGGGTACTGCTTCCCCCTTCGAATAAAAGGCATGGGGGGACACCTGCCCCGCTCAAGGGGAACTTACTACTGGGGGGACAGAGCTATGGATTTGTTTACAGTACATTTCAGATCCTGCAAAAATGCATTTTTTTTAGTGCTCGTTGATAAATATCCCAAGATTTTCTCGCCGAATGTAGGTCTCACACAACAATTGCAGCATATCGCAGTTAATTGGAAACCCGTTTAAAATCGTTTTTATTCAGGCCCATCCAATAAG
>NC_051409.1:19067515-19068112 GCF_015228065.2 Penaeus monodon | reverse complement strand
TTACAGATCTTATTGAAACCAGCGTTTATGCGATGTAGGGCTGTGGCGCTCGCGCTAGACCTTTTCGGTAAACAACCACTGCAACCCAAAAGAGGCCCGGTACTCCATGGGGGGTTTTTTTGTGCCATATTTTTTTTTTTTTTTCCTTTATATTAAGACCATTTAGCACGTCCGGAAAATTGGCAATTTTAGGAAAAATAAATAGCCACTTTCATATTATCTTTAATAACAATAAACAAATTAGGAAAAAAAAATTCGGTACACATCACGACGAAAAAAAAGGGTTTCGGGAAGCCCAATACACTTATTCTATTTTTATGCCATTTTTCCCAAAAAAGTATTCCGAGAGCTGTTAAAAAATTTAAAAAATTTTATAGAATCCCGATGTTTAATAAATCAGTTTCTATTTCTTTCTTTTTTACCATGTAGTCGTTTTACCTGCAATTTTACTCTTTTTTTTTGGTTTTTCCTCCCCTTTTGATTCTTTCTTCTTTTTCTTTTTTTTCGATAGTTTTTTATTAAGATAATGCTGTATTCATCTAGAAAGATGGTTTATTTTAAAAAAAATCTGTGAAAAGAGATTTTAACAAAAAATAG
>NC_051409.1:19066385-19067416 GCF_015228065.2 Penaeus monodon | reverse complement strand
ACGAAAAAAATGATGTTGGTAATGATTAGTCAAAAATGATCTTATCATAATAAGTAAAAAATAAAAATAACAGGATATTTCAATAATGATAATAATTATTTTATAAAGAGAAAAATGATATCAAAATCAATCCAGATAGCCAAGATAAAAGGGGATATCTCCCCTTTTGCATTTACGGACGCAGTTATGTGTGTTTCCCTTTTCTTTGGGCCCCACGGGGTTTTTCTGTACGTTAAGCATATCTTTTGACATTTGTACTGTGAAGGAAAATACAAATACGGGCTATGACGTACTAAGTTATGTGAGTCAATACGGCCCGGGTAAACTACAGATATTTTTTTTCTTTTTACTTAAGCTATGTGAATATTGCAGCTTTTTGGGGCCGGGTGATTGAGGTGTTTCATTCCCCCCCAGTTTGTAGATTGCAGCTTGGTCCAAAAAAAGAGCATAACGTTGAGGAACAGTAGGAAACACTTAGAACTAACGGCACGGTGTTCGTTTCCACGCAGCAGTCTTCAATTTTTGCAAAATGTTGCAAATTTGTAAAGCTGCACAACTTATGGGTTTAGTAGAGATGCAATGTTACAAACTGTTTTGATATATGTATTTTTGGTCGAACGGCGCGAAGGGGAAAAACATTACAATAGGAAAACCCCTTAAGGAAGGTTCATCCTTTTTAAAACTACACTTTTTGGGTTTCAAATGTTTAAGAGATTGGTGGAAAGAAAATCCCAGTATTGCCGAAAGTTTATTGTGCATGCAACACCATATGACAAAGTGGTTGGAGATCTGGGACAAGAGAGAGATCGTTTTTCTGCAACGCTTAACAGAGGCGTGAAGCGTAAACTATGAAACCCCTGAATTGCATCCATGACCCAAGATTTCTTTTTTGTGAGGTAATCTACGTACAGTATATAAAAGTAATGATAAGTGGTCATCGTCAAAGCAGTTATGCTTCAAGGTATTGTTCTTTGATGAGAAATAACATTACATTTATATGTGAGTTATATCTATCTATCTTCATATACTAA
>NC_051409.1:19063865-19065879 GCF_015228065.2 Penaeus monodon | reverse complement strand
TTTGCGCCCATAGTCGTGTGCATTTGCATTTGCGCTACAGAATGTGCATTTCTTTTCCTTTTTTTTCTCCATTGTCTTTCAATAAAAGTCATCATGAGAAACACTCAGCAGTTCCAGTAACACACGAACAGACAGATACAAAAAAAAATATTGTGTGGCTTTGAAACATTCCGTTAGCTATGTGGTTACATAAATAAAGTCATATAGTTTCAACTAAACCCGGGAACATTATACTCGTAGTCATAACCTTTGACTTCAGACCATGATTCTTTTAAGAGATGTAACGACTCGAATTCAATAGGTCTGTAATCTGCGAACTAGCATGCTCTGCGGTGATGCGCTTAATACAAGCTGGATCTTTTGTTAAAAGAACATATAGCTGTAATTGTGGTTCATTAATTCATTGTTTGAGTGAAGAAAGTGATCTGTCTTCAGTTCACCATTGTTTGCCCATAGATGACTGTGTGGAAGTGCTTCTTTGAAGTAAAGATGTCGCCATGCCTTGTTAAATGATCCTTTGGGACTACCAACTCATCCAGACAGACCAAGGAACATTCGCAGTCCACGTGAATCGCAACCGATCCACGGTCCATCTGGTCTAAGCGAGTGTCGGTACGACCCGCATGACCACCATCTCCCCCAAGAACACCATCGAAGCCACTGCCACGCCTGGAAATGTTCCAAACGGTCTTTTAATACACGAATTTGAAAGATTCAAAACATTATCACTGAGGGCAAATAAACAGGCAACCATAAGGACAGGAGAAGAAATGCAAAAGAGCTGTCAGAAGTATTGAAAATTTAGTATAAACACAATTACGGAAAATACTTTTATATAGACTGGAATAAAATGGAGGTTCGAATGTTAATTGCACAGAAATAAGAAGGGAACACAAAATGAGCAAACAAACGTTCATATGCTCAAGTATTTACAACCAGGTATGTGAAGATAGATTAACATTAAGTCATGACATGGAAAGTGTTGAGAATAGCTGCGGAGTAGCAAACAGTCAATTATACGTGGTAAACGAAATTTCTTCACATCAATAATAAGCTTCAGCAATTCCTCCGAACTATAGCATACAGACTGAGGACTCCAAGAAAGTCGCCGATCGCCAGAGCTCGAAGCTCACCCCCCGTGTCCGAGCCGGGGGGCTGGAGGCAGTATGAGGTGTTGGCCATCTCGTCCCGCATGTGCTTTTCCAGCAGCCCGAATTCGTTCAGCCGATAAATCCTGGAGGAAGATTAGCACTACTTTGAGCTTGGGCTTCAGATGAAATCCTGAATATTTGATTCAAAGCATGAAGGGCACGCACTTATATCACATTCCTCAACGCATCGTGATTCTCCAGTCTAAGGGAAACGGGACTAAGATAGGTAGTTTGTGCTCACCACTGGCACTTTAGGTATGTCTCGATGGGTTTTAAATATTTTGTTTGGCGAAAGTGAATTTGAATATATCGTAAATTCTAATGCTTTTCGTATCTAGAACATAAATTTTAATGCAAGATTCCAGGTGTTCCAGAGCAGTGGTTCCCAAACTGTCTTCCATGACCCCCTATTCGCTTCCAGCAGACCCGCATGCCCCTCCCCCCAAACTTTTTTGTATTTATATGATTTTTTTTTATAGCTTAGCACTGTTTAGGGAAACAACGATTCATGCTTTGATTACAACGAATGAAGAAATAATATATGTACGAGGTATTTTACCAAGTAATTAAAGTAACTAAACATTTGATTCCAAGGGATCGAAAAAATATATAAATTGGAAATTTATCAAAATTGACTTGCAGTTCCAAGAACTAAATAAGGAGAGGATAACTTATTAGAAAACTAATAGAATTATACTTTGTACATATAAAATGCCAGACACTTGTTCTTGGAATGATTCCATTATTCTTATTAAGCAATGATTTATGAGCAGATGACTTCACGCTCCTTGTATCCTCCTCACGCACTCTTGTTTGGAACCACTGTCGGAGCAGATGGGTACTGTAGGGGCACCCCCCCCCCG
>NC_051409.1:19061034-19061636 GCF_015228065.2 Penaeus monodon | reverse complement strand
CTTTTTCCCTTCCCATTCTTGTTCTCTTCATTTTCTGTTTTTCCTTGCTATTTTGGGCATACTCGTGCCCCCCTCTTTGACTTCAGTTTTTTCCCTTTTCAAACTCACCCAATTTTTCTCGTTTTCCATTTTTCCCACGCGTCATGTACTTAAAAAATTAGCATCCATTTTTGGAAATCCCTTACAATTTGCATGATCCAGATTTCACATTTTCACTTTTAACCCTTTCCCTCTTCATCAGTACCTTTTTTTACCTTCTACATTTGTAATAAACTCCCTCTTTCATCTTTTAGTCGTTATTCCTTTTGCTCAGCTGGAATCCATCGTTTTTCAGTTTAAAAAATTGGTCAATTACAAATCCTCCTTTGCCCAAAAATTTATCCCTTAAAACCTTTACTCGATTAAATTTTCCATTTGATAGGTTTAAATATTAGAGTCATAGATTTCGGGCTTAGTTGAAATTTTTCCCTTTTTTAAAAGGGGAGAAAACGACGGTAAATCATCTTTCCTGCAAGGCCCGCCACTTACTATATAAATTTACATACATTTTTATTAAAAAAAATTTAAAACTGGCAAATTTGATGATCAAAATATTTCTTCTT
>NC_051409.1:19060715-19060992 GCF_015228065.2 Penaeus monodon | reverse complement strand
AAAGGGCAAGGTATAACTTTTCAAATCAAAAGGAGGGTGATTGAAATTCTGATTTTATAGCTTATATAAAAACCCAATGACTTGAGCAGTTGTGTAGCCTCCTCAGCCTTGGCACTTTAACAGACCAAAAAAATCCTCATCAAATTATTGTTTAGATACCACCCCAAGACCCCCCCTTATACTTTTCGAGGCCTTCTGCAACTTTTTCATCCCCTTTTTTCCGTTTTGTAACTTCGTTATTAGCAAAAAGAGCCAAGCAATCCTTACAAACCGCGTT
>NC_051409.1:19059592-19060676 GCF_015228065.2 Penaeus monodon | reverse complement strand
GGCTTGCCTTATTTATTTTACTTTACTGGTTATAACTATTCTGTCTTTTTAGGAGGGCTATCATTTTTTGAACAAAAGGCAAACGACAAAAAACTCAAGCTGGAGTTAATGGCAAAGGGCCCAAACGCAGGGCGAGATGCCCCCGTTTAGAATTACATTAATTTTGACTAAACGTTTTTTAGAAAATAATGATCTGTTCCATTTTTTTAGCAGTGAATCATTTGAAAAAAGCGGCTAATTCACGTTTGCCTTTTGGAAAACCCTCCTTTTAAAGGGGTATAAATCCTGGTATGCAATGATCTTTTTTCGTCTTTTTATTCTACCGCATTTTGATTTCCCAATCGTAGATTTTCGTAGGGACCCAAACCAGCAGAGTTGAATGGGGACGATCTTTTCCCACGTCGCCTTTTTTTCACAACCATCCAAAATTTTTTAGTGGTTACATGTCTGTTTTATCGATCTCTATTAATTCCTCAGAAGATGTCTCTGTGAAAATCGTGATTTTCTTTCCGGGGTTTTCCGAATTTTGAGCAGAAATGAAAAACAAAACATTGCCACCCTCCCCAAACTCATAATATTTGCAGTTCCTGTTGTTGTCGGGGGTTCCCAAACTCACCCCAAATAAAAAAATGCGTTATAAATAGCTTAAAATTGGGGCCCAACTATGATCGGGACGTCCAAAATTATGGGAGGGGCGATGACAATGGCAAAGAAAAAAGCTGTTTTTTGTTTACCTGAACTTAAAGAAAAGCCAGATACGTAAAGTAGCCCTATGCCACCTTCGGGTACTTTGAGCCAGAACTCTTAAACTAAACACAACGCACGCCGTTCTCTCTCTTCTCTTTCTCCCCCCTAAAGATCTGTCTGTACAATTTACAGAAATTAAGGAATATAAAGCACATTTTACATATGAAAATCAGTGGCGAAGAAATGTTCTAATGCGGCAAGAGAATGATTAATCAGGTAAAACAGTGATCATGCCAAATAAAAACCGATGTATATTGCTTAAAAATCATAGTGCAAACTGTTAACTATTAATTATATACATTTTGTAGAATAGTAATATAGTAAGATATAGTGGGTT
>NC_051409.1:19058604-19059145 GCF_015228065.2 Penaeus monodon | reverse complement strand
ACACCAACCACCATTTCACTCTTAAAATTGGAAAAAAAGGGGGCCCCCCCCAACCCCCCAAAACCAAACCCCACCCCCGTTCCCTCCCTGAAAATCAATGTCCATCACCCCGGAACCGCAATCCGTTGGAAAACGGGGTGATGCAGCCCATACCCCGTCCGGGGCCCTAAATAACCCGGGTTCCTCGCATGAAATTCCCGGCACCGGGATCGTTTAAAATAAAGGAAGTCGCCGGCCTTTTAACCGCCCAAATATCCCACCATGCACCCCTACAACCTCTTTTGCCTGGACCACCGAAATCCCGCACAAAAACCGCCCAAAAATCGGTGTTTTTAGATGGCTTTCCCCAACCCCCGCCCCCAGTCCTTCACGTGCAACCCAAAAGAAAAATTTCTTTTCCCCGTGCTCCTCACCCCCACGAAACTCCCGGCACCGAACACTGGGTTTGCCCCCCCCCACCCACATCTCTTCCTCAAACCCCTTTCCCATTTGGAGGTTTCAAAATTTATCACCTGATTCGCCCTTGCCCCCCCCTTTGGAA
>NC_051409.1:19058237-19058311 GCF_015228065.2 Penaeus monodon | reverse complement strand
GTATATTAGTTTGATTTTTTTTCTGCGTTTTAATGTGTATTTTTCAATCCTAGCTGCAGAGAATCATAACCGAT
>NC_051409.1:19057175-19057607 GCF_015228065.2 Penaeus monodon | reverse complement strand
AATATTAATTATATATCTAAAAATTTTATATATATAAAATAATATATATTATAATTTTTTAACAAAACACCACACCCACATACACATAGCCTTTGTTCATTATACACTAAAAACATTTTTATATAAAATTTTTATATTTTATATATAAAATTTATATATATATATAAAATATAATTATAATTTTTTTGGGGGTTAGCACTAGGCATTTTAAAAGGGTTAGTCTTTTTTTGGCAAATTTGATCAGAATTTTTAGCCAAAATTGGGGGGGTGAAAAGAGCCAAACCCCTTTTATTTTTTACTTTTTTACATGCTTTAAACAGAAAAATTATGTGGGCTTCCCAGTGCCACGGAAATAAAATCTCCTCCTATCTAACGTTTCAAAAAGCACACACATTGTCTTTTTTCTGGCCCTGTGTCATTACACTGTATTAT
>NC_051409.1:19056916-19057158 GCF_015228065.2 Penaeus monodon | reverse complement strand
TTTTTGATTGTCTATCCACTTTTATGCGACATTTTTTTTTTTTCATTTCCCCCCTTTTTCTATGTTGTAGATGTATGAGAATGTACACCTCGTGACACTTAAAAAATGCATATGCTTTTCAATTTACGATCGTCTCCACAAATAAAATTTTTGTATCCCAAAAATTCGTTATTCTGTAAAGTGAATTGGTAGTTATTTTTTTGGAACATTGTTTTTTCACCCAAAAAAAAGTTTAATTTTAT
>NC_051409.1:19056757-19056835 GCF_015228065.2 Penaeus monodon | reverse complement strand
TTTCCAAATTTTTTAAAAAAAATTCTCTTAAAAAATTTTTAAAATAATTTTTAAAAGGGCCGAAAAATATTTTCCCCC
>NC_051409.1:19055928-19056711 GCF_015228065.2 Penaeus monodon | reverse complement strand
CCTTTTGAAATAAATTTTTAAAAAACATCTAATTAAGGTTAAATAGTACATTTTAAATATCAACAACACAATTCTGACCCCCTTTTTATTTTCCCAAAAAATTTTTATCCCTGATGACTATATAAAAAAAAATTTACATAAAAAAAAAACAGACAAAAAGAATTTACATTTTAAAGCACCAAACGTATTGCATTTTTAAAAATTTTTTACCCTCATATAGAATTTTAAACATCTAAAGCTAATTAAAAAAAACCCCTTGATAAAGAAATGATTCTTTTTTGTAGACTAGCACCGGTTCAAATTCAAATCACATAAAATTACTTTGATACGAGTGATTTTTTTTCTGGATACTGTTTTCGTCGTTTTGATGAAGCTCTGCCAGTTGGTTTGTTTACGTTTCGAGTCGCTGCCAGTCCCTAAAAAATGGGTTTAAAACCCCTTATTTCTTTCCGCGCCTTTCCCTTTGGCGAATCCCGGGGGCTTCACCGAACTTTTCGCCCGATCTCGGCCGAAAGGGTTCCGAGGTGGAGGTTCCGAATCGCCAAGTTTTCCCGAATGCTCCTCCCCAGGGCTTCCGAAAAAATTACGCATTAACAGGTCTCCGCATTCCGCCCCATTTACAAAATTACATACGTTAGGAAGTATTCCCCAAATTTTTGATTATTAGAAACCCAGTTTTAGTTAAAAATAATTCCCCAAAACTGGCGTTTGGATAAATTTTAAATTCCCCAAAAATGGGTTTTACTTTCGCCAGTGATTTTTGGCGAGTGGCTATCGCGAACC
>NC_051409.1:19054700-19054813 GCF_015228065.2 Penaeus monodon | reverse complement strand
ACATTAGACGCGCCTTTTTTTTTTTAAATGCATAAAAAATGTCGTGGTCTCAGCGGCTGATTAGGATGGGATACCGATGATAATATTATATTATATTATTTTAAAATTTAAAA
>NC_051409.1:19054353-19054519 GCF_015228065.2 Penaeus monodon | reverse complement strand
TTTTAAAAAATTATATAACAAACACTATTATATGAGGGTGCGTAGTCCTGTATATTACCATACTTATAGGAATAGAAAAATTTCCCGGGTAGTGGGTTTTGGGAAATTTTTTGTTTGGGATAGTTTTTCGTTTTTGCTGCGAACCCCTGAACCCGGGTTTCGAAAG
>NC_051409.1:19054044-19054300 GCF_015228065.2 Penaeus monodon | reverse complement strand
TTTCCAAACTCAGTAATCTTAATATATAAAATTTTCCTTTTATTTTCGCGTTAAAACGGGGTGAAAAAAAAGGAAAAAAAATAATTTTTACTTTTATTTACAAAAAATAAAAAATTATTTAAGTTTTTTTTTTTCCCCAAACCCCCCTTTCCCCTCCCCCTTTCCACTCCCACCCTTTTTCTCTTTTTCGCGCTTCCCTTTTTCCTCTCCCGTCCCGTCTGTTGTGGTATCTTCTTTTTCCCCTTCCCCCCCTTGT
>NC_051409.1:19053582-19053741 GCF_015228065.2 Penaeus monodon | reverse complement strand
TGCCCCTTCACGCATGGCCTAGCATAAAATCCCTTTTACAAAAGAAAGGCATAACAAAATTACAAAACTTTTACCCTTACGAATGTTTTTTTTATTAACAGCTGAAAAAAATTTGCGTAAAAAAAAATATCAACCTTAGAATTTAAATTTATAGTTTGC
>NC_051409.1:19053252-19053543 GCF_015228065.2 Penaeus monodon | reverse complement strand
AAAATTTAAAAAAATCGTTTTTTTTCTCATAAAAATGGAAACGGAAATGAATGTATAGCTTAACATATATACTTAACAATCTTAAAAAATAGGAACATATGGATTCCACCCCAACAGACGCAAAAAACAAAACACTTAAAATGCGGACGGAAAAATGAAATTTTTTGGGGAACTTGGCAGGAGCCCGCGTCCTAAAGATTAAAAAACTTTAAAAAAGCAGTTCTATAGACAAAAAACCTGGGAGAACAAGGAGACGAAGAGGTAAGGAGTATTATGGATGACGAAAAAGGA
>NC_051409.1:19051905-19053165 GCF_015228065.2 Penaeus monodon | reverse complement strand
TAGGTGATGCGAAAAACAAGGCTCAACCCCTGGCTCCACAGTGAGCTAACGCGTACCAAGATCTAGAAAGAAAGGACTAGCATAATAAAAAGTCTACAAGAACTGAGCACACATATTTCTACACTGAGCAAAGATCTTTTGTAATTTCCGCTTGCGGTTTCCTGGAGTTTTTTTCAGCACTGGATTCGACTATGCTCCGACTCGGTTAAACATACAGGATATAGCCAAAACCCATGTAGATAACATATGCGGTTTTTAACTAAATTTTACATCTAAAAAAGGGGTTTTTCTCTTGCAAAATAAAGTGTTTAGCCTAAGACCTCAACTAAAGATTACTCTATTATGTTACATTTTTGCCCTTTAAAAGACGGGTCACTAACACTTAAGCATATCTTTATATCTCATTCATTTTTCGAGTCTGAGGTTATTGTCCTTAAAAACCAACTCATGAGCGAAAAAACGAGGCAATTTTTGGCTTTTACGAAAAAGTGATTTTATGAAAAACCTTTGGCAAATTGAGATGTTTTTTTCGGCGTTTTTTTTGAATTTTCCCCTTTGTTTTTTTACGCCGTTCCCACGTTTTTATTTTTTTAGTTGTGCTTTTTCCCCGTTTCCTTTTTTGTTCAGCATTCGCTTGGGTCTTCACTCGAATAAAAACCCATTAACGCGGGACGCCCGGGCTGCATGCTCGTATGCTGCGTCGGAGGATTCACTTTCGTGGTATCTGCCCGAGACGCCACCCGGAGGGAGCCTGGGTGATTCGATCCGTCTTGCTGCGCGGGAGGTCGTACCCCGATTTTTGGGGTGGACACCCTGGCGGCCCCGGGCGGAGCCCCCCCTCGTCGGGGCGGGGAGGGCTTGGGTGCGTATCGCATGACGTGGGCGCCCCCTCATTTGTCTTCCTGCCGTACTATGCGACGGCTGAGTGATATGCTGGCCGCCTCCACACGGTGCCGGATGGGGTGGCGGTACCATACGCCGCCCCGAGCCCCCGCGAGGTAGCCCGGGGCGCGGCGGAAAGGGGCCCCTCGGGGGGGGTCTGCGGGTTTGTGTCTGCTGAGGGAGGGGCTCGTGGGGCCCCGGGGGCCCCGATAGTCCCCTCGTCACCATAGGGGGGCTGTCGCGTGCCCTTTCGCTGGGGGTTTTGGGGAGGTGGGGCAGCAGTCCTGGGGAGGCCTGACCTGACGTGATGGCCCACAATCCGCCCCCCCCCTTTTGTCCCCCCCCCGGGGGGGTTTTGGCGGGGCCCGCGTGGTTCCT
>NC_051409.1:19051137-19051874 GCF_015228065.2 Penaeus monodon | reverse complement strand
TTTCGTGGGTGATTGGGGGTGTTTCTGTGAAGGCCCGGGCCTTCCGGGGGGGGGGGCCGGCGGGGCCGTTTCTCCTCCTCGCGCTGCTGGAGCTCGACAGGGCCCCCTTTTGCCTGCGCCATCTTGGGGGTAAACCCCGCCGCTCTATACGCCCGCGCATTTCCCGCGGCTTCGAGGGGACTCCCGGCAAAGGCGGAGGGGCGGGGCGATGGGCCATGGTGCGGGGGGGCCCCTCCTTGGGCGAGCCCTCCTTCTCACCTGCTTGAGAGCCTCGTCGTCGTCCGGCCCCGAGGTTCCTCGTAAGAGCGACCGCTCGGCCATTCGGGGAGCGCGGGCCCTTTTGCGATCCGGCCCCCCGGGGTCTCGATCCGGGGCGCCTTGAGCGTCCGCAGCACGCGGCCTTCTCCTTGGGGCACGAGTGCAGGAGAAGGTCGAGTAGCACACGCTCGGGCCCGTCGACTCACCCAGCGTCCCCGGCGGGGCGTCCTCAGCCATTTTTCGCGCTATTTGTAAATCTCGCGCCCCGGGCCCGCTTCCCCGGGCTTGGCCCAGCATCCGCTTGAACACCGCGGAGCCGCACGTGAAGTTGTTAAACCTCTTGGGCGTCCGCAGGTCCGCCGTTTCCGCCAGTTGATGTACTGGGGCGTGTTGGGGGTCCGTGAGGGCGGGTTCTGCCCCCCCCCCGTTAAAAAACCACCGGATGCCGAGCGCCCACCCGGGGGGGAAATTTTGCACCA
>NC_051409.1:19050800-19050909 GCF_015228065.2 Penaeus monodon | reverse complement strand
TCTTTTTTCTCCTTTCCTCCCCCTTTTTCCCCTTTTTCCCCTCTTTCCTTCTTTTCCCCCCTTCTCCTTTTTTCCCCCCCTTTTTCTCCCTCCCTTTCCCCCTCCCCCC
>NC_051409.1:19050527-19050712 GCF_015228065.2 Penaeus monodon | reverse complement strand
ACCCAAAACCCCCAAAAACCAAACCCAAAAAAAAAAATTTTTAAAAAAAAACCCCCCCCAAAAAAACCCCCCTTTTTAAAAAAAAAAACCCCAAAAAATAAAAATTTAAAAAATTTTAAAAGAATTTAAAAATTATATAATAAATTTTAATATATAATAAAAAAAAAAAATTAATAATATTATTT
>NC_051409.1:19050416-19050483 GCF_015228065.2 Penaeus monodon | reverse complement strand
CCCCCAAAAACCCCCCCAAAAAAAAAAAAAATTTTTTTCCCCACCCCCCCCCCTTTTTTTTTTTTTT
>NC_051409.1:19050041-19050172 GCF_015228065.2 Penaeus monodon | reverse complement strand
CCCCCCCAAAACCAAAACCCCCATTTATTTAAAATTTAAATGGGAAAATTTTTTTAAATTTAAAATTTTTTTTATTATTATATATATATATAATAATATTTAATATATAATTTTTATTTAAATATTAAAAA
>NC_051409.1:19049637-19049770 GCF_015228065.2 Penaeus monodon | reverse complement strand
TTTTTTTTTTTTTTTTGGGGGGGGGGGTTTTTTGGGTTTTTTTTGGGGGGGGGTTTTGGGGGGGGGTTTTTTTTTAAAAAAAAAAAAATATATATATTTATATTATATATTATAATATAATATATATCATTAA
>NC_051409.1:19049326-19049418 GCF_015228065.2 Penaeus monodon | reverse complement strand
ATAATTTAAATTTTATATATAATTATAATTTATAAATTATATTTAAATATATAATTTATATTTTTTTATTGTTTAAATTTTAAAATAAAACC
>NC_051409.1:19048711-19048924 GCF_015228065.2 Penaeus monodon | reverse complement strand
AAAAATTTATTATAATTATTTTAAAAATTTTAAAATATATTTATTATATATTAAAATTTTGTATTAGTTTTTTATAAATTTTAAAATAAATATATTAAATATTATATAATAAAAAATATAATATATTAATATATAAAATTTTATAATAAATATTATTTTAAAAAAAAATTTTTATATTTTTAAAAAAATAAATTTTATTTTAAAAAGTAATTT
>NC_051409.1:19048489-19048584 GCF_015228065.2 Penaeus monodon | reverse complement strand
GTAAAATACCATGTATATATATAATAAAAATTTTAATAATATATAATATTATTATTATATATATATAATATAATTATATATATAATATATGCATG
>NC_051409.1:19048121-19048231 GCF_015228065.2 Penaeus monodon | reverse complement strand
TTATTGTGTGTCGTGGTCTGTAAAATTTTAATATAAAACAAAATAATAAAAAAGATAAATACTATATATAAAATACATATATGTGAAATAAAATTATTTTATATAATAAC
>NC_051409.1:19045198-19047368 GCF_015228065.2 Penaeus monodon | reverse complement strand
AAATTTAAAGTTGGTGCAAACGTGGCCCTCCCTGCGGGGACGTGTGGCAGTCGGCACCCTGGTTACGGTTTTTAACGGGGCAGCTGCCGGGGGCCGAAGGCCGACCTCACGGACCCCAACTAGCGAGTACATCAACTGGGGGAAGCGGGGGACATGGGGACGCCCAAAGATTTCAACAACTTACGTCCGGCTCCTGCGGATGTTCAACGGATGCTGGAGCCCCCCCGGGAGAAGCGGTGCTGGGTGCCGAGATTTACAAGACCCGACGACAAGTGGCTCGTCAGGACGCCCGCCGGGACGTGCTGGTGACGTCGACGGCCCGGCGTGTGCACTCGACCTTCTCCTGCACTCGGCCCAAGGAGAAGGACCGCGTGCTGCGGAGTAAGGCGCCGGGATCGAGACCCAGGTGGACCGGATCGCAAAGGCCCGCGCATCCAGAATGGGTCGAGGGTCGCTCTTCGAGGAAACCCCCGGGGCGGACGACGACGAGGCTCTCAAGCAGGGTACAGGGGGGCTGCCGAAGGAGGGGGCCCCCCCGCCCATGGCCGACCACGCGCCTCCTCCGCCTTGCCAGGAGTCCCTCGAACCGCGGGAAAGGGGCCCTGCAGATGGCAGCTGCGGCGTTGACCTCAAGATGGGGAGAAAAACCCGCGTCGATCTCAGCAGCAGCGCGAGGGGGAGACACAGCCGCCGGCCGTCCAGGACCCCGCCAAAGGAACGGCTTCACAGACGCTTCACAGCAACACACCAGACCATCACCCGACGCAACCCGCCCCACCACGGCCCGCAGCGTCAGCTTTCCCCACCTCAGCCCGCAGCAGTACCCCCGCAGGGAGGGCCCCAGCCAAACCTACCACCCCGGGAGGAGGGACGAAGAAGTGGTGGCGGAGGCGGATCTGTCGGCCATCACGTCAGCGTCAGCGCCTCCGTCAGGACTGCTGCCCCACCTCCCGAAGCTCCCCAGCGCCATAGAGGCCACAGCGACAGCCCCCGTATGGTGACGAGGAGATCTATCCGGGCCCCGGCGGCGCCCACGAGCCCTCTCCTCAGCAGACACAACCAGCAGAGCCCTTCCCGAGGGCCTCTGCCGCCAGCGCCCGCGTCTACCTCTGCGGGGGCGTCGGTGGGCGGCGTAGTGGTACCGCCACCCCATCCCGGCACCGTGCTGGAGGCGGCCAGCATCATCACTCCAGCCGTCGCATCAGTCACGGCAGGAAGACAAACTGCAGGAGGCGCCGACGTCATGCGATACGACAGCCCAAGCCCTCCTCCGACCCGACGAGGGAGTGGCTACCGCCGGCGCCGCCACGGGTCGTCCCACCACAACGACTCGGGCTACGACCTCCAGCGCAGCAAGACGGACTCGTACATCACCACAGGCTCCACTCCGGGTGGCGTCTCGAGGCAGATGAGCCACGAAAGTGAATCCTCCGACGCCAGCATGACGAGCATGCAGCCGGGCGTCCTGCGTTAACTGGGTTTCATCTCGAGTGAAGACCGAAGCGAATGCGTGAATCAAAAGAAGGAAACGGGACAATAGCCACAACATAGAAACAAATAAAGACGTGGCAACGGCGTAAAAATCAAAGGTGAAGATCTCAACCAAAACGTCGAAACACACTCTAAATTTGCTCAAAGTGCGATATCATAAAGATCACTTTCTCGTAAAAGCCAAAAGTTGCCTCTTTTTTACGACTCATGCAGTTGGGTTTATTAAGGACAATAACCTCAGACTCGAAAAATGAATGCAGATATAAAGATATGCATTAAGTGTTAGTGACCTGCCCTTTAACGGGCAAATATGTAATCATAATAGAGTAATCTTTAGCTTGAGGTTTAGGCTAAACTACATTATATTGTCAAGAGGAAAGAAACCCTTTTTTAGATGTATAATTAGTTACAAACCGCATATGTCTATTACATAGGCTTGGCTAATATCCATGTATGTTTAACCGAAGTCGGAGCATAGTCGAATCCAGTGCATGAAAAGAACCACAGGAAAACCGCAAGCGTGAATTACAACATAGATACTTTGCTCAGTGTAGAAATATGTGTGCTCAGTGTCGTTGTAGACTGTTTATTATGCTAGTCCATTCATTCTATGATCTCTGGTACTGCGTTAGTCTCACTGTGGAGCCATGGTGAGCCTGTGTTTTTTGCACCACCTATT
>NC_051409.1:19044807-19045106 GCF_015228065.2 Penaeus monodon | reverse complement strand
GTCATCCAAAATACCCTCCTTAGCCTCTTCGTCTCCCTTTTTTCTCCTATGGTTTCCGTCTGATAGAACTGCTTTTTGAAAGTTTTTAATCTTGAGCGGACGCAAGTCGTCCTGCCAAGTTCCCAAATTTCATTTTCCTTGTCCGCATTTAATAGTGTTTATGTTTATGCAGTCTGTTGGGACTGGAATCCATAGTGCTTCCTATTTTATAAGATGTGTATAATTAGTAATAGTTAAGCGTATACATTCTTTTCCGTTTCAACTTTTTATGAGAAAAAAAAAACGTTTTTTTAATTTGA
>NC_051409.1:19044620-19044748 GCF_015228065.2 Penaeus monodon | reverse complement strand
TTCTAAGGTTGATATTTTTCTACGCAAGTTTTTGCAGCTGTTAATATAAAAAACATTTCGTAAGGGTAAAAGTTTTGTAATTTTGTTATGCCTTTCCTTTTGTAAAGGTATTTGATGCTAGGCCATGC
>NC_051409.1:19043923-19044233 GCF_015228065.2 Penaeus monodon | reverse complement strand
TGATGAATAATCAACTTAAATAATTTTGTATTTTCTTGTAAATAAATGTAAAAATTATTTTTTTCCTTTTCTTCACCCTGTTCAGACGCGAAAATAAGATGGAAATATATATATATTTAAGATTACTGAAGTTATGAGAAAAGAAAAAACATTAAGTATTACACATTCACAATGTGAACATCCAAATAAGTTGAAACGTTTCGAAACCAGTGATTCAGGGCTTCAGACGCAGCAAAAACGAAACGCGTTATCCGCAAACAAACATTCCTAATACACACACTACACACGGAAATTTACTTCTATTGCCACT
>NC_051409.1:19043240-19043317 GCF_015228065.2 Penaeus monodon | reverse complement strand
CACTCGGTATCCCATCCTAAGTACAGCCGCATGAGACGCACGACATTTTTTATGCATTTAAAAACTAAAAAGGCGCG
>NC_051409.1:19040656-19041504 GCF_015228065.2 Penaeus monodon | reverse complement strand
GCTAGGTTCGCGATAGCCACTCGCCAAATAGTCACTGGCGAAAGTTACCCTATTTTGGCGAATTAAATTCATGCCAAGATCGCCAGTTTGGCGAATTACTTTTCAACTAAAACTAGGCTTACTAATAATCAATTTGGCGAATAACTTCCTAACGTATGTAATTTTGTAAACTGAGTCGGAATGCGGAGACACTGATCTAATGCTGTATTATTTCCTTGGGAAAAGCCCTGGAGAGCGATGTCATTCGGAACACCTTGGCCGATCTCGGCAACCTCCAGTCACTCGGAACTCCTTCGGCCGAGATCGGCGAACAGTTCTGTGTGAAGCCCCGTGCATTCCGCCAAAGGGAAAGGCGCGGAAAGAAAGTAAGGCGATTTAATCGGTCACATTTATAGCGCACTGGCAGACGACTCGCAAACGATAAACAAACCAACATGGCAGAGCTTCCATCAAAACGACGACCACAGTATCCAGAAACAAATCACTCTGTATCAAAGTATATATATGTGATATTGAATTTGATACACGGTGCTAGTCTACATAAAAAGAACTCATTTCTTTATCAATGTGTTTGTTTTACATTAGCTTTAGATGTTATATATTCTATATGATCGGGTAAAAATTATTTTTAAAAATGTCAATACTGTTTGGTGCTTAATATTGTAAATTCTTTTTGTCTGTTTATTTTATATGTAAATTTTCTTTATATGAGTCATCATGGGATAACAATTTGTGAAGATAAAAGGTTGGTCAGAATTGTTGTTGTGTTGATATTAATATGTACTATTGAAACTTAATTAGATGTTGATTTATTTCAAGGTTGTCATAGTTTAGAGAAATATTTCGGC
>NC_051409.1:19040090-19040630 GCF_015228065.2 Penaeus monodon | reverse complement strand
TTACTAGAGATATATAAGCTGTTTTTGAATGGGATGATTAAACTGTATGTTTACTGTGATAACCAATGTAAATAACTACAATTCACTATTACAGAATAACAGAATTATTGGATACAAAAATTATTATTTGTGAGATGACGATCGTGAATTGAAACAGCATATGCACTTTTTAAGTGTCACGAGGTGTACATTCTCATATCATCTACAACATAGAAAAAAGTGGGAAATGAAAAATACAAATGTCAGCATATAAGTGGAGGTAGACAATCTGAAAATTTATCTATTTTTTTTTTTTATAATACAGTAGTAATGTACACATGGCAGCAGATAAAGACATATTGTGTGTGCTTTGTGAAACGTTAGATTAGGAGTGAGATTCTATTTCCGTGGCCACATGGTAAGCCCACATACATTTTGCATGTTTAATGCATGTAAATAGTAACAAATAAAAGTTGGCTAACTGTCACCCAATTTGGCTAATAACATTCTGATCAAATTAGCCAAAATGACTAACCCTTTAAAATGCCTAGTGCTAACCCA
>NC_051409.1:19037015-19037835 GCF_015228065.2 Penaeus monodon | reverse complement strand
TACTTACGTATCGGCTTCTTCTTAAGTTCAGGTAAACGAAGCTAACAGCTTTATTCTTAGCCATTGTCATCGCCACTCCCATAATTGTGCGACAGTCCCGCATCATAGTTGGGCCCGACATTTTTAAGCTATTCATATACGCATTTTGTATTGGGATGAGATTGGTAACCCTGACAACAACAGGAACTGCAAATATTATGAGTTGGTAGGAGTGGCAATGTTTGTTTACATTTTCGTGCTCAAAATTTCGGAACCGCGGAAAGAAAAACACGATGTGTCACAGAGACGATCTTCTGTAGGAATTAATAGAGATCGATAAAGACAGCACATGTAACACACTAAAAATTTCTGGATGGTTGTGAAGAAAAGGCGACGTGGGAAAGATCGTCCACACTTACAACTCTGCTGGCTTGGATCCCTACGAATATCTACGATTTGGGAAAACATCATAAATGCAGGTAGTATATAATAAGACGAAAATGATCATTGCATACACAGGATCTGATACTCTTAATATGTGAGGTGCATTTCCAAGTCTTTTCCAAGGCAAACGTGAAGTTAGCCTGCTTTTGCAAGTGATTCACTGCTAAAACAATGGAATCAGCATCATTATTTTCTAAATATCTGTTTAGTCAAGTTCAATGTAATTCTAAACAGGAGTGCATCTACGCCAATGCGTCTGGACCCTTTGCCATTAACCTCCTCAGCTTGATGTCTTTTTGTCGTTTAGCCTTTCGTTCAAAAAATGTATAGCCATCATAAAAAGCACAGAATAGTTATAACAGCAGTAAAGTAAAAATAAGTAAAGGCAAGCCTTATT
>NC_051409.1:19036677-19036984 GCF_015228065.2 Penaeus monodon | reverse complement strand
CTCATAACGTCGTTAGTAGAGGATTTGCTTGGCTCTCTTCTGCTAATAACTGAAGTTACTAAATAAACGGAAAAGGGAGATGAAAAAAGTTGACAGCAAGGCCTCGAAAAGTAGTAAGGGGTGTCTTGTGTGGTATCTATAACAATACATTTGATGAGGATTTGTTTTTCGTCTGTTAAAGTGCCAAGGCTGAGGAGGCTACTACAACTGCTCAAGTCATTGTGGTTGTATATATAGCTATAACATCAGAATTGCAATCACCCTCACTTTTGATTATGATTGTTATACCTTGCCGTTTTGTTTTGTT
>NC_051409.1:19036034-19036643 GCF_015228065.2 Penaeus monodon | reverse complement strand
AAGAAGAAAATATTTCAGTATCATCAAATTTGCCAGTTAATATATTTTTAATAAATATGTATGTAAATGTATATAGTAAGTGGCGGGCCTTGCGAGTGAAAGATGATTTTACCGTCGTATTTTCTCCATATTAAACAAGGTAACAATTACAACTAAGCCAGAAATCATATGACTCTAATATTTAAACCTATCAAGAGTGAGGAAATTCAATCGAGTAAAGGTTTGGAAGGGATAATTTCGGACAAGGAGGATTTGTATATTGACCAATTTTTTAATCTGAAAAGCAAGATGGATTCCAGCTGAGACAAAAGGACATAGACGACTAGAAAGATGAAAGAGGGAGTTGATTACAAATGTAGAACGTGTAAGAAAAGGTTACTGATGAAGAGGAAGGATTTGTATGTGAAATATGTGAAATCTGGCATCATGCAAATTGTAAGGGATTTCCAAATATGGTATGCTTTTTTGATCTACCGTGGGATACTGGAAGGGGAAAAATTTAGCGTGAGTTTGAATGGGAAAAATACTAAAGTAAAAGGGGGGACCGATTGCCAACATAGCAAAAAAAACAGAAAGTGAAGAGAAAAAAGGGAACGGGGAAGAAAAAAT
>NC_051409.1:19032835-19033818 GCF_015228065.2 Penaeus monodon | reverse complement strand
ATTCAAGACAGGAACGGGAGAAATATTAATAAAATAAAATAATACATGGATTATCTGAAGTAAACAGCAATAATTTTGTGGAGAGACTGAAAAATGATGAAAAAACAGTGAGATAACTATTGGATGTGTGTAAGGTTGAAAACAAAACTGTGATGTTGCGTACTCGGAGATTAGGAAAATATGTCACAGACAAGAAACATCTCATGATGGTAATGTTTGGCATTACTGAGGGAAAAAAAAAAAAAATTCTTCCACAATATTAGAAAGCTTAAAGAAAAGGAGGAATGGAAATGAGTAACGGTATGACTTGTCTTCAATGGAAAAGAAAAGGACATGAGCGGGAATGGGCAGTAGATTGTAGTGGGACCACATTGGAACCGGAAAGCGGTGGCAAAGAAAACGCAGACAAGAAATCTGGATTTGCAAGAGGATCAACACATAACAGGAGAACCAGAAATTGATCGTCTCCAAGCTAAGAAATGTAAATACAGAAAAAAACAGAACATTTATTTTAACAAAATTCAAGAATTTAAACTAAGACATGCAACATTTTCTACAAAACCAGCTATCATAATAATACAAGAAGCAAAACCAAAGAATATTTGGTTTCCAAAACTCATTCAAGTATAATTCATAAAAAATTCAGAGGTCTTTTAATGTACATAATAAATAGTATAAAGTTTCAGGAAATTCAGTACGATTAGGTTTTGTGAATATTTAGCTGCAGAAATCACAAGAAAGCAAGGAACCTTATTTTTAAGTATGTACAAAAGTCCTTTTTCAAGTTTAGTGAAAAATAATCTTAGGAAGCTAATAACACACATTGCAAATATTTCATACTAGATCTAAATTTTCTTGAAATTAACTGGGAGTATACATCTGAAAATGAGTCAAGTATTTCGTTTAGATTTATTGAATGCATCAGGTATTTTTATAGGGATCAGAGATACTAACATTGTTTTATCATTTTTAATTCTTAATCT
>NC_051409.1:19032290-19032661 GCF_015228065.2 Penaeus monodon | reverse complement strand
ATATTGGGAAAACGCTGGATCTAATTTTAGTTAATGAGGATTATCCATTAGTGACCACGGGATGATATCATTTAAAGCTGCAATTGAAGCAGGAAAACAGAAAATGGATAAGTAATTCTGCATCTATAACAAAGGTGATCGAAATTGGGGTGAGATATTAGGAGAGCATATTAAAGAAGAAAATCAGTGAGGTAAGGGGTGCATTCCAAAATCTCAAACAAAATTCATGAAATCTAGGAGAAATAAGAACACAAACATTACTGAGCACCATTGGAGTAAAATGAAGCTCAAGGAGAGGATACGATTCAGATGAAAAAAAAGAAGAGGGAAGACCAAAAGAAGAAATAAAATTCAGAGAAACATTAGCAAGA
>NC_051409.1:19031351-19032255 GCF_015228065.2 Penaeus monodon | reverse complement strand
TTTGTTTGCTTCATTAACTTACTTGACGCTCTGGAAGGTACATCGAGTAGGTACTTAAGGTCTTCATGAGGATTAAAAAGGAAACTGACTGCAGAAGCCTACAAGTGGATCTTGAAAAGATAGACATATGGATTGGCAGATGGCTACTAACATTCCACCCTGGCAAATGTCACTATATGCGGATTGGAAACAGCGAAGTATCGGACTTTGATTACAATCTCAGAGAGCAAGGGCTTGAACACAATAATAATGGAAAGGACTTGGGCGTAATAATAGAGAAGCTAAATTTCTCAAATTCATATTTCTGAAAAAACTAAACAAGACAATTTCATTGATAGGGACAGTGAGAAGATCGTTCAAAACTTTACACAGAAAATCATTTAAATTGTTATTTACAACTAAAATACGACCAGTCTGCGAGTATTGTAACTGAGTATGGTCACCCTTGAAAATGGGAGAGAAAACTGCCTTGGAGAATGTTCAACGCAGGGCTACAAAGATGGTGCCTAGGCTGCGAGACCTATCGTACAGACAGCGGTTGAGAGAGCTTATCGAATGCCAAGAGGAAATGTGACAGAAACATTTAAAATTATCAAAAGGTACTATAATGAGGTACTAATATATGTTTGAAAGATGTGAGGATGCAATAACAAGGGGACACGACTACAGAAACATTCCAGACTTGAAATTCATCGAAATACTTCTCTCTTCCGTGTGGTTCCTATGTGGAATGCTCTGCACCCAGAAGGTATGAAGGCAAACTTCACATACACCTTCAAGCGGAGATTAGATGGAAGTTGGGTGGATATTCAATATAATTACCTCACGTGCTCAGCAACGTAGTGTAATTATAAATCAAGAGCTGAAAGTACAGGTTTCATAGAAGCCTCAATCCAGAGTCAAC
>NC_051409.1:19030152-19031149 GCF_015228065.2 Penaeus monodon | reverse complement strand
AACCTTTCTATTGTCTTTCCTTCTTCCTAGGACAAAGAAAGAACATAGCGCACAGAGGGAATGCATGCAGACTGGAGGTGATAGACCTTCTTCACAGGGATCAGACTCGGCTTCTCAGATTAACAATATTTTAGATTCTGATTAACCACACTGTAAGTACACATTGTTAAATTCAAACAATTTCCTGTAATGCAATAGTGTTCATAGATAAACACTCTGACAGGAGAGAATATGATATGTATGCAAGAAATAACCACTCTTACATCCACCTACAGATATTTTACATCATTAATTAATGCAGTATCAGTATTTTGAATAGTTTTGTGAAAATATTTTTGTTCAATTTAGCAATGTTTACATTTGTTCGACTGTTTCTTTCTAGGTATCTCAGAGATTTCTACTGAGCCACCTCCACCACCCTCAAATCCTTTTGTAGAACCATTCCTTCTGCCCCCTACGCCATCTGCAAGTTGCCAGGCTGCTTCACCTGCAGTGCCTCCACCAGCATCAGTGGCACCACAACCTCAGCACCTGCTTGTACATCTCCGCCACAGCCAGCTGAACTATCGATAATGCCATCTGCTTTACCCTCAGTGTCAAGACAACGTCCAAAGAAGTTTTTATATCGAGGCAAGTGTTATGAAAATACTATGGCAATGAAGGAAAAGAAACATGCGCTTGATATATACATACAAGAAAGTGAATAATATTACCTGAAAGTGCTAAAGGAAGTTATAATATTTATTAAAAATATCGTACAAATGGAAAATTAGAGACAAGTATTTGATGGTCGTGTTGTGCGTGAAGCAGCAATAGACGGTAAAAAATATTGTTAGTGATTTCTTGAGGGACCAGCATAAACAAATAAAACGAAAAGAAAATACTTATCATAAAGTATAATGTAACTTTTTTGTCTGTTTGTTTGTAATGAAACCGGTGTAACATCACATGGGTGTATGTAATGATTTTTTTTCTTTTCAACACTATATTTTCACCG
>NC_051409.1:19027945-19030100 GCF_015228065.2 Penaeus monodon | reverse complement strand
CTGTGTGAGTTTCTATTTTTGTAGTTTGCAAATAAAACTAGCAAAACTTTAATTGCTTTTATTATCCTTTTAGATATTTAAGTTAAATCGCTTTATTTGAGACTGAACAAGATACAGTTCACATGAAAGGAAAAACTAAAACAAATATTCAGAATAATGGCTCTTATATTTTCAAAAAATGAAAATTAATATACAAAACAGATTATCAGAATACACTATAAAAATAAAGAAATATTCAACAAAAAAAAATATACCAGTTAATAATAAAAACCAATATCTGGTATACTGCTGGTTTTCTGCATTGTCAGATATGCTACAAAGATGGGAGCGGGATGTCGTTTTCATTTTGATTGCTTTATTGTGCAGAGCAGCTGCTGCAACAACTTTAGTATTTTCAAGGATGATGTTAGATGTTTTGCCAGGCAAAAAAAAAAAACTCCTCTTCAAAGCAGTAGTAATGCGTTATATATTATGATTGTGTTCCTTTGCCGTCTGCGTCTGCGGACGGAGTGAAAAGGAAAGGCCAAAAGGGATACACAAGAAAACGCCCTCTGTGGATCCCACTCTCCATTTCCATGCACAGACGACTGTTGTTAGTATGAGACATCCTGGCTATGGCCAGCCAGCAACATTATGAAACTGCAGCTAGGGACCACATACTGCCTGAATATTGAGAAATTCTTCCGTTTCTGAAGGTTTCAGAGCGATTTCCTGGTGGTTTATCTATGAGGACATAAGTGCTATCATTGCACCCTATAATTCCAGGCATACCAACCAGAGAATAGAGGTCTTCATAGAGTTTCAGGCTTTCATTTGAAGCTAGCAGCTTGATCATTTGAGCACTCATGACAGTAGCCATGTATCGGAGAGAAACTATCCCTTGAAGAGAATTTGGTATTGACACAACTATGAGAAAGTAAACGTATACTAATAAACACCATAAAATAAATGTATAAATGACATTTACCCATGCCCTGCGATTAATTTCTTTGTGCTATACCTCATATCATGTCATGATATAATTATGAGAGCTGTAATTAATAATATTAATTTTCTATCTTTTTGTGAGATCCATACAATCTGATAATGGGCCTAAAAAGTGAAGAAAAATAAACAATAGTGCCATATAAAGCAACCTTAGTAACACCTTTTCTGTGTAAGTAATTTGCGCAAGAACAGTTTAACAGTGCAATTTGTTATACAGGATTGCATAAATCTTCTGTGGCCTCCACACCTCACTCTCCAGGAAAGGATAACCAGCCTCTCATCCATATATTCTAGCAAGGCATTACTTGCATACCTCCGTAGTTAAATACTGTCTGAGAAGGAAGCAATCCAAGTTCTATCTCATCGAAATATATATGATGAAGGGTTGTTGGTTTCCGCCAGGATATGAAATGAAGAAGCCACAGCATTGCTTTGCATGACTGTGTTAAGTTGTGGACAATTAACTAGAGTTTCCATAAAAGTGAACATAAAATTCAGTTATTAAATTCACTGACGTGAATATCACAGGAACACTACTCAGAATGAGCAAGTTGAATTAAAATGTATATGAATCCATAAATTCACTAGCATCAATGACATTAAAATTTCTGCTCTAGGTTTAATAGCACATTAAAATTTATTTTCCCTTTAAATATTACTTATTTTTATAGCATAAATTTACTGTTATGTGCATTTTAAAAAATGTGTAACCGTGGATTATAAGAGTAAAATTATTGTTCCAACGGCGAAGCGGTAATTCTTTAAGTAGGGATCATTGTGCAATGGGAAACAGAGACACAGATTTGTTCCAATATGTCCAGGTGTGTTCAAACCCTACACCATAATTCTGGGATCCCACACTTTCTCAGAGAATAGCTATTTCGTGTAGTGTGGAATTCAGTAACAACACATATCGTTTACGAATACGGCTGTAAGTCCGAGATATGGCGCCTTAGCAGCGCCGTGACTTAGGTCACCGCAGGATAGTTAAGGCCTCCAGCGCACTTTGACATAAAGGATCTTTTGAGTATCCGGCCCTTGAGTAACTGTCATTCTCAGGCCGCCGTAGCCTTGCCTTCTTCTAACGGCGCCTTGACTTACCAGGAGCAGGATACGCGTTATGACGCCGTAGCTTAGGGCTGAGTGCTTCTACGGCCCATACACAAAG
>NC_051409.1:19027740-19027873 GCF_015228065.2 Penaeus monodon | reverse complement strand
GACGATGCTAGAGAGACAGGGTGACGATGCAAGAGAGACAGAGTGACGATGCAAGAGAGACAGGGTGACGATGCTAGAGAGATAGGGTGACGATGCAAGAGAGACAGGGTGACGATGCAAGAGAGACAGGGTT
>NC_051409.1:19024698-19024794 GCF_015228065.2 Penaeus monodon | reverse complement strand
CATTACTACCATTACTGTTCACCAACAGTCTCTTATTAGGGTAATGCTGCAAGAGAGACAGGGTGACGATGCAGAAGAGACTGAGTGACCCTGCAA
>NC_051409.1:19024143-19024502 GCF_015228065.2 Penaeus monodon | reverse complement strand
ATACATATCATGTGCGTGTGACTGTTTATGTGTACATCTGCTAAAAAAAAATAACAGTGAAAATAGTGTTTTTAATTCGATGTTAGTGTACCTGAAAGATTGTAGTGATATTATAGTGAATACAACTGGCAGATCTTTGGGTAATGATTTGCGAATTCCATGACAAAAGGACGAAATCACTGTGGCGGCTGTTGCCCCTTCGTAGGATCTGCGTCCTTTTCTTAATTTCGACACCATCTTCTGACTTCTCATAATGCAAATTCATTTTTAATACGAAATAAAATTCCAAATCGTTCCATGCAAGTTACACCTTAATAATTCTTTATTTGTGATCCTGCAGAAAGAAAAAGAAGCTTAAA
>NC_051409.1:19023659-19023973 GCF_015228065.2 Penaeus monodon | reverse complement strand
GCCAAGATCGCCAGTTTGGCGAATTACTTTTCAAATAAAACTAGGCTTACTAATAATCAATTGGCGAATAACTTCCTAACGTATGTAATTTTGTAAACTGAGTCGGAATGCGGAGACACTGATCTAATGCTGTATTATTTCCTTCGGAAGCCCTGGAGAGCGAGTCATTCGGAACACCTTGGCCGATCTCGGCAACCTCCAGTCACTCGGAACTCCTTCGGCCGAGATCGGCGAACAGTTCTGTGTGAAGCCCGTGCATTCCGCCAAAGGGAAAGGCGCGGAAAGAAAATAAGGCGATTTAATCGGTCACATTT
>NC_051409.1:19022763-19023106 GCF_015228065.2 Penaeus monodon | reverse complement strand
ATGCGTAAACAACATGCACATTTCAATTTTCAGCAACCAGTAAACTAGAAACTATGCAACCGTTGATTTTGAGTAGTTCATCAAAGTTCCTTAGAACCTGGCAATAACTCCATAAGGCTTTCAGCAGCATGAATAGTGCAAAAATAATGACTTAAACTTTCGGCAGCGTCGTTTCTACATTAAAGCTGATGCACCATTTTTACAGCCCCAGCTTCTTAATTACTAATAAAGATACAAGACAAGGGTTTGCAAGTTGTTCACTAGGAATAATAACACTGGTTAGTGAAAGTAGGAACCAGATCAGAGATGGTCAGTCTGGAACATTTTATGAATTCTGGAAATT
>NC_051409.1:19020353-19021571 GCF_015228065.2 Penaeus monodon | reverse complement strand
TCTAATATAAAGGGTAGACAAGATGTCTCCATGCACAAAACCTATCCAAAAATATAAAGGTTAATGAATTTGAATGTTCTAACATATGTATCGAAATAAAAATGTAAGAAACAAATATATCCGAAAAATATTCGGAAAGGTGGTGCGAGAAAGGGAGCGTGTTTATAGATAACCCTTAACCGTATACACCATCAGTATATACATTTATCGCTAAAGTAAGATATCATTAAAATTTTATTGCAGATATTTCTAAAACCCTTTGAAGATAAATAGAATACGTTTCAGATCTATAACCTTTCGACTCACGATCCCTATGGTAATTGAAGGCAAGATGGCGTCTTTAAAGTGTTGTTGTTAATGTCAGATTTTGTTTTTAATAGGCCGTTATTACCTAACCAAGCTCATTTTTTTCAGGTAAACTTAGTATCAATATCATATTTTGAATGTGAGAAAGTAGTCTATGAATGTTTTTTTCTCGAATTTGTAACATTTTGGGAATTATTGACCAGTTTACCTTCTTTTTAAGTATTTCTATTATTTTTTGCTATTTGTCTCTCTGTCTTTGTCCGTCAGTTTTGTCAGTGATAACAGAGTAGATAATATAATGTACGTAAGATTTACCTGTGAGGTTTAATACGGAGAGTAACTATAGAGAAGTACAAGCAAGGGAAATGGGTTTCGAAAGGCGTTCTTTGTCTCGCCTTCATCTGTTCAAGGATTTACCAAGGTTTTTCTGCCATTCCTCGTCTTGGCGTGGAGGACGGTCTGTTTTTTATATTACCTCTAATACCCTTACTTTCACATAGATCTCTCCAGGACTCGGGGTGAGAAGGAGCTAGGCCGACTCGGAAAGGTTTACTGAGACTTTCATTTAACTTTGTGTTTTTGGTGAATGATTAGGGTCAGCTTCACATTTCTCTTATTGTGTTTTGTGTCAGAATTAGCCATTGATGTTGGTTTGATGTGTAGGAGAAGAATTAACTGAGGTATAGTTTTGGTTGACACTGTCATGTGAACAATATTTGCTTCCTGAAATGGATTTGTAAGAAAATAGATGTTTATTACTCACTAATGTGGAAATGTAACACTTTCTGAAAGACAGCAAAATACTTGAAAAGTACATCTTTAGGTGGGTGAAGTGAACACTGGGAGTGAGTGAATGTCGAGTGAGTGGCATAGGCTTCCTGGTCAGAGTGAGGGACCTCTCGCATAAAGGGC
>NC_051409.1:19019893-19020253 GCF_015228065.2 Penaeus monodon | reverse complement strand
GCAATTAAATCTAGGCATACCCTTCTAAACTTTTTGTATTTCAAATTCTGAAATTCAAAAATAACCTTCTTAAACATGTAATCACCAAGGGACACCAAAGGTGAGAGGAAAATTATTCTGACCCATACTAGATAATGGATATATATATATGTACATTTTCCTAAATTTGGGCCCAAAGTGGAGAGTGCAGGTGCATGTGAGCAGGTTAAATATCCTTGTAAAAAATGAGGTGCTTCCTTCAGACTGTCTTTTATAGGCAGGCAAATGCTGTATTTGGTAGCTTTGCAAAGGTAACTTTTATTTTAGTTTGAATTAAATGCTATGAGATTAAGAGAAACTTCTTATGTAAATTTGATTTTA
>NC_051409.1:19017264-19019806 GCF_015228065.2 Penaeus monodon | reverse complement strand
AATTTCTTTAAGAGCCATTATTCACCACATGAATATTCATAAATTTTGCAGGTGAATGCCAGAATCACAGGTTGTGGTATCCGATCTGTGAGTTTCCACGGTGATATTCTGACCATCGGTACTGGCGTGGGTGCCATCATGTTCTATGATATGCGAGCCGGGAGGTACATGGAGTCCACCATGAATAGGTAAGGTGTTAGCAGGTAGTATATCAGGGTTTCTTGATACTAATGACTGTATTATTAAAAAAAGAATTTAGAGTCCCTTTCCATGTTTGGTAAACCTTGTGAGAAGTAGGGTATTCCATAATGCTACTCTTCATGTCCCTCACCCTAGACCCTTTCAGACACTGTGAGCATTGTTGGAATGTTAAGGGCTTTAGCAAAGGGAGGGGGAGGGGAGCCTGACGTAAACCCTTTTCTAATTATTTTTTATGATTTTTTTAGAATTCTTTATGATTTGCAAATAATTACAAAATCCTAGAAAATATATACAAGGTAGCAGAAAACCAAGCCAAAACTTTAGTTAGGCCTACATTCACAATACAAATTGTGTAAACTGTGTAGCAAAACTTCATATCTTTCAAGTGATAATATATTTGTATTACCCGACTGATTAAATAAATTGTGCTAGGTATTGCATTTATAAATATAAATATATATGTAAACATTAAAAGAATCACAATGAATGATGAAATTGTTCTGAAATTTATGTAGTAGTATGTTTATCCAGGCATATTCAAGCCTGGAATTGGCAAATTAAAGATTTTGATGATTAGATACTCTCTGTGTTCCATACAAATACACTTGAAACTGGATGTGTTTAATGCTGGATGTTCTAAAACCATACGATAATAATCATCAAATATGGAGCAAGTGGTAGAGATTTATGGACTTTGAGCTATATACTCTAGGCCTGATAGTTTTATATAAAAATGTTGCATTCTCATATATTTGACCTATTTTTTCTATATTTGTTCCCAAACTTTAATGTCTCAAGTAAATAATGCGTGATAATATTAAATGAACTTTAAGTTTAGTATTATAAATCAGGAAAAATTACACAAACTGTAAGATATGCAATAATTTCTTTATACAAAGTCTGCTTTGAAAGGGAAAGGTCTCTGCTATATATTTCAGAATATGGAAAGATTAAGGTAGCTTCCACGAGGGTAGGGCTTAAGGGTAAACCTTAGGGACCCTTACAAAGTTTTGACAATGACCATAGGTCCTAAAGTTACAAGAGTGATACCAATTCAAGGGTTTGTTAGAAAATTTAGATGATTATCACAATGTTGAAAAAATGTGTATATATAATGTACAGATACACACATACAATTGGAGAGATATGAAAAGTCAATAGTATAGTCAGTATGGTCTCTTATAGTTGTTCTCCACATATGGTAATACTGTTATGTGAGGTTAACAAGAATTGCTAGTATTATACTGCAGCTGCAGCACACAATACTTATATTAGATAACACTTTGTCAGTAATTTACTTTATTGAAAATCAGCATAAGAATCTACACAATTTATAGCAAACACAATGACTACATAAAAGAAAAGAAATTAACATATATCAATTTATTTGTGGGTCTTGCAGCCTGTAGACACTTACCCTATTGGGTGAAATACTGTACACTTTACACCTGATGCATTGTTAGAATTAATTAATTGATTGTGTAAATGATTTTATTGGTGGCAATATGTATATTGCCATATTTTTGTTGCAAAACATTACAAATGATGAGAAATCTAGATTTTTCTTTGGATGATTTTATACAGTAATGTAAGAGCTTGTATAAACACTTGAAAATCAGTCTGTTGAAACCGTAAATAAAGAGCAGTATACAAGTCATAGAACATGCTAAACTGAAAGACAAAAGATTAAAAAACATTGTATATCCCTTCAAATAATTTTACATTGTAAGCATGCTTAGAAAAAAAAAAAGCTCATATGGACACTTGTTATACAAATTCACATTATTACAGCCTTCATAAACCCCCCAAAAAGGAATATTTGAGCCACAAAACAAAGAAAAAGTGACCTACACAAAACACATTATTGATGAGAGTGTGTGGATGAGATGGAACAATGTGAAACACAACATGAGGATTTCTCTCTCTGATAAAATCTTGGTCCCGGAGGCCCAGCGTGAAATATAGACAACCTTCCTCCACCTGTCTGACCACTGGCCATACAGTGTACCATATCTGCAACTTCTTAATAACAATACTTAATATAAATGTAATTATGATAAATGTGAGTTTCTTGATTTTATGACATATTGGGTACACCGTCTAAATTGGCAAATTCGAGCTGTCACATTGTGATGTAATTTAGAAACTACAAATTAAAAATGACCTCACAAATGTCAATAGGTGACATTCTGGAAGGCATTTATAAAGCATTACAAATTATACTATCATACAGAATACAGCAACATGTATGTTATACATCCTACATCACATAACATATCTGCAAGGTCTTAGATTTGGCCATCAAAGGTTTGTTCATGTAAATTGTCAATGAAAGATAATT
>NC_051409.1:19016825-19017158 GCF_015228065.2 Penaeus monodon | reverse complement strand
TACATGTTTTTGTGCGTGTTTTGACTTCAAAATAATATTTATTAAATGATACCCATGTCAACTGCCCCTTCTTTTCATTTATTTTTAAGTTTTATTAATTTGTTTCTCTCTCCCTAGTGGCCGAGCAGTGGTCCTGAAGAGCACGAAGGGTTGGGTGAGCGCAGACGAACCCTACCACGACGTATTTCATAATGTGGAATACACACCAGCTATATACACACATTGTTATGATTGGTCTGGCATGAGGTTGTTTGCAGCAGGTGGCCCTTTGCCTGCTTCCCTCAAGGGCAACTATGCTGCTCTTTGGTGCTAAAAGTTTACAGATGAAAATGG
>NC_051409.1:19016267-19016694 GCF_015228065.2 Penaeus monodon | reverse complement strand
ATGCGTGCTTGTTATCATGTGCACATACACTGACGATTGCAATGGATTTGTTCATCCTTCCAAAGTGCCAATGTCTAATAGAGTGAAGGCCATGATTTAAAAAGTGCATCTGTGTGAGAAAGGGTCAGAAGCACTTTGGCTGACATGTGCAATGACTGAAAAACTTGTGTGGAAGTCTACTCCACTATTGATGATGCTTAAAAAAGTGAATGTATCACCAGAGTCATGAAGGATTATATAGTGGGCAGGAAATGGTGTCCATGTGAGGTGTGTGGTGTAATTTCTGAAAAGCTGTCAAAGGATACCAGGAAGGAGTTTTAGAATAAAGTGTTATGCCATGCGCTTTGATTGACAAGAAGCATGTGGAAATGCCATGCATTGGATCTTGTGTCTGTGCATGAATCATACTGTGTGCATATAAATGAAA
>NC_051409.1:19015675-19016249 GCF_015228065.2 Penaeus monodon | reverse complement strand
TTTCCAAATGATTTTATTGTGTCCAAAACAAGTTAGTGAGGCAGCATAATGTTGAAGAACATATAGGAGGTACAAATGAAAACTTTTTTTGACAAGTCTGTATTAATCTGGTCTGTTCTGCTTCATGATTCTTTTATTTTTACTCTAGAATCTCTCTTAATTTGTGGTTTTTATTTGTGCCTATTTTGTAAACAAGAAAACCTGTCCAGACAAAGGGTGAATTTCCTGCTCAATTTTACTTTTTCCTGCCCTATGAGATTGATACTGAAATACCAGTGTTTTTTTTCTTCTTCCTTTAGGTCACAAATAATAAATACTGGGAATGTGAGGACTGACTAGGAGGTTGTTTCATGTACTTCTAATATTGTAATGATTAAGAATGACTCATAAATATCATTCCTATGCCCCTGCAACAACAGTTTATTGACATTAGGTCTTTTCTCCTCACAGTTCTCAATAGCTACTCTGTTGATCATGCTTGATGTGTCTTTCATCTCTCTCCCCAGGGCCCCTACCCCTCCGCTATTAGACGGGTTAGTCAAGCCTATTTCTTGTCCACCCTTCTTTTCAAGTT
>NC_051409.1:19015259-19015393 GCF_015228065.2 Penaeus monodon | reverse complement strand
CCAAAGGAGGAACATGGATCTCACTGAGTTTGGTTTGGAAGACAGGAGTCGTCTCTCTATCTTTTAATATATTTGATATTTCTGTTGTGTATATGTCTAGCCATCCATGCATCTGAGTACTTTCCTTACTGTTT
>NC_051409.1:19014498-19015076 GCF_015228065.2 Penaeus monodon | reverse complement strand
ACTTAGCTACTCAAAATTGTGATAATGGTCTGTTACTGTTATATCTATCATCTGATCAGTGGGTAGTACAAAACCATATTAAATGCTGCAGTAAAAGTTAAAATGAGAATGAAATGTATTTAGGAGGAGTGAGTGCATTTATGTATAATGCTTTCCTGCCAGCTTCATATGAATCAGTTTTCTTTCAATGGCCTTGATTAATGTGTAGTTTTATTTGACGTGTTATGTTTTACATTGAAAAATTGTGGTATTTTACTGCAGTTAATTATTATTTATTTACATTTTTTATTCCCTTTTCATTTTCCTCTTCATATATAGATGTAAAAATGTGATATCTAGAGTCATGGGGACATACCAGTTTTTGCAAACTTTAGTACAGTAGATCTACTATGTACATTTTCATATGACAGATAATTGGAAAAGCCTTTTAAAAAGGAAATCTCAATGACTTGCAATCTCACAAGGCAGATACGGAAATCTGAATAAAGGAAATTTGAAGAGAAAGGGTGAAATTTGATGGCAGTTTCCTTATCAAGACACACAGTGAAACCTGCTGGTAGACTGCATTGATTGATTGA
>NC_051409.1:19013944-19014450 GCF_015228065.2 Penaeus monodon | reverse complement strand
AAGAGTGGTTGCTTTGTCTTTTATTATTATTTTGTGTAAATCCTCCTCCTCCAAATTTTTGTTAATGTTTACATTAGCTTTCTTAGTTTCTGTCATTAGATTTCCATCTTCAGTTTTTTTTCTTAGTTTGCAGTATTAGATATCTTGGTAATTTCCATCACTAGGATTCTATTTAATTTTCATGATTTAGTACCTTAATTTGTCATTAGATTTCTTCCTTGAATTTCATCTTTACTTTCTGTCCATCATGATCATCACTATCGTCACTCATTTTTCTAGGGATTAGATTCTTGTCCTATTTGAAATATAAGTTATGTTAATCTTTTTTTTTATTGGCAGCTAGAGAAAAGCTAAGAATTTTATATAAAATACCCCAGAAGAAATAAGAACATTAAAAAAAAGCGAAAATGTATACTTCACTTGCCAGTGAATTTTATCAGATGAAAACTAAAGTATTCTAACACTCATTGCATTTTCCTTTTCTTGTCTTCCCTGGTGTTGTATTT
>NC_051409.1:19013604-19013848 GCF_015228065.2 Penaeus monodon | reverse complement strand
TCGTGTGTTCGTGTGTTCGTGTGTTCGTGTGTTCGTGTTCGTGTTCGTGTTCCAGAGGTGACGTAGAAATATTCAAACAAACTATGTTCACTGCGAAGTCATGAAATCATTGATTTTTAGAAAAGGTTTACAGGTTTACATCTGTGAGATGGATTTGAGATGGATTTCTATATTTGTTCCATCAAAAGCAACTGGTTGCACTCCACTAATTATTCATATTGGCATTGAAAATAATTCTATAAAA
>NC_051409.1:19011521-19013078 GCF_015228065.2 Penaeus monodon | reverse complement strand
TGGTCATGATTGCTATAAAGAAGAAAGATAAAGAGGCACTAGATATCGAGTGAAACAAGTGTGATATTGAGATTTTAATTTCCCCTCTATAGGTCTTTTCCCTTTACTTAGTACAAATAAGATAACATGCCTCACCTTTTTAATGTAGTGCAGTGTTCTAGGGTCTAGCAACGTGGTGTGGGACTTGGATCCGATTGCATAGAGGGAACTGTCCTCTTTGACAGTGAGGCAAACATTCTCCATAGCATGTGGGAGTTTGCGGGACATTTTCTGTACAAAACGGTTGGCATCCCATACATGGAGGTAGGCATTGAGTGAGAGTGCCACAATCTCTACAAAGTTTGGGTTGAAGATGACTGCTCGCACTTTCTCTGCACCATTACACTTCTTGATCTTGACAGGCTTGATGTGGCCATAGTTGGGAAGGTTGCTTGAGTTGCTCATATCAATGTCATCATCAATCTTCCAGAGGGCAAGCCGTGTATCCCTTGAGCCTGACACAAGAAATTGGTCGTCCAGCCAGCACATGTCAAAGATCCAGTCTGAATGGGCCTTTTCACCTACACAGACTGGATCAAGTGTAGGCAAGCGATAGACAGCAATGTCATTGGAGTTAAGTGCACCAGTAGCCAGGAGGGTACGTGAGGGATTGATTTCAATGGAATGGATCCCACACTGCTGATCCTGCGGACGGTGGGGCTCTGAGCTCCGCAGTGAAGGGATCACATCCATCTGGCGTGTGTTCACGTCATATACCATCAACTTGTTACACTTAGTCCCCATAGCTATCTGGTGGTCACTCAGCCACTGAGAGCAGAAAACCTGCCAAACCAGAAGAGAAAAACGTAAATAAATGGGAAAGCTATCTATTTATAAAAAGTCCTATTTAATATTACATAATGAACTATACTGGATAAGTAAATAGAGAGAGGGCATTATTTTCTTTAAGTTCATGATATCACACAAAGGAGTGAATGGCAGTCTACTATCAAGACTTCTATTGGACACTCTTTCTATATAAACATCATCAGATAATTTGCATAATAACACCCACACACAAGGATGATTATCTTTCAATGAGGAAATTAAATGATACTTTGCACACTTTGCTTATATCACATGATTCCCTTGCTCCTGAGAAGCAATTCTGAGGTAATGAAGTGCTTGCAGTATTAGTCCTATCCCAAATACAGAACTATCAAATGATAAAACAATTGACAATTCAGAATAAAATTACAGCATAATTTCATATTCACAAACTCTTGGATTTAAAGAAGGTGAAAACTTGGGTACTCAAACACAGATGTTACTTCTTTATCAGCATATTATAGACCTTACTTTTGACTATTTTTGAGCTGATGATGCTGTTGAGTGCCCATGAGACAGATTAGCATTCAGAAATATACTTGTGTGTCATTGCCTGTAGAATCAAAATTATTTTTAAATATTGGATATCAAACTTGAATGATTAGTTTCAGCAGCAAGATCAGGCTACACCTATCCTTAGTTTCATATCACCCACACTTGTACAGAATGTACGCATTATTGACCTGTTGG
>NC_051409.1:19010380-19010941 GCF_015228065.2 Penaeus monodon | reverse complement strand
GACCCAACAGGTTAATAAATGAATGTATGAACATATTGCAATTTCAGAATCACTTGTCAGGAGCTGGTTTACTAATCAAGCTATGCAAAGAGGTGAGCCTCTTGTACAATGATGGTCAAAGGCTGCAGCTACAAAATTGAGTAAAACAATTGTTGGCCCTTATTTTTTTTCTTTTCTCATTTGTATTACATCACTGAAAATCCGACAAAAGCTACATTAATAACTATGACCATAAAGACTGAGGAACATAGGTTATTGCAACATTTGGTAACACATACACATATGTTGTATCCAGCACCATAAGTGGCCATCATTGCACTTCTTTAGTGAAAAGGATAAAATAATATGATAAACATACACAAACTAATTCAAGTACAAATAAGTACAGATCAATGATTTTCCAGAACTGATATTGATAAAGATGGGCAAATTAAGAAAGAGCAGTCTCTTTTGGGCACTCTTGTATATAGAAAACAAAACATCATTAGAGAACAAGTGCAATTTTCATTCCTATCAATCAATTTTGTGGAAACACGCTTCCAATTAAAACCCAATGCTGCC
>NC_051409.1:19009814-19009964 GCF_015228065.2 Penaeus monodon | reverse complement strand
GATGTTTTTCGTTTTTTTTTTCTCAGCTGTCTCATGCACAAGACATGCAAAATGATTTCCTATTGCACAAGTAACTGCAAATTACATCATAAGGTAATATAAAAAACAGAAGTGAAGTCATTATTAATTCTATCTAGCTGGATTTGATGT
>NC_051409.1:19008594-19009447 GCF_015228065.2 Penaeus monodon | reverse complement strand
AGTCTCTAAGTTTTGCAACATGAAGCTGGAGAAGTGATGTCACAAAGTGATGTAAGTGACATCATGAAGCTGAGAAAATTATATTGTTACAGTTGCTGAATTTACTAGATGAGTTTGACCAATAATTTGACGTCTCCCATTCGGAAGACCAATTTGTAGGTCAAACTAGATTACGTCTACTAGGCTGACACCATACTTGACAGTGCAGTGCCACTGAATAATGTGGCAGCTTGGGCAAGGGAGAGGAACACTCCATGGACCCTGTCCTTCATCTGGTGACGAAAGTACAATGTCCCCAAGTGTTTAGGGTTTGCTAGCCATCCCAGCGTCTTGATGGACCTGGATGTGTCAAGCACACCTCCGACGATCTCTGGATGTTTCTTCACCCATGATCTCATTGATATCATCTTTGAAAAGACTAACTGATTAATTTCATGATTTTAGGGCTTTCAACTTGAGGTGAGGTTAAAGGTGAAGGTCTACAAGCTATCTGCCAGTACTAGTCTGGCAGCCTTGTACACCTTTTGTTTCAAGGTGTTCTCTGGGTATCCACACGAGCAGTGCTGTAGTTGATGGAGTCTGGCATCTTCCTTGAGAAAGGATACCAGTCACTTGTGGAAAAACTGGTAAATACTGTGGGCTCTTTCATCTACTGCAGGCCCGAAAGACAAATGTAGCAGGCACAGCCTGGCTGAAAGGGATGTTCATGCCCAAGGACCATTGTGGGGAGGATGAGCGATGTGAACTACTGTAGCAGGAAGATGAGGTTGCTGGTCTTGAAGTGGAAGAACCATCACACCCTCACCATACTGTCAGACCTTCTGGAGGACTTCAGATCCAGAGCCAACCTTAC
>NC_051409.1:19008457-19008562 GCF_015228065.2 Penaeus monodon | reverse complement strand
TGAACACACTCCAATTACATAAAATCAGATTAAACTGATAAATGACACATAATGATAACAGTAATATTAATAAAAATAACAACTCTTTGATACTGATACACTTTC
>NC_051409.1:19007969-19008407 GCF_015228065.2 Penaeus monodon | reverse complement strand
TATACTGCAATAGACACCCTGAAATAGACCAATACAGAGGCAGAGAAAGCTTCTACACTTAATGTTATCAACCATCTTACTTACACAGCCACTGACCTTGTTTATCCTGTTGAGTGGAATGGGTCTCTCTCGAAACATGCCTGTGGTTAACATGTGCCTTGTGCCAAACTCCTCATTGATGCTTTGGTACTCATGCCGGCTGCAGCCCCGAGATCTTGTTAGCACATAATCGGCAAAGTTGTGGCTCAGTGGTTGGTACTTCTGCAAGGGTACAATGGGTCTTAGTTGTGTTAAGAAATACATCAAAGTAGCAGTTACTAGACTGGGTAGCAAGCACAAATGAAAGGAAACCAGACTTATGTATTTTCCCTCATCATGTCTTAAGATTAATCACATCAATGATAAAAGAAAAATGATGGAAGGGAGGGAAAGAGATAA
>NC_051409.1:19007835-19007946 GCF_015228065.2 Penaeus monodon | reverse complement strand
GCTTGGGGAACATTTCTAAGTCCCCTAATTTACCTGCATAAAAGACTGTTTCCGCCGCACTGTGTGGTGGTGGTGTGAAGGATGGTGAGGGACGCCTCCTAAGGCAATGTA
>NC_051409.1:19007069-19007769 GCF_015228065.2 Penaeus monodon | reverse complement strand
ACTGTACAGCATGAACTCATCAATCTGGTGATAAACAAAAGTAATTCTACTGTAACCAACGACAGTAGGTGAAATGTGCACATGGTTACTTGGTCTAAGCTCATCCATGACCCTGACCACACTCACATTCTTTTCCTAATACTGATTTTGGTTTATGTCAGCTATCAAATCCTGTCTGGAGGGAGACTATAAAAATGCTCTGCCTACAAATTATATTTCAACAAAACAAGTCATTTGTAATATTGCCATGACCTGAAACAAGCTTGACCTCTTGTGAATGAAGATGCTTATAAGGCACTGCTGACATTAACTTGGGAGTTTCACATTTTCTGGATGAAATCCTACTGTAGGTTGGAGAGCCAACTTGTTAGTCAAGGGAGGCTTTTATTTGTGTTTATGAATTCTATCTTCTCCCTTAGGAATACTGGGTAGGTAACACCTCATGGTTTCATTATAAGCACTAATATCAACTGAAAAAGTGAGCCATGAAATAGCTACAGGTGAGGAACAGATTAATCAGGAAATGTAAAAAATGGAGCCTCTGAGTGATCATAAGTTTGACATGCCAAAAATGTATGATGATAAATGTGTGCATAAGAGAAAAGGTGAAAATAATTTTTCATTAGTTTTGAAATATGTATGACTAACAACACGAGTGCTTAACTAAAGAAGACTAGGTCTGTATATGATAAATTATAGT
>NC_051409.1:19006816-19006995 GCF_015228065.2 Penaeus monodon | reverse complement strand
CTGTTATTTGAATATTCTATTACAGTGTCAGTTTTTGCTACATGATTCCCAAAGAAAATTTGATGAATTCCAGAAATATATTCTTTTCATCTGATATTGATATTAGAATTGTCAATGACATAATAATTCTAATGTCTATGATAACAATAACAGCATCAATATTGATAGAATTAGAAGAG
>NC_051409.1:19006608-19006674 GCF_015228065.2 Penaeus monodon | reverse complement strand
ATACCTGTAGCAAACATCAACAAATTTTCATTTACAGACCTCACAGAAACACTTTTAACCCATTGG
>NC_051409.1:19002579-19004821 GCF_015228065.2 Penaeus monodon | reverse complement strand
CTGTGAGGGGAAATCCGAGATTTTATAAAAATCATAGAATTTATTTTTTTCACGCGCTGCTTTTATGAGGTGGCATGCCACTCCTGAAACATAAATATGTACAAAGGCTGACATTGCAGTTAGCGCAGTAGCTCCTACTGCTCCGTCAGCGTCCTTGGCTAGAGCAAACTCGGCAAACGCGTCCTCCTTCTGCCAGGTATCTCCGACACTACGTGTCAGCAATCATGAAAAGCTTGCCTCAGTGCCACAGTTGGACTTGGCATGGCTTTGCTCCTCGTAGAGTTGGCCCTTCCCTGAACTGCCCCAAGAGCTCAGAGGCATGGCCAACTTGGAAGGCCTGTGATTCCTTCAATCCCAGGGCACAATGGATGGCCCAGGCCATGTCATAGAGGAAAATGAAGACCTCCCTGTACCAGACCTTGGAGTGGAAAGTCGTTGGGTAATAACTGGCCATTTGATCACCAACCTCGACACCTTTCATGCCGACGTTGTAATCTTTTGTTACCAACGGCTTGTCCCCATCCATTGCAGCAGTAGGGATTGCCGACAGTATGGTGACGTAGTTGTGGTCTTTCCGCATCAAGGCCAGCATGCTGCGGTAATCGACATCGCTCTTCCTCCTCACTATGAGGTCCTTGGGCATGAACCTCCTGTTCAGCTGGGCTGTCCCTACTGCATTGGTCCTATGTGAATGCAGCACACCAAAATGACTAGGCGATGTACCAGTTATCTGTGGATAAGTGGTACCCTTTACCAAGGAAGCCGCCAAACTTCATCAGGTGCAGCACCACTTTCGTGGATGAGGGTATGTCGCCACAGTCCTTCCTGGTGTACACCTCAAAGCAAGAGGTGTACCCTGCAACTGGGCCGGTACTGGCACAAAGCTTATAGACTGTCAACCCGAACCTCACCCTCTTGGTTGGGTTGTAGGTCTTGAAACCTAGCCGCCCACAGAACTTCCACGACTCGTCTATGGCATTGTCCTACCCTGGCACAAACACCAATCGGAACGAGTCATTGAAGGAGTTTGTTGGAGCTTCTGCATCCTGTCCTGTGGGAGTGGAGCTCCTTCCTCCAAGTGGGCAAAATGGAGGTGCGTCATCAACTGGCTGAACTGATCCCTTGTCCTGACCTCGGTAACAAGTTCTGACACAGGACATGGTTGGTCGACCAGAAGTCGCGATAATTGGAAAGTTTCCACACTCCCATTATCTCAAGGATCTCAAGGTATGCCATGATCTCCTGTCTGGAAGTGAGTATCCACTTCCTCGTGTGAGGGGAGGCGGCAGGAGGGTGGGCAACTGCATACCTATGGAAAAGAGTAACAAGTAATACATTCTGACTGCTTAATGCAAGATATTTATTCAGTATGGATAAATATGGAAAAAACACATAAGCAATAACAAAACTTACCAGTTGATCTCCTGAAAAATGTGATCAAGGAGATCTTCCGTGAAGAGACACTACAAAATCTCCAACAGCGTACTCAAAATGTCCAGCATTACCTTCACGCCTCAAAAGCCATGAAGGTGGGGGACGTTATCTCTCTTCCTCCAGACGAACCTCTTGGTCTTTGGAGCATTCACCAACTTCATTTTTTCTACGTAAATGTAAAGAGGTTCGTTGCTATCCATGGTAGTGTCCACCTGTGAGACATAATCCAATTCTTCCTCTGAATTGACATCAAACAATGGATCAATGTTGTCCTCTGCCCTACTGGGGAGCCACTCATCCCCGTTCTGCTTGAAGGAGTGGTCAAAAAAGGTCGAAGAACGGGGAGAGCGGGCAGAAGGAGATGGCAAAAAATGTGTCACCGAGGCACCTTTGCAGGAGGCGCTGAAGAGGTTGACAATTGAGGTCATTGACTTCAGAGGAGCATCTACGAATACTGGAAGGTTGTGGCATTGCGAAAGTGAGTAAAGAATTAGGTGCAAGCACCTCTCTATATATGGGAAAATTCCCATGCTTCGACATGATGGGAAAAGTGGAAGCAACAGTAGCCAATGAGGTCAAAGCAGCATGGGTCACATGTCACATAACATGACCAATCACATTGTGTTCTGATATCACTTCTGTATGTGATGTCATTTACTACTATGTGGAAGTAAGATGGCGGCTGTAAAGTGACGTCACTTCCTCTGTGTGAGTGCGTGTGTGTGCATGCGTATCTTTTGAAAGTAAAGATGGTGACTGTAATGACGTCACTTCCTCATCTTCATGACGTCATTTGCTCGCGCACGCG
>NC_051409.1:19002349-19002430 GCF_015228065.2 Penaeus monodon | reverse complement strand
GATTCCCTTTCTCCCTCCTAAGTCACACCTTTATTTTGTTTTCATTATTATTTTCTGTCTGTATGTTTCTCTCTCTCTCTT
>NC_051409.1:19001563-19002162 GCF_015228065.2 Penaeus monodon | reverse complement strand
TACATTATGTCTCACATGGAGTCTCATGGGTGAGACACCCCGGCAGACGGGCGGGAAGAACAGCGTCACACGAGATACCCGGTAATGAGCCATTTTCCGGACACTATATACAGACCACCTGACTCAATTAAAGCTTTCTTTAGTGAAGCATTAAATGTTGTTAGTCATTATGTATACTTAAACTGAGAAAGTCAAAGATTTTACACTAATGGACAACTTTAATTTCCCTTTATTGTCAGGGAAACAAAGAAAATCAAATTATGAGCATATTATGAGATGAGAAAGAACTTGCACAGTTGCTGCTAGATTTTGAGGAAGAATTCTACCTTAACTAAATCATCAAAATTCCAAGAGAATAATATCCCTGACTTTGCTTTTGTGTCTAACCACTGAAACTGCAACCTCAGCCGGATGGATTGGGAAATGACAAATAAATACTGGAAGAAGCACAAACAGATTTTGAAACTCTACAAACACCTGATGAAATGCAAAAGAAGTTTGATGATGCCTATAGAAATCATTTTAAGATAAGTGCCCCCCAAAAAGATTAGAAATAAAATAATCATCCAAAGCAATTGAAAAGTACTGTTGAGGGTGAA
>NC_051409.1:19001324-19001529 GCF_015228065.2 Penaeus monodon | reverse complement strand
ACTTATCATAACAGGAATGAGAGGGTTAAAGCAGAGATAAAGGAAATTGAAGATCAGTTAACCTCTGGGTAGCATGAGTGACTAACTGTTTTTTTTTTACCACAGCAGGTGCATAGCGCTCACCAGGGAGCACCAAAAAAGTGATGTGATTTTTTCTTGTCTACACTATTATGCAAAATATGACTTTAATGTTTTGCATTTTCAG
>NC_051409.1:19000973-19001225 GCF_015228065.2 Penaeus monodon | reverse complement strand
CCAAATCATATTTTTATGAAATAAAAGATTGTATGAAGTGATATACATCGCTGCTGCCACCACAAATTCTGCACATCCCTTATTTGTATCATACTTCAATACAGTGATTTATGTCTTAAAATTATCCCTTTATACATAACAATAGCCAATTATAGCATTACACATACCATTCTCATTCAGGGTATGTGGTGTGGGTTCCACTTACAAAACAGCATAAAATGCTGATATGAATGACCCAAGTCAGCTGTAAAG
>NC_051409.1:19000266-19000910 GCF_015228065.2 Penaeus monodon | reverse complement strand
AAGTCTATACGTAATATCAAAAAAAAGAGTAGCTGAATCTACAAAAAACAATACAAAGTATTTCTACTCCTATGCCAACAACGAATTAAAGAAAAGTCTAAATTGGACCACTTGAAAATGAAGGTACCTTAGAAACTGACTCAAAAGAATTAACTAAATACAAAATTTATAATGTGCATAATACAGAGGCAATAATTACAGACCCTGATCAACATTTCAGACCTGATACAAATGAAACACAAAGTCTTTTATATATTTTTCAATGAAAGAGACTTTACAGAAGCAATAAAAGATACCATAGCAAACTCAGAAGCTCGACCTGATGAAATGCCTGCAATCATTTGAGAAATCGCAAAGAAATCTAGCAAAAACACTGGTAAATCAATAGAGGAAAGCCTTTGATATGGGAATTATCCCAAGCCCACTGATGGAGGAAAATATAACTACAATCATCAAGGATGAAAACAAAGGTTAGGCTAAAAATTACAGAATAGTGACACTAACATCTGACAATCAAAATGTTTGATAGGGTAGTAGAGAAAAAAATGTCCAGTAACTAAAACAAGAAAACAAAATAAATCCTGGACAGCATGGCTTTGGGAAAGGTTAGATGTCGTCTATTCAAAGCCCTGAACTGCTGCAAA
>NC_051409.1:18993875-18996438 GCF_015228065.2 Penaeus monodon | reverse complement strand
TACCAGCACAGCTTTACCGTGTTTCCTTAAATAAGTTCTAGCCTAGGCAAAGACTTGCCCCCACGAGTTTGTTACGACTTTTTTCAATTAACACAATTGTTGACGAAAGAGTTCAAGAGATGAAGAAGTATGCCATCACCCATCCACCTCGGGATGAGGCACATAGAGAAAATGCCAGGGCAGCAGGTAAGCATTTGTTTATTCATCAAAATGTGAGTACTGAAGTGTTTGAGTCTAGGGTAATAACTGTACCTTGACAGTTAGTACAATTCCCCAACTTTATTTCACCTTCTGATACCACATTAAATTAAGCAAACACTGTTGGGTCCATGAAACCAACAAGAATTTTGTGCCATCAGACTTTCCTGATAGGCTCAAATGCTACAAAATGCACTGGAAGTGCACTCCTACCAGCCTCCTGTGCTTGAAATGGAAAGATAAATGCACTACACAAGTGAGACAATGCAAGCAAGGACGGTGACCAGGAATGAAGATGTTGAACAGAAGTAAGTTGCAGTGCTTGACTACATTAGAATGAAGGGGGTTGATGTAGGGGACCAGGTCTCCCAGTCATACCCCATAGCCAGAAAGACAGTGAAATGGTACAAAATGGTATTTTTGGCAACAGTGAACTTCTTTCCATTACAGAAATACATTGGTAGACCTATTTGACTTCAATATGATTATCTCACTGAAGTAGCAAAGGAGCTCCTGAGGAGTACCTTCCACAGGTAACTCATTACAACATCAGCTGCCCAGTGTACCATACTCATGAAGAGTTATTGTGGCTGGTACAGCACTATCGCTTCCCCAAGAAATTGGAGAAATAACGTCCCTGCCACGTCTGCTAGAGAAGGGGGACACGGAAAATGGTGAAGAACTCCTGCAAGCAATGTGATGTTGCTCTAGGTGTCTATGGTTGCTTCAAGGACTATGAAGTACCTCAGTACTTCAGTGTACATCGATATTACATAGCAATATGTAATTAAATTGTTTTGTAAGTATATCTGTATGTATATAACCATTTCCTAAAAAGGAAACAATGTAATTCACCTTCAATTTTTTTTTAAATAAAGAAAATGACGGGATCCTGTTTTTGATGGTCTCCTACAATAGTGATTCTTCTACTCATGGTCAAAAACACTATGATCAGTTCATATGGAGTATTCGCTATTCCAATTGACATTGGTAAAGTTGGCAATAGTGGGTGTTTGAAAATGTAAAAACATGTAAAAGTGAGTGCGTGTAAAAGATATTAAAGCAATCATGTTCATCACATTTCAGCAAGTGGCAAGAGAGAGAGTCATTGAGGCGAGCGCAATGAGAGAATAACTCCAGAGTGTGCATCTGCCAGACCGCGTACAATGGGTTAAATACTTCAGAGTAACTTCTTTTGCTGATGACACAAGGATAAGTGCACAGTTAAAGTTTAATGAAGGATGAGGACAAGAGAGGACCTGCATGCCACTTGTAAATGGGCAAGTGAAAAGAATATGAATTTCAATACTGATAAATCTTAAACCTCTAGATATAGTTCAACTGGAAGTTGAAGACCAAGATTATACTAAGTTGAAGGAATAGAGATTAAAGAAAAATTAGTTGTCATAGACCTATGCCTGCTTCAGTAATGATATAAGTAATGATATGAGCTTCAGTCATATGAACTGCCAACAAGTGATAGTAAATGAAAGAGAGCCATATCAAATTCTATGCTTTCTCAAGTTCAATTCTTAATAGCTGGAAGATGGGCAGCCCCCTGGGATGACCCTAGCATCAGCCACTAAGTACCAAGGAAGGAACCAACAAACTAATGCCTTTTTTTTTGGTGATAGTAGTCTAACAAGTTCTGTATATATCAAGAGACCCAATACTAAGCTTTATTCTGTGCAGAACTAAGCTATGTGCCAGATATTGCATGCATTCAGCCACTTGGGAGAAAATTTAAGACACATGCATGTTTAGCTGCAGCTTACAAGACTGACAGTAAAAAAAAGCTTTAACCTCACATTTGAAGGGCTGTAATGTGTGATAAATGTGCCCATAGCCAAACAAGTGGAAAAGCACACAACTATGAATAGGCTGACCATGTGTGGTGCGTACATTTGCTACTTGGTATTTGGGTTCAGTGCATTATGACAAGAAAAGATATCTACTGTCAATATAATCTTTTCTACTGTCAACATAAAGTTAAAAATATATAATCAAAAGAGACCTACTTCAACTCCCACTCTCATTTTTTTCCCTTACTCTCCCTTCTTCCCACCTTGTGCTCTGGGTCTCCATGGATAAGAGCCACTCGATGGCATCCCACAGTTGTAGGTCGCATCCTCATTCGCTTCCTCTGCACATACTTGGAGGGTATGCTGCCCACAGTTCGCACTGTGTGTGTTGTCGCCATCTTTGTAGTTTTTCCTTCTTCAATGGAAAGGGATCCTTAGACAGCAAGGAATGGAGAAGCCCAAGAAGATGACTACTGAAGGAATTCTGAAAGAAAAATTAATTATAAGTTTTCTGAAATCAGTTATTTGTAAGGGATTTCTAACAAGTTTCTAACAATGATTTG
>NC_051409.1:18988030-18988259 GCF_015228065.2 Penaeus monodon | reverse complement strand
AGCGACATTGAGTTAAGCATTATTTTCATTGGTTACCATCAACAGATGAATTAAATGTTTGGGAGCTTTATTTTCTGATAGATGAACCTTTCCAAAAAGGTGTGTAAAAATTATAAAAGAAATGCAGTAGACCCTTGCTTGTCAGTGAAGGAAGAAGCTCGATGGAGCTGTTTTGAGATATTTTGGTAATTCTTTCAAAGACCAAAGTGCATATCTTTTTGGTAAAAGT
>NC_051409.1:18987522-18987630 GCF_015228065.2 Penaeus monodon | reverse complement strand
TGTGTAATACAATTAACTCATATATTACCTAGATTGTCCTAACTATATACTCTCAGAATTCTTTATCCAGCAAGCTCTGTCCTAGCGGCAGCAACTGCTTTTTTCTTA
>NC_051409.1:18984492-18987306 GCF_015228065.2 Penaeus monodon | reverse complement strand
GGTTTGTACTAGATACATGAAGGTTAGCAGAGTTGTCAATTCTCCTATCTATGAACAGATTTTTGCGCAGAAATGTATTGAAAACTTTAAAAAAATTAAAGCATAAGAGTAATGAATGAATATCTGAGTTACACAAAAATGAAAGGGCAAGTGTTGATAATTACAAAATAATGATTAAGACAAGTGTATAGTAACATACCAACTAGGTGACATATTGCAATAATGGGCCCTGCAGTCAATGTGCTCCTTAAGATGCACATCCTGAATGACTTAGAAAAAATTTGTAGCAGCAAGAAGTTTAACTGCTTATTATAATACTTATAAAGCATATGGTAAGCATAATATGAGTGCCATCATTTTTTCACTTTCATGGTGCTAGTCATGCCACAGAGAATGAAGATATATAAATTTCTTTAAAATATAGCACACATCAATCTCCTCCAGCTAAATTGATAATTCTTTCTAAAATAATTTCTTTCAACTTGTGATAGAAATACTGATAGAAGGTGTCTTAGATTACTGTTCACACCTTTAGAGTATACATATCGGCCTGGAGAGAAAAGCACCAACAAACATGCGATCACAACTAACAGAACATGTGCAGCCTTATTAGCCAAAGGAATTTTGCTTTCTTGGAGAATTTACCTTCTGATGTCATTTTACATAAATATATTTCCAGAAAAACATCAGCATCCAATCAACACTACTTTTTTATAAATGTAACATTCAAACAAAATCTTGAGGAGACGTATCATCCATTCTTTCTTAAACCTACAGTATGCAAATCAGCAAGGTCACTCCTGCCAAACAGACGGGGAAAATAAAATGTAATTGGAATGTCAAAACAAGAACAAAAAAATTAACTTCCCCTGAGTCTTGTTGATTTGGATAATTCAAAAATGCTTCATAGTATATAGCTACCTTGAACTTTTTTCTCTCTTGGTAGCTGTAGGTTGGTTGAATATGGGCCTAGGCACAGTGGTGACCCAGACAAGTGATAGGTGAGCCAGGTTTAGCTGATCTTTTTTGGTTCTTACTGGATTACTTGCTTCTTCAATAACATTCACTTCACTAATATTCCAGTTCGATCCATCACACATACTCGTACTTTGAATGCATGTGTAATAGGTATTTTCAACAAAAACATAAACTTATATGATTTCATCTCCAGTCACTATTTAAACCTGTGGCTCCTAAAGCTCACATATCACTTTCACTTTCTTCAAACATTTCTTCTGTATCATAGTTACTGTCTTTATTGATGCGAGAGTCTAATATTCAGTTAAATTTCTCTAGGGTCCAAACCTTTTGAGAGGCACTAATGGTAAGTAAGAATACCGGTTGTGATTTCCTGTCAGATTCTACAGACTGACAGATGAAGTTTATGTTAGATTCTAATGGTTACTAAGAAAAAAAACCTTGATCATATAAACTCATACACAGATGCAAACAAACAAACATGCATCACAACATTTTGTAACTTCTTGAGATATAAAATGCACTGGGGGCAAACAATTTTCCACTGCAAATGAATCCCAATGATCTCAAAAAAACAAGAAGAATACAGAGTCAAATCTTTATGTCGAGAGGCTTCCGTGGACGAAGTTATTCCGAGCTGCATGCTTGCTAGTGCTTCAAGGATAGGCCTATGCCACTCACTCTGACATTCACTCACTCCCAGTGTTCACTTGACCCACCTAAAGATGTACTTTTCAAGTATTTTGCTGTCTTTCAGAAAGTGTTACATTTCCACATTAGTGAGTAATAAACATCTATTTTCTTACAAATCCATTTCAGGAAGCAAATATTGTTCACATGACAGTGTCACCAAAACTATACCTCAGTTAATTCTTCTCCTACACATCAAACCAACATCAATGGCTAATTCTGACACAAAACACAAAAAGAGAAATGTGAAGCTGACCCTAATCAGTCACCAAAAACACAAAATTAAATGAAAGTCTAAATAAACCTTTCAGAGTAGGCCTAGCTCCTTCTCACCCCGAGTCCTGGAGAGATCTATGTGAAAGTAAAGGGTATTAGAGGTAATATAAAAAACAGACCGTCCTCCACGCCAAGACGAGGAAGTGGCAGAAAAACCTTGGTAAATCCTTGACAGATGAAGGCGAGACAAAGAACGCCTTTCGAAACCCATTTCCCTCACTTGTACTTCTCTATAGTTACTCTCCGTATTCAACCTCACAGGTAAATCTTACGTACATTATATTATCTACTCTGTTATCACTGACAAAACTGACGGACTAAGACAAGAGACAAATAGCAAAAAATAAGAAATACTTAAAAAAGAAGGTAAACTGGTCAATAATTCCCAAAATGTTACATAATTCGAGAAAAAAACATTCATAGACTACTTTCTCACATTCAAAATATGATATTGATACTAAGTTTACCTGAATAAATGAGCTTGGTTAGGTAATAACGGCCTATTAAAACAAAATCTGACATTAACAACAACACTTTAAAGACGCCATCTTGCCTTCAATTACCATAGGGATCGTGAGTCGAAAGGTTATAGATCTGAAACGTATTCTATTTATCTTCAAAGGGTTTTAGAAATATCTGCAATAAAATTTTAATGATATCTTACTTTAGCGATAAATGTATATACTGATGGTGTATACGGTTAAGGGTTGTCTATAAACACGCTCCCTTTCTCGCACCACCTACCGCATATTTTTCGGATTATATTTGTTTCTTACATTTTTATTTCGATACATATGTTAGAACATTCAAATTCATTAACCTTTATATTTTTGGATAGGTTTTGTGCATGGAGACATCTTGTCTACCCTT
>NC_051409.1:18982959-18983300 GCF_015228065.2 Penaeus monodon | reverse complement strand
AATTTCCAGAATTCATAAAATGTTCCAGACTGACCATCTCTGATCTGGTTCCTACTTTCACTAACCAGTGTTATTATTCCTAGTGAACAACTTGCAAACCCTTGTCTTGTATCTTTATTAGTAATTAAGAAGCTGGGGCTGTAAAAATGGTGCATCAGCTTTAATGTAGAAACGACGCTGCCGAAAGTTTAAGTCATTATTTTTGCACTATTCATGCTGCTGAAAGCCTTATGGAGTTATTGCCAGGTTCTAAGGAACTTTGATGAACTACTCAAAATCAACGGTTGCATAGTTTCTAGTTTACTGGTTGCTGAAAATTGAAATGTGCATGTTGTTTACGC
>NC_051409.1:18982030-18982324 GCF_015228065.2 Penaeus monodon | reverse complement strand
ACCGATTAAATCGCCTTACTTTCTTTCCGCGCCTTTCCCTTTGGCGGAATGCACGGGGCTTCACACAGAACTGTTCGCCGATCTCGGCCGAAGGAGTTCCGAGTGACTGGAGGTTGCCGAGATCGGCCAAGGTGTTCCGAATGACTCGCTCTCCAGGGCTTCCGAAGGAAATAATACAGCATTAGATCAGTGTCTCCGCATTCCGACTCAGTTTACAAAATTACATACGTTAGGAAGTTATTCGCCAAATTGATTATTAGTAAGCCTAGTTTTAGTTGAAAAGTAATTCGCCAA
>NC_051409.1:18981195-18981841 GCF_015228065.2 Penaeus monodon | reverse complement strand
TTTAAGCTTCTTTTTCTTTCTGCAGGATCACAAATAAAGAATTATTAAGGTGTAACTTGCATGGAACGATTTGGAATTTTATTTCGTATTAAAAAATGAATTTGCATTATGAGAAGTCAGAAGATGGTGTCGAAATTAAGAAAAGGACGCAGATCCTACGAAGGGGCAACAGCCGCCACAGTGATTTCGTCCTTTTGTCATGGAATTCGCAAATCATTACCCAAAGATCTGCCAGTTGTATTCACTATAATATCACTACAATCTTTCAGGTACACTAACATCGAATTAAAAACACTATTTTCACTGTTATTTTTTTTTAGCAGATGTACACATAAACAGTCACACGCACATGATATGTATGCATCGTCACCCGGTTTCTCTTGCATCGTCACCCTGTCTCTCTTGCATCGTCACCCTGTCTCTCTCGCATTGTCACCCTCTCTTGCATGTCACTGTCTCTTGCATCGTCACCCTGCCCTGATGTTCCGTCTTCTTGCATCGTCACCCTGTCTCTCTGCATCGCACTCTCCTCGCTCATCACCCGTTTCTCTTGCAGGGTCACTCAGTCACTACTGCATCGTCACCCTGTCTCTCTTGCAGCATTACCCTAATAAGAGACTGTTGGTGAACAGTAATGGTAGTAATG
>NC_051409.1:18978060-18978212 GCF_015228065.2 Penaeus monodon | reverse complement strand
AACCCTGTCTCTCTTGCATCGTCAGCCTGTCTCTTTTGCATCGTCACCCTATTTCTCTTGCATCGTCACCCTGTCTCTCTTGCATCGTCACTCTGTCTCTCTTGCATCGTCACCCTGTCTCTCTAGCATCGTCACCCTGTCTCTCTTGCATC
>NC_051409.1:18974782-18977986 GCF_015228065.2 Penaeus monodon | reverse complement strand
CTTTGTGTATGGGCCGTAGAAGCACTCAGCCGTAAGCTACGGCGTCATAACGCGTATCCTGCTTCTGGTAAGTCAAGGCGCCGTTAGAAGAAGGCAAGGCTACGGCGGCCTGAGAATGACAGTTACTCAAGGGCCGGATACTCAAAAGATCCTTTATGTCAAAGTGCGCTGGAGGCCTTAACTATCCTGCGGTGACCTAAGTCACGGCGCTGCTAAGGCGCCATATCTCGGACTTACAGCCGTATTCGTAAACGATATGTGTTGTTACTGAATTCCACACTACACGAAATTAGCTATTCTCTGAGAAAGTGTGGGATCCCAGAATTACGGTGTAGGGTTTGAACACACCTGGACATATTGGAACAAATCTGTGTCTCTGTTTCCCATTGCACAATGATCCCTACTTAAAGAATTACCGCTTCGCCGTTGGAACAATAATTTTACTCTTATAATCCACGGTTACACATTTTTTAAAATGCACATAACAGTAAATTTATGCTATAAAAATAAGTAATATTTAAAGGGAAAATAAATTTTAATGTGCTATTAAACCTAGAGCAGAAATTTTAATGTCATTGATGCTAGTGAATTTATGGATTCATATACATTTTAATTCAACTTGCTCATTCTGAGTAGTGTTCCTGTGATATTCACGTCAGTGAATTTAATAACTGAATTTTATGTTCACTTTTATGGAAACTCTAGTTAATTGTCCACAACTTAACACAGTCATGCAAAGCAATGCTGTGGCTTCTTCATTTCATATCCTGGCGGAAACCAACAACCCTTCATCATATATATTTCGATGAGATAGAACTTGGATTGCTTCCTTCTCAGACAGTATTTAACTACGGAGGTATGCAAGTAATGCCTTGCTAGAATATATGGATGAGAGGCTGGTTATCCTTTCCTGGAGAGTGAGGTGTGGAGGCCACAGAAGATTTATGCAATCCTGTATAACAAATTGCACTGTTAAACTGTTCTTGCGCAAATTACTTACACAGAAAAGGTGTTACTAAGGTTGCTTTATATGGCACTATTGTTTATTTTTCTTCACTTTTTAGGCCCATTATCAGATTGTATGGATCTCACAAAAAGATAGAAAATTAATATTATTAATTACAGCTCTCATAATTATATCATGACATGATATGAGGTATAGCACAAAGAAATTAATCGCAGGGCATGGGTAAATGTCATTTATACATTTATTTTATGGTGTTTATTAGTATACGTTACTTTCTCATAGTTGTGTCAATACCAAATTCTCTTCAAGGGATAGTTTCTCTCCGATACATGGCTACTGTCATGAGTGCTCAAATGATCAAGCTGCTAGCTTCAAATAAAAGCCTGAAACTCTATGAAGACTTCTATTCTCTGGTTGGTATGCCTGGAATTATAGGGTGCAATGATAGCACTTATGTCCTCATAGATAAACCACCAGGAAATCGCTCTGAAACCTTCAGAAACGGAAGAGGAAATTTCTCAATATTCAGGCAGTATGTGGTCCCTAGCTGCAGTTTCATAATGTTGCAGGCTGGCCATAGCCAGGATGTCTCATACTAACAACAATCGTCTGTGCATGGAAATGGAGAGTGGGATCCACAGAGGGCGTTTTCTTGTGTATCCCTTTTGGCCTTTCCTTTTCACTCCGTCCGCAGACGCAGACGGCAAAGGAACACAATCATAATATATAACGCATTACTACTGCTTTGAAGAAGAGTTTTTTTTTTTGCCTGGCAAAACATCTAACATCATCCTTGAAAATACTAAAGTTGTTGCAGCAGCTGCTCTGCACAATAAAGCAATCAAAATGAAAACGACATCCCGCTCCCTATCTTTGTAGCATATCTGACAATGCAGAAAACCAGCAGTATACCAGATATTGGTTTTGATTATTAACTGGTATATTTTTTGTTGTTGAATATTTCTTTATTTTTCTAGTGTCTTTTGATAATGTATTTTGTATATTAATTTTCATTTTTTGAAAATATAAGATCTATTATTCTGAATATTTGTTTTAGTTTTCCTTTCATGTGAACTGTATCTTGTTCAGTCTCAAATAAAGCGATTTAACTTAAATATCTAAAAGGATAGTAAACGCAATTAAAGTTTTGCTAGTTTTATTTGCAAACTACAAAAATAGAAACTCACACAGATATATATTAATTATGTATGTATACTGATATATACAGATACCAGCATATACATCGGTGAAAATATAGTGTTGAAAAGAAAAAAAATCATTACATACACCCATGTGATGTTACACCGGTTTCATTACAAACAAACAGACAAAAAAAGTTACATTATACTTTATGATAAGTATTTTCTTTTCGTTTTATTTGTTTATGCTGGTCCCTCAAGAAATCACTAACAATATTTTTTACCGTCTATTGCTGCTTCACGCACAACACGACCATCTAATACTTGTCTCTAATTTTCCATTTGTACGATATTTTTAGTAAATATTATAACTTCCTTTAGCACTTTCAGGTAATATTATTCACTTTCTTGTATGTATATATCAAGCGCATGTTCCTTTTCCTTCATTGCCACAGTATTTTCATAACACTTGCCTCGATATAAAAACTTTGGACGTTGTCTTGACACTGAGGGTAAAGCAGATGGCATTATCGATAGTTCAGCTGGCTGTGGCGGAGATGTACAAGCAGGTGCTGAGGTTGTGGTGCCACTGATGCTGGTGGAGGCACTGCAGGTGAAGCAGCCTGGCAACTTGCAGATGGCGTAGGGGGCAGAAGGAATGGTTCTACAAAAGGATTTGAGGGTGGTGGAGGTGGCTCAGTAGAAATCTCTGAGATACCTAGAAAGAAACAGTCGAACAAATTTAAACATTGCTAAATTGAACAAAAATATTTTCACAAAACTATTCAAAATACTGATACTGCATTAATTAATGATGTAAAATATCTGTAGGTGCATGTAAGAGTGGTTATTTCTTGCATACATATCATATACTCTCCTGTCAGTGTTTATCTATGAACACTATTGCATTACAGGAAATTGTCTGAATTTAACAATGTGTACTTACAGTGTGGTTAATCAGAATCTAAAATATTGTTAATCTGAGAAGCCGAGTCTGATACCTGTGAAGAAGGTCTATCACCTCCAGTCTGCATGCATTCCCTCTGTGCGCTATGTTCTTTCTTTGTCCTAGGAGGAAGGAAAGACAATAGAAAGGTT
>NC_051409.1:18973820-18974604 GCF_015228065.2 Penaeus monodon | reverse complement strand
GTTGACTCTGGATTGAGGCTTCTATGAAACATGTACTTTCAGCTCTTGATTTATAATTACACTACGTTGCTGAGCACGTGAGGTAATTATATTGAATATCCACCCAACTTCCATCTAATCTCCGCTTGAAGGTGTATGTGAAGTTTGCCTTCACACCTTCTGGGTGCAGAGCATTCCACATAGGAACCACATGGAAGAGAGAAGTATTTCGATGAATTTCAAGTCTGGAATGTTTCTGTAGTCGTGTCCCCTTGTTATTGCATCCTCACATCTTTCAAACATATATTAGTACCTCATTACAGTACCTTTTGATAATTTTAAATGTTTTCTCTCCCATTTTCAAGGGTGACCATACTCAGTTACAATACTCGTAGACTGGTCGTATTTTAGTTGTAAATAACAATTTAAATGATTTTCTGTGTAAAGTTTTGAACGATCTTCTCACTGTCCCTATCAATGAAATTGTCTTGTTTAGTTTTTTCAGAAATATGAATTTGAGAAATTTAGCTTCTCTATTATTACGCCCAAGTCCTTTCCAATATTATTGTGTTCAAGCTCTTGCTCTCTGAGATTGTAATCAAAGTCCGATACTTCGCTGTTTCCAATCCGCATATAGTGACATTTGCCAGGGTGGAATGTTAGTAGCCATCTGCCAATCCATATGTCTATCTTTTCAAGATCCACTTGTAGGCTTCTGCAGTCAGTTTCCTTTTTAATCCTCATGAAGACCTTAAGTACCTACTCGATCTACCTTCCAGAGCGTCAAGTAAGTTAATGAAGCAAA
>NC_051409.1:18973470-18973753 GCF_015228065.2 Penaeus monodon | reverse complement strand
TTCTTCTTTTGGTCTTCCCTCTTCTTTTTTTTTCATCTGAATCGTATCCTCTCCTTGAGCTTCATTTTACTCCAATGGTGCTCAGTAATGTTTGTGTTCTTATTTCTCCTAGATTTCATGAATTTTGTTTGAGATTTTGGAATGCACCCCTTACCTCACTGATTTTCTTCTTTAATATGCTCTCCTAATATCTCACCCCAATTTCGATCACCTTTGTTATAGATGCAGAATTACTTATCCATTTTCTGTTTTCCTGCTTCAATTGCAGCTTTAAATGACACAA
>NC_051409.1:18972427-18973410 GCF_015228065.2 Penaeus monodon | reverse complement strand
AGATTAAGAATTAAAAATGATAAAACAATGTTAGTATCTCTGATCCCTATAAAAATACCTGATGCATTCAATAAATCTAAACGAAATACTTGATTCATTTTCAGATGTATACTCCCAGTTAATTTCAAGAAAATTTAGATCTAGTATGAAATATTTGCAATGTGTGTTATTAGCTTCCTAAGAAGATTATTTTTCACTAAACTTGAAAAAGGACTTTTGTACACACTTAAAAATAAGGTTCCTTGCTTTCTTGTGATTTCTGCAGCTAAATATTCACAAAACGTAATCGTACTAAATTTCCTTAAACTTTATAATATTTATTATGTACATTAAAAGACCTCTTGATTTTTTTTTTGAATTATACTTGAATGAGTTTTGGAAACCTAATATTCTTTGGTTTTGCTTCTTGTATTATTATGATAGCTGGTTTTGTAGAAAATGTTGCATGTCTTAGTTTAAATTCTTGAATTTTGTTAAAATAAATGTTCTGTTTTTTTCTGTATTTACATTTCTTAGCTTGGAGACGATCAATTTCTGGTTCTCCTGTTATGTGTTGATCCTCTTGCAAATCCAGATTTCTTGTCTGCGTTTTCTTTGCCACCACTTTCCGGTTCCAATGTGGTCCCACTACAATCTACTGCCCATTCCCATTCATTTCCTTTTCTTTTCCATTAAAGACAAGTCATACAGTTACTCATTTCCATTCCTCCTTTTCTTTAAGCTTTCTAATATTTTGGAAGAATTTTTTTTTTTCCTCATAATGCCAAACATTACCATCATGAGACGTTTCTTGTCTGTGACATATTTTCCTAATCTCCGAGTACGCAACATCACAGTTTTGTTTTCAACCTTACACACATCCAATAGTTATCTCACTGTTTTTTCATCATTTTTCAGTCTCTCCACAAAATTATTGCTGTTTACTTCAGATAATCCATGTATTATTTTATTTTATTAATATTTCTCCCGTTCCTGTCTTGAAT
>NC_051409.1:18969461-18970063 GCF_015228065.2 Penaeus monodon | reverse complement strand
TTCTCTTCACTTTTCATGTTTTTCCTTGCTATGTTGGCATTACTCGTGTCCCCTCTTTGAGCTTCAGTATTTTCCCTATTCAAACTCACCGCTAAATTTCTCGCTTCCAGTATTCCCACGCTGTCATGTACTTCAAAAATTAGCATACCATATTTGGAAATCCCTTACAATTTGCATGATGCCAGATTTCACATATTTCACATTTAATTCCTTCCTCTTCATCAGTAACCTTTTCTTACACGTTCTACATTTGTAATCAACTCCCTCTTTCATCTTTCTAGTCGTCTATGTCCTTTTGTCTCAGCTGGAATCCATCTTGCTTTTCAGATTAAAAAATTGGTCAATATACAAATCCTCCTTGTCCGAAATTATCCCTTCCAAACCTTTACTCGATTGAATTTCCTCACTCTTGATAGGTTTAAATATTAGAGTCATATGATTTCTGGCTTAGTTGTAATTGTTACCTTGTTTAATATGGAGAAAATACGACGGTAAAATCATCTTTCACTCGCAAGGCCCGCCACTTACTATATACATTTACATACATATTTATTAAAAATATATTAACTGGCAAATTTGATGATACTGAAATATTTCTTCTT
>NC_051409.1:18969121-18969426 GCF_015228065.2 Penaeus monodon | reverse complement strand
AACAAAACAAAAACGGCAAGGTATAACAATCATAATCAAAAGTGAGGGTGATTGCAATTCTGATGTTATAGCTATATATACAACCACAATGACTTGAGCAGTTGTAGTAGCCTCCTCAGCCTTGGCACTTTAACAGACGCAAACAAATCCTCATCAAATGTATTGTTATAGATACCACACAAGACACCCCTTACTACTTTTCGAGGCCTTGCTGTCAACTTTTTCATCTCCCTTTTCCGTTTATTTAGTAACTTCAGTTATTAGCAGAAGAGAGCCAAGCAATCCTCTACTAACGACGTTATGAG
>NC_051409.1:18968265-18969090 GCF_015228065.2 Penaeus monodon | reverse complement strand
AATAAGGCTTGCCTTTACTTATTTTTACTTTACTGCTGTTATAACTATTCTGTGCTTTTTATGATGGCTATACATTTTTTGAACGAAAGGCTAAACGACAAAAAGACATCAAGCTGAGGAGGTTAATGGCAAAGGGTCCAGACGCATTGGCGTAGATGCACTCCTGTTTAGAATTACATTGAACTTGACTAAACAGATATTTAGAAAATAATGATGCTGATTCCATTGTTTTAGCAGTGAATCACTTGCAAAAGCAGGCTAACTTCACGTTTGCCTTGGAAAAGACTTGGAAATGCACCTCACATATTAAGAGGTATCAGATCCTGGTGTATGCAATGATCATTTTCGTCTTATTATATACTACCTGCATTTATGATGTTCCCAAATCGTAGATATTCGTAGGGATCCAAGCCAGCAGAGTTGTAAGTGTGGACGATCTTTTCCCACGTCGCCTTTTCTTCACAACCATCCAGAAATATTTAGTGTGTTACATGTGCTGTCTTTATCGATCTCTATTAATTCCTACAGAAGATCGTCTCTGTGACACATCGTGATTTTCTTTCCGCGGTTCCGAAATTTTGAGCACGAAAATGTAAACAAACATTGCCACGCCTACCAACTGCATAATATTTGCAGTTCCTGTTGTTGTCAGGGTTACCAATCTCATCCCAATACAAAATTGCGTATATGAATAGCTTAAAAATGTCGGGCCCAACTATGATGCGGGACTGTCGCACAATTATGGGAGTGGCGATGACAATGGCTAAGAATAAAGCTGTTAGCTTCGTTTACCTGAACTTAAGAAGAAGCCAGATACGTAAAGTA
>NC_051409.1:18965710-18965951 GCF_015228065.2 Penaeus monodon | reverse complement strand
CACTAGGCATTTTAAAGGGTTAGTCATTTTGGCTAATTTGATCAGAATGTTATTAGCCAAATTGGGTGACAGTTAGCCGACTTTTATTTGTTACTATTTACATGCATTAAACATGCAAAATGTATGTGGGCTTACCAAGTGGCCACGGAAATAGAATCTCACTCCTAATCTAACGTTTCACAAAGCACACACAATATGTCTTCATCTGCTGTCATGTGTACATTACTACTGTATTATATAT
>NC_051409.1:18965420-18965693 GCF_015228065.2 Penaeus monodon | reverse complement strand
TTCAGATTGTCTACCTCCACTTATATGCTGACATTTATATTTTTCATTTCCCACTTTCTTCTATGTTGTAGATGATATGAGAATGTGCACCTCGTGACACTTAAAAAGTGCATATGCTGTTTCAATTCACGATCGTCATCTCACAAATAATAATTTTTGTATCCAATAATTCTGTTATTCTGTAATAGTGAATTGTAGTTATCTACATTGGTTATCACAGTAAACATACAGTTTAATCATCCCATTCAAAAACAGCTTATATATCTCTAGTAA
>NC_051409.1:18964547-18965394 GCF_015228065.2 Penaeus monodon | reverse complement strand
GCCGAAATATTTCTCTAAACTATGACAACCTTGAAATAAATCAACATCTAATAAAAACTTCAATAGTACATATTAATATCAACACAACAACAGTTCTGACCAACCTTTTATCTTCGCAAATTGTAATCCCATGATGACTAATATCAAAGAAAATTTACATAGAAAATAAACAGACAAAAAGAATTTACAATATTAAGCACCAAACAGTATTGACATTTTTTAAAATAATTTTTACCCGATCATATAGAATATATAACATCTAAAGCTAATGTAAAACAAACTCATTGATAAAGAAATGAGTTCTTTTTATGTAGACTAGCACCGTGTATCAAATTCAATATCACATATATATACTTTGATACAGAGTGATTTGTTTCTGGATACTGTGGTCGTCGTTTTGATGGAAGCTCTGCCATGTTGGTTTGTTTATCGGTTGCGAGTCGTCTGCCAGTGCATTATAAATGTGACCGATTAAATCGCCTTATTTTCTTTCCGCGCCTTTCCCCTTGGCGGAATGCACGGGGCTTCACTCGGAACTGTTCGCCGATCTCGGCCGAAGGAGTTCCGAGTGACTGGAGGTTGCCGAGATCGGCCAAGGTGTTCCGAATGACTCGCTCTCCAGGGCTTCCGAAGGAAATAATACAGCATTAGATCAGTGTCTCCGCATTCCGACTCAGTTTACAAAATTACATACGTTAGGAAGTTATTCGCCAAATTGATTATTAGTAAGCCTAGTTTTAGTTGAAAAGTAATTCGCCAAACTGGCGATCTTGGCATGAATTTAATTCGCCAAAATAGGGTAACTTTCGCCAGTGACTATTTGGCGAGTGGCTATCGCGAACCTAGC
>NC_051409.1:18962256-18962388 GCF_015228065.2 Penaeus monodon | reverse complement strand
TTTATATTGATTATCATCAATATATCCATCTACTCACACAGTCTACATCCCTCTACATCATATATCTAATTCAGTCATTATAGACCTACTGTATATGATCAATATTATCTGTATTTGTCATAGATATGTTGT
>NC_051409.1:18961062-18961552 GCF_015228065.2 Penaeus monodon | reverse complement strand
CACAGCATGGCCTAGCATCAAATACCTTTACAAAAGGAAAGGCATAACAAAATTACAAAACTTTTACCCTTACGAAATGTTTTTTATATTAACAGCTGCAAAAACTTGCGTAGAAAAAAATATCAGCCTTAGAATTTGAATTTATAGTTGCATTATTTTTTCAACTTTCATCGTTTTTTCCTTTTTTCAAATTTAAAAATCGTTTTTTTTTTCTCATAAAAATGTTGAAACGGAAATGAATGTATACGCTTAACTATATACTACATTATACACATCTTATAAAATAGGAAGCACTATGGATTCCAGTCCCAACAGACTGCATAAACATAAACACTATTAAATGCGGACAAGGAAAATGAAATATTTGGGAACTTGGCAGGACGACTTGCGTCCGCTCAAGATTAAAAACTTTCAAAAAGCAGTTCTATCAGACGGAAAACCATAGGAGAACAAGGGAGACGAAGAGGCTAAGGAGATATTATGGATGACG
>NC_051409.1:18958779-18960971 GCF_015228065.2 Penaeus monodon | reverse complement strand
ACATAGGTGATGCAGAAAAACACAGGCTCAACCATGGCTCCACAGTGAGACTAACGCAGTACCAGAGATCATAGAATGAAATGGACTAGCATAATAAACAGTCTAGCAACGACACTGAGCACACATATTTCTACACTGAGCAAAGTATCTATGTTGTAATTCACGCTTGCGGTTTTCCTGTGAGTTCTTTTCATGCACTGGATTCGACTATGCTCCGACTCGGTTAAACATACATGGATATTAGCCAAGCCTATGTAGATAGACATATGCGGTTTGTAACTAATTATACATCTAACAAAGGGTTTCTTTCTCTTGACAATATAATGTAGTTTAGCCTAAGACCTCAAGCTAAAGATTACTCTATTATGATTACATATTTGCCCGTTAAAGACAGGTCACTAACACTTAATGCATATCTTTATATCTGCATTCATTTTTCGAGTCTGAGGTTATTGTCCTTAATAACCGAACTGCATGAGTCGTAAAAACGAGGCAACTTTTGGCTTTTACGAGAAAGTGATCTTTATGATATCGCACTTTGAGCAAATTGAGAGTGTGTTTCGGACGTTTTGGTTGAGATCTTCACCTTTGATTTTTTACGCCGTTGCCACGTCTTTATTTGTTTCTATGTTGTGCTATTGTCCCGTTTCCTTCTTTTGATTCACGCATTCGCTTCGGTCTTCACTCGAGATGAAACCCAGTTAACGCAGGACGCCCGGCTGCATGCTCGTCATGCTGGCGTCGGAGGATTCACTTTCGTGGCTCATCTGCCTCGAGACGCCACCCGGAGTGGAGCCTGTGGTGATGTACGAGTCCGTCTTGCTGCGCTGGAGGTCGTAGCCCGAGTCGTTGTGGTGGGACGACCCGTGGCGGCGCCGGCGGTAGCCACTCCCTCGTCGGGTCGGAGGAGGGCTTGGGCTGTCGTATCGCATGACGTCGGCGCCTCCTGCAGTTTGTCTTCCTGCCGTGACTGATGCGACGGCTGGAGTGATGATGCTGGCCGCCTCCAGCACGGTGCCGGGATGGGGTGGCGGTACCACTACGCCGCCCACCGATGCCCCCGCAGAGGTAGACGCGGGCGCTGGCGGCAGAGGCCCTCGGGAAGGGCTCTGCTGGTTGTGTCTGCTGAGGAGAGGGCTCGTGGGCGCCGCCGGGGCCCGGATAGATCTCCTCGTCACCATACGGGGGCTGTCGCTGTGGCCTCTGTGGCGCTGGGGAGCTTCGGGAGGTGGGGCAGCAGTCCTGACGGAGGCGCTGACGCTGACGTGATGGCCGACAGATCCGCCTCCGCCACCACTTACTTCGTCCCTCCTCCCGTGGTGGTCATGGTGGCTGTGGCCTGCCTGCTGGTGGTACTGCTGCTGGCTGAGGTGTGGAAGCTGACGCTGCTGGCCGTGGTGGGGCTGTTGCGTCGGGTGATGGGTCTGGTGGTGTTGCTGTGAAGCGTCTGTGAAGCCGTTCCTTTGGCGGGCGTCCTGGACGGCCGCCGGCTGTGTCTCCTCCTCGCGCTGCTGCTGAGACTCGACAGCGGCCGCCTTTGCCTGCGCCATCTTGAGGGTCAACGCCGCCAGCTGCTCATACTGCACGCGCACTTCCCGCGGCTTCGAGCGGACTCCTGGCAAAGGCGGAGGAGGCGCGGCTGAGTCGGCCATGGTGCGGGGCGGCCCCTCCTTCGGCGAGCCCTCCTGCTCATCCTGCTTGAGAGCCTCGTCGTCGTCCGCGCCGAGGTTCCTCGTAGAGAGCGACCGCTCGAGCCATTCGTGGATGCGCTGGCGCTTTGCGATCCGGTCCACCGTGGTCTCGATACCGTGCGCCTTGAGCGTCCGCAGCACGCGGTCCTTCTCCTTGGGGCACGAGTGCATGGAGAAGGTCGAGTAGCACACGCTCTGGCCGTCGACGTCACCAGCAGCGTCCCGGCGGGGCGTCCTGACGAGCCACTTGTCGTCGGCGTACTTGTAAATCTCGCGCACCGAGCACCGCTTCTCCGGCTTGGGCTCCAGCATCCGCTTGAACATCCGCAGGAGCCGCGACGTGAAGTTGTTGAACCTCTTGGGCGTCCGCAGTGTCCGCCGCTTCCGCCAGTTGATGTACTCGGCGTAGTTGGGGTCCGTGAGGTCGGCCTTCTGCCACGGCAGCTGCCCCGTTAAAAGCACGTACACCAGGATGCCGAGCTGCCACACGTCCTGCAGGGA
>NC_051409.1:18955664-18956474 GCF_015228065.2 Penaeus monodon | reverse complement strand
CTAAGTCGGCCCTGAAAGTAGTGGCCCAACAGGCCCTGACGGCAAGCAGGCCCCAGCTGCCTCGACCAGACTGACCTGCGAGATGTCTGCGTGGAAGCCTTCGTTCTGCACGGCGTCGACGATCTCCGGCGGGGCGTACGGCAGCCACACCGTCCTCTTCTTGAGCAGCGTGCCCGTCTTCCTCGTGGATCCGAAGTCACACAGCTTAACCCAACTGAAGTCGCTATTGAAGACGAGTATGTTGTCCATGTTGATGTCTCGGTGCACCAAGTCCTTGGAGTGCATGAACTCGAGTGCCGAAGCAAGCTGCAGGGCGACCTTCTTCGTGTTGATCTCTCCGAGACCGACGTCAGTCATGTTGGTGGTAAGGTCGCCGAACGTTGCGAGTTCCTGGGCGAAGACATAGTAGTCGTCGGCTTCGAAAGCAACGTCGTAGGCGTTCAGGATGTTTTTGTGTGGGCTGAGGTAGTAGTTGTAGTGGAACTCGCGGAAGAAGTCGAGGCGGGCTGTTGAGTCCTTGTGCACGGCCTTGAGCACGACCTCGTGGCGGGTCCGTCTGTGCTCCACCAGAAGGAGACGGCCTCGCCAGCCCTCCTGGATGACGTGAAGGATCTCGTACTCATCCTCCAGTTGGATCTGTGGGTGAGGAACGAACCTCATTATTCCGAGAGAATGATGGGGGTGGCTTCTCAAAAGCGCAAATGACGTCAGAGCGTGATCCGTACCTCTAATTTGGGTCAAGGGTGATTGGTGGAGAAATAGAGGGAAAAAGGGAGGGAGGAAGGGGGCAATGGTTGGAGGGTACGGGGG
>NC_051409.1:18954874-18955228 GCF_015228065.2 Penaeus monodon | reverse complement strand
GCCTAGGACGAGGACTCGCAAACAAACAGAGCTCAGCATAAGCTCCCGCCGAGGCGAGCATCCCGCAGCGCCATGCACGCTCACGCGGCAAACACTGCTACGAGGCCGCGGATTCCATTTGCTCGAAGCTACATACGGTGGATTCGCTAAATCCACACTTGGCCACTATTTCTTGTCACGTGGAGCACGTTCTCTGGGCTGTCGTGTGTACGTGCTCTGGGCGGGTGCACGTGTAACGTGTTTACAGTAAGTGCGAGTGTGTGCGTCTTAGAAAAAAGTGCATAAGTGACTATTACAGAATATCAACTTTTCCATTAGTCTTGTGTTTTAAGCGCTTGTAACTTCAACGATGCA
>NC_051409.1:18954625-18954842 GCF_015228065.2 Penaeus monodon | reverse complement strand
CGAGCTCCGCCATTCACTCGGAGCCTCGTCAATGAAACGGTTAAGACTTGCACCTTTAAGCCAGTCGCCACGAACCCCTTTGATCCCCTCCCCACCTGACCCCCTGGCGCCCCGATCCTTCCCTAACCCCCTGGACCTGCACCTCTTTACTCTTCCCCCTATTTCGAGTCCTGTGCTGCAGCAGGACGCCTACCTCGCCCCTCCCCCCGCCCCTCCC
>NC_051409.1:18954275-18954588 GCF_015228065.2 Penaeus monodon | reverse complement strand
TTCCTTCCACGCTCGACGTCTCGTCTCCAGCCATCTGACTCCGCCTTTGTCTTCACTTTCCCCGATTGGGGTTGCCCCCCCCCCTCTCTCTCGATCTCTCTCAAATCCTCCTCTCAAAATCTTCCTCCATCTCAGCGCTCAATAGCCCCTCTCGTCTCTCTCTCGGAACTCTCGAAAAGAGTCTTTCTCATCTCTCTCAAATCTCCCTCCATCGGGGTTCGTCGTCTCTCTCATCTCTCCCTCTCCCTCTCGCTCTCCGAGTCTCTCTCCCATCAGCGGTCTCTCTCGCTCTCTCCCACTCCCTCTCTCTCTC
>NC_051409.1:18954106-18954258 GCF_015228065.2 Penaeus monodon | reverse complement strand
TCTCGTCGTCTCGTCTCCATCCATCTCTCAATCCTTACCCCTCCTCATCATCTCGTCATCCTCATTCTCAGGAAACTCGTCAAGCTCATCTCCAGGCGGAAAACAACTCTATCATCAGCAAACGCCTCAAGAGCGGTACAGGAACTCGACAA
>NC_051409.1:18947706-18947776 GCF_015228065.2 Penaeus monodon | reverse complement strand
TATGTATGTGTGTGTCCTTTCTCTCCTCTTCCTTCTCTTTTTCTCTCCCCTTTCTTTTCCTTATTTCTTA
>NC_051409.1:18946010-18946102 GCF_015228065.2 Penaeus monodon | reverse complement strand
GCCGGCCGCCCGTTTCGTCAGCTCCGCCCCTTTGTGAGGCTCCTGCCGCCCACACACGTCGGCGGGGGATGGCGGGGGCGCTCGAAGCCGGC
>NC_051409.1:18945561-18945733 GCF_015228065.2 Penaeus monodon | reverse complement strand
CATGACTAGAGAGACTGGAACAGAAAGAAAGAGAGAAAATAAGGGGGCAAAAGAGACAAGCAGATAGATAGGATAACCGTAGAGACGGAGATACAGACAGAGACCAAAAATACAGCATGACCAAGCCAAAGATCGAAAAATATGGGCGAGAAGGAGACTCGGGCATTTTGGC
>NC_051409.1:18944924-18945308 GCF_015228065.2 Penaeus monodon | reverse complement strand
TCGCTCATTGAATCGATAACGTATGAACGGCTCGTTAACCGCAACAATGTCACATGGCCTTTTCATTAGCTCATTTCTTCTACACGTCCGATTACAGTGTGGAAGGAATGGCGTCTTCACAAAGACTTAGGGATTCCCTAAACAACTTGTGTCCCCATTTTGTACGTATTGATAAGAGAACCTAAATGGAACTGACCCGATACAGAGCGAATTCATGCCGATGAGATTGAATAATAGGGCCTGAGTGCGGATACAAGTATTATTGGATGTCGAATGCTAATGACTCCTAGGAAAGAGGATGGAAATTCGTACAGAAGGATAGGTGCTGAATACAAGTATGAAGAGGAGAAGGTGAATTATACGGTGCAGATGAAGACACACACA
>NC_051409.1:18944411-18944812 GCF_015228065.2 Penaeus monodon | reverse complement strand
GAGGAAGCGTGGATTATCATAGATAATTATCATAGCAATAACAAAGATGATGGTAATGCTATAAAATTACTTATTTAGCACAAAATGACAAAAATGTATATTATAATATATCAAGCAATTCCGATTCTTCTCCCCTATATACTTCTTAGTTTAGTGAGGGATGGATAATCACAGCTAAAAGAATGTATAAACCCATTTTTTTTGTGGAGTAGGTATTTCGTGGAAAAGCGTCCCAATAAAGAAATGATAAAGGAAAACCCAGGATTACAGAGATTGCAAGTGGAAAGAGAGTGCGAGATATAAAGAAGGGGAGGTGCTACAACACAATATAAATTTTGGCATTTCGGCCCCGCTGGTTGTGTGGGTGTGAAGGCTCTCCCGTGGACGTGGGCGGCTGCGCT
>NC_051409.1:18943668-18944341 GCF_015228065.2 Penaeus monodon | reverse complement strand
GAATTGCATTCGATTTCGCTTATTTATTCGGTTTCACTCTACCGGTTCAACATACAACGAGAACAATGTATTCAAAACCATAATTGTTTTTAAAATGACCGAAAAGGCGGAAAAGAAGTCGCGTTTTAAGACATATTTCAAATAAATATGAAACTTCCTGGAAACCCCTTATCTCTCAAAGAGAGAAAAAAAATGTTTTTTACAAGCTGGCTCAAGCAAGGGGGCTCTAATCTTCTCTTAATTCTTCTTTTCTGAAATTTTACACAAAAAAAATTCAGAATACAAATAATCATTTGGCTTGGTATAAAAAATTTATACAAATTTTCTTTAATCCAATCCCATGAGGGGTCACACTAATTTTATTTGATAATAACACCTAGTTTCTCCACTGTCACTTTTCCTTTATCCTATAATCCCCTCGCCCTCTGGTTCTCCTCAGCCCTCAGAACTCATAAAAGAAGGCGGCACCAGAAAATAACTAAAGAAATTGATAAACCCGGTGTCCTGAAATCTGGATAAGACTAGCAAGTTCCGTAGAGTCAGTTCAGTTTGGTCGTGGCTCTTCATTCAAGATATTCCTAACGATTTTTTCTTATTCCAACAACACATATTCATCTTTATGCACAGGTAGATTGCCATACTTAAGACTGGATTTACAGCTAAATATAGATGT
>NC_051409.1:18939857-18940525 GCF_015228065.2 Penaeus monodon | reverse complement strand
TTGTGTGTAAATTTGAGTGTGGGCGAGTGTCTGTGACTACGTGATGATATGTATTTGCGTGGGCTTTTCACTCATCATGCTATGCCTCAACCTACTTTCCACAAATATATATTTATAAATCTATTTTACTCAGAACTCTTATGATAGCTGACCTTTAGGAAAACTCGTGTATGCAGAAGCTAATGTTCTCATGCACCTAACTATTCAGATATTAGTCGTCTTGCTGTATTAAAAAGTACAAAAATCCAGGCCAACCATGTCATATATCACAGCGCTCAATCAGTAATGCTAGCTATCGAGCGAGTTGCAACATGTCACTTCTTTTCAGTATTCTAGACTTGGCAGCAGGAAAGTAATACCTTATTTTTAAGGGTATTTGGCACGTCATGTTATTAGCAAATAGACTCATTCACTGCAACATTTTATTTACGGTGAAATGCAACACACGAATTGATAACATCTTGACCTTTGCAACATTGCTCTTCATCACCAGGGCTACCAGTTCGCAGTCTGTTCACGAAATGTGTTTGCGCGGGGTTGCCGCTTCGCCGCTCCCACGCCCTGTCTGTGACGTCACGCTATGTGCCCTTGCTGTGACGTCATGGTTGCTACACAGTGTGCAGCGCTTCGTTCATGCTCTAATGAAGAAGGGGGGGGGGGCATTAATA
>NC_051409.1:18938742-18939165 GCF_015228065.2 Penaeus monodon | reverse complement strand
TAGATATCGAGATACCACCACTGCGAGACACCGACAATGGCTTTGCAACACCAGTCCAGTGCACGTAAAGGAAAGAAGGCATTCCTGGTCCAAGTCGGGATGGGAGGCTATCACACAGCGACATGAATTCGATAAATAGCTTTAAATAATCTTTAAAATCAGCGATATGATGTAAACAGTATAATACACGAAGCGCTGTCCATTTGCAGGTGTTGCAATAGAAGATTGCGGGGCTCTCAAGCAACACGAGTCGCAAAAGAAGGGCAAAGGCGCACTAACTTTAGTGGACTATAACAGTTTCCTTTTCTTTTTATAGAAAATCTAATAAAGGCTTTTTATTTGTTTTAACTTTTATTCATATTTCCTTATTCTTCGACGATGCATCCTTTACACATTCTTTTCAATCGCCGTTTGAGAGATTTG
>NC_051409.1:18938353-18938704 GCF_015228065.2 Penaeus monodon | reverse complement strand
CCTTTTATCCCTTTCTCGCTCTCAATATTCTTATTGGTTTACTGACTTTTTCCTCTTTGTCTTACATCCCTGTTTCTGCCACTATTCTGTACTATCTTAAACAATTCTTAAACGACCATTGCAGTCATCCCAATTTTTTGCAATTTGTATCACTTGATGAATATAATATCTCTATAAGGATCACGAAGTCGATCAGTTAGAAAATCATGATAATGAAAATTGAACATTACTTGATTGTGATGCCATTTTGGTCTCTCGGTGAGCATATTCTTGCCAGTGGGGATAACATCATCAAGGAAGGACAGGAAGGGATGCTGGGGAAATCCACTTTGTGAATCTGTTTCAGAGTCT
>NC_051409.1:18936066-18936304 GCF_015228065.2 Penaeus monodon | reverse complement strand
TCTCCATATGTCTTAGAACATGCAAGAGTATGAGTCATGGCCATCCTCCTCCGCCTAACATTAAATAGATTAAACTTAAAGCTTCGCCCTCCCCTCAGTATACACTTTCTCCCTCCCGGCCCACCCAACCCCTCCTCCCACCACCTCCCTCCCCCTGCCCCCGTCTAACTAGCACGCACAGGTGTGACGTCACGGGTAATCATGATACTCCGCACGTGTGCCTTGTACAGCGGCACAG
>NC_051409.1:18935119-18935800 GCF_015228065.2 Penaeus monodon | reverse complement strand
AAATAAGAACAAATCAGAAGGAAGAGGACTTCATAAAGAGGCAAAAAAGAAGGAAAATATTGAAGAAGAAGACGACGAAAAAGAATGGAGTGGAGGAGAAGAGGGGCATAAAGAGTAGGTGGATAAAAAAACGCAAGAAAAGGAGAAGGGTGAGAGGGAGACATACAAATAAACGCCACTATACCCTCGACCTCTGCTCTTCGGGAGAAAGTGATCACGCAAGACACCCTGTGGCTTCGGGTGCAGGGAGGGGGAGGGGAAGTCCCGAGTCCCCACTACTCCTTCCATACCCCTTCACCCTACCCCCGCTCGATGACGTCAGAGGTCGGAGGCAGAGCGAGGAGGTGGGAGGGAAGGAGGAGGAAGGAGAAGTTTGAGAGAGGGAGGAAAGAGTAAAAGAGAGAGAGATGAGAGAGAGGCGGGAGGGTTGAGAGAGGTGACGAGAGGAGTGGGAGGGGGAGGGGGCTGGAAGACGTGAAGCAGCAGTGTGGGGTGGGGTGGGGGGAGGGGGGAGGAGAAGGGTGAGGGGCGAGGGCGGGGCCGCAGCACCTGGAGATAAGTGCTGACGTCATACAGAGGCATGAGAGCTGCTAAGATGGATTAGTCTGCCGGACTGGGACGAATAATGATGCATATATATATTGAGGAAGAACAGATATTATGTGCAGTACACATACACTA
>NC_051409.1:18933983-18934808 GCF_015228065.2 Penaeus monodon | reverse complement strand
TACTTTACGTATCTGGCTTCTTCTTAAGTTCAGGTAAACGAAGCTAACAGCTTTTATTCTTAGCCATTGTCATCGCCACTCCCATAATTGTGCGACAGTCCCGCATCATAGTTGGGCCCGACATTTTTAAGCTATTCATAGACGCAATTTTGTATTGGGATGAGGTTGGTAACCCTGACAACAACAGGAACTGCAAATATTATGTAGTTGGTAGGCGTGGCAATGTTTGTTTACATTTTCGTGCTCAAAATTTCGGAACCGCGGAAAGAAAATCACGATGTGTCACAGAGACGATCTTCTGTAGGAATTAATAGAGATCGATAAAGACAGTCACATGTAACACACTAAATATTTCTGGATGGTTGTGAAGAAAAGGCGACGTGGGAAAAGATCGTCCACACTTACAACTCTGCTGGCTTGGATCCCTACGAATATCTACGATTTGGGAACATCATAAATGCAGGTAGTATATAATAAGACGAAAATGATCATTGCTACACAGGATCTGATACCTCTTAATATGTGAGGTGCTTTTTCAGTCTTTTCCAGGCAACGTGAAGTTAGCCTGCTTTTGCAAGTGATTCACTGCTAAAACAATGGAATCAGCATCATTATTTTCTAAATATCGTTTTTAGTCAAGTTCAATGTAATTCTAAACAGGAGTGCATCTACGCCAATGCGTCTGGACCCTTTGCCATTAACCTCCTCAGCTTGATGTCTTTTTGTCGTTTAGCCTTTCGTTCAAAAAAATGTATAGCCATCATAAAAAGCACAGAATAGTTTATAACAACAGTAAAGTAAAAATAAGTAAAGGCAAGCCTTATT
>NC_051409.1:18933658-18933952 GCF_015228065.2 Penaeus monodon | reverse complement strand
CTCATAACGTCGTTAGTAGAGGATTGCTTGGCTCTCTTTTGCTAATAACTGAAGTTACTAAATAAACGGAAAAGGGAGATGAAAAAGTTGACAGCAAGGCCTCGAAAAGTAGTAAGGGGTGTCTTGTGTGGTATCTATAACAATACATTTGATGGAGGATTTGTTTTGCGTCTGTTAAAGTGCCAAGGCTGAGGAGGCTACTACAAACTGCTCAAGTCATTGTGGTTGTATATATAGCTATAACATCAGAATTGCAATCACCCTCACTTTTGATTTTGATTGTTATACCTTGCC
>NC_051409.1:18933017-18933611 GCF_015228065.2 Penaeus monodon | reverse complement strand
AAGAAGAAATATTTCAGTATCATCAAATTTGCCAGTTAATATATTTTTAATAAATATGTATGTAAATTTATATAGTAAGTGGCGGGCCTTGCGAGTGAAAGATGATTTTACCGTCGTATTTTTCTCCATATTAAACAAGTAACAATTACAACTAAGCCAGAAAATCATATGACTCTAATATTTAAACCTATCAGAGGAGGAAATTCAATCGAGTAAGGTTTGGAAGGGATAATTACGGACAAGGAGGATTTGTATATTGACCAATTTTTTATCTGAAAAGCAAGATGATTCCAGCTGAGACAAAAGGACATAGACGACTAGAAAGATGAAAGAGGGAGTTTTTGATACAAATGTAGAACGGTAAGAAAGGTTACTGATGAAGAGGAAGGATTGTATGTTGAAATATGTGAAATCTGGCATCATGCAATTGAAAGGGGATTTTCCAAATATGGTATGCTAATTTTTGAAGTACATGACAGCGTGGAATACTGGAGCGAGAAATTTAGCGGTGAGTTTGATAGGGAAATACTGAAGTCAAAGAGGGGACACGAGTATGCCAACATAGCAAGGAAAAAACATGAAAATGAAGAGAAA
>NC_051409.1:18929669-18930653 GCF_015228065.2 Penaeus monodon | reverse complement strand
ATTCAAGACAGGAACGGGAGAAATATTAATAAAATAAAATAATACATGGATTATCTGAAGTAAACAGCAATAATTTTGTGGAGAGACTGAAAAATGATGAAAAAAACAGTGAGATAAACTATTGGATGTGTGTAAGGTTGAAAACAAAACTGTGATGTTGCGTACTCGGAGATTAGGAAAATATGTCACAGGACAAAGAAACATCTCATGATGGTAATGTTTGGCATTACTGAGGAAAAAAAAAAAATTCTTCCACAATATTAGAAAGCTTAAAGAAAAGGAGGAATGGAAATGAGTAACGGTATGACTTGTCTTTCAATGGAAAAAGAAAAGGACATGATCGGGAATGGGCAGTAGATTGTAGTGGGACCACATTGGAACCGGAAAGCGGTGGCAAAGAAAACGCAGACAAGAAATCTGGATTTGCAAGAGGATCAAACACATAACAGGAGAACCAGAAATTGATCGTCTCCAAGCTAAGAAATGAAAATACAGAAAAAAACAGAACATTTATTTTAACAAAATTCAAGAATTTAAACTAAGACATGCAACATTTTTCTACAAACCAGCTATCATAATAATACAAGAAGCAAAACCAAAGAATATTTTGGTTTCCAAACTCATTCAAGTATAATTCATAAAAAATTCAGAGGTCTTTTAATTTACATATAATATTATAAAGTTTCAGGAATTTAGTACGATTAGGTTTTGTGAATATTTAGCTGCAGAAATCACAAGAAAGCAAGGAACCTTATTTTTAAGTATGTACAAAAGTCCTTTTTCAAGTTTAGTGAAAAAAAAATTTCTTAGGAAGCTAATAACACACATTGCAAATATTTCATACTAGATCTAAATTTTCTTGAAATTAACTGGGAGTATACATCTGAAAATGATCAAGTATTCGTTTAGATTTATTGAATGCATCAGGTATTTTTATAGGATCAGAGATACTAACATTGTTTTATCATTTTTAATTCTTAATCT
>NC_051409.1:18928210-18929500 GCF_015228065.2 Penaeus monodon | reverse complement strand
ACATATTGGGAAACGCTGTCTAATTTTAGTTAATGAGATATCCATTGTGACCACGGGATGATATCATTTAAAGCTGCAAATGAGCAGGAAAAATAAATGGATAAGTAAATTCTGCATCTTAACAAGGGGATCAAATTGGGGTGAGATATAGAGAGCATATTAAAGAAGAAATCAGTGAGGTAAGGGTGCATTCAAAATCTCAAACAAATTCATGAAATCTAGGAGAAAATAAGAACACAAACATCTGAGCACCATTGGGATAAAATGAAGCTCAAGGAGAGATACGATCAGATGAAAAAAAAGAAGAGGGAACCAAAAGAAGAATAAAATTCAGAGAAACATTAGCAAGATTGACTGGCAGATAATTTTTTAAAATAATCAATCAATCTTTGTTTGCTTCATTAACTTACTTGACGCTCTGGAAGGTACATCGAGTAGGTACTTAAGGTTCTTCATGAGGATTAAAAAGGAAACTGACTGCAGAAGCCTACAAGTGGATCTTGAAAAATAGACATATGGATTGGCAGATGGCTACTAACATTCCACCCTGGCAAATGTCACTATATGCGGATTGGAAACAGCGAAGTATCGGACTTTGATTACAATCTCAGAGAGCAAGGGCTTGAACACAATAATAATTTGGAAAGGACTTGGGCGTAATAATAGAGAAGCTAAATTTCTCAAATTCCATATTTCTGAAAAAACTAAAACAAGACAATTTCATTGATAGGGACAGTGAGAAGATCGTTCAAAACTTTACACAGAAATCATTTAAATTGTTATTTACAACTAAAATACGACCAGTCTGCGAGTATTGTAACTGAGTATGGTCACCCTTGAAAATGGGAGAGAAACTGCCTTGGAGAATGTTCAACGCAGGCTACAAGATGGTGCCTAGGCTCGAGACTATCGTACAGACACGTTGAGAGAGCTTATCGAATCCAAGGGGGAATGTGACAAAAAACATTTTAAATTATCAAAAGGTTACTATAATGAGGTACTAAGATATGTTTTTGAAAGGGTGTGAGGATGCAATAACAAGGGACACGACTACAGAAACATTCCCAACTTGAATTCATCGGAAAACTTTCTCTCCGTGTGGTTTCCTATGTGGAATTTCTCTGCACCCAGAAGGTATGAAGGCAAACTTCACATACACCTTCAAGCGGAGATTAGATGGAAGTTGGGTGGATATTCAATATAATTACCTCACGTGCTCAGCAACGTAGTGTAATTATAAATCAAGAGCTGAAAGTACAGGTTTCATAGAAGCCTCAATCCAGAGTCAAC
>NC_051409.1:18927004-18928010 GCF_015228065.2 Penaeus monodon | reverse complement strand
AACCTTTCTATTGTCTTTCCTTCTTCCTAGGACAAAGAAAGAACATAGCGCACAGAGGGAATGCATGCAGACTGGAGGTGATAGACCTTCTTCACAGGGATCAGACTCGGCTTCTCAGATTAACAATATTTTAGATTCTGATTAACCACACTGTAAGTACACATTGTTAAATTCAAACAATTTCCTGTAATGCAATAGTGTTCATAGATAAACACTCTGACAGGAGAGAATATGATATGTATGCAAGAAATAACCACTCTTACATCCACCTACAGATATTTTACATCATTAATTAATGCAGTATCAGTATTTTGAATAGTTTTGTGAAAATATTTTTGTTCAATTTAGCAATGTTTACATTTGTTCGACTGTTTCTTTCTAGGTATCTCAGAGATTTTCTACTGAGCCACCTCCACCCCCCTCAAATCCTTTTGTAGAACCATTCCTTCTGCCCCCTACGCCATCTGCAAGTTGCCAGGCTGCTTCACCTGCAGTGCCTCCACCAGCATGCAGTGGCACCACAACCTCAGCACCTGCTTGTACATCTCCCACAGCCAGCTGAACTATCGATAATGCCATCTGCTTTACCCTCAGTGTCAAGACAACGTCCAAAGATTTTTATATCGAGGCAAGTGTATGAAAATACTATGGCAATGAAGGAAAAGGAAACATGCGCTTGATATATACATACAAAAAGTGAATAATATTACCTGAAAGTGCTAAAGGAAGTTATAATATTTATTAAAAATATCGTACAAATGGAAAATTAGAGACAAGTATTTGATGGTCGTGTTGTGCGTGAAGCAGCAATAGACGGTAAAAAATATTGTTAGTGATTTCTTGAGGGACCAGCATAAACAAATAAAACGAAAAGAAAATAACTTATCATAAAGTATAATGTAACTTTTTTGTCTGTTTGTTTGTATGAAACCGGTGTAACATCACATGGTGTATGTAATGATTTTTTTTCTTTTCAACACTATATTTTCACCGATGTATATGCGGG
>NC_051409.1:18924799-18926962 GCF_015228065.2 Penaeus monodon | reverse complement strand
CTGTGTGAGTTTCTATTTTTGTAGTTTGCAAATAAAACTAGCAAAACTTTAATTGCTTTTATTATCCTTTTAGATATTTAAGTTAAATCGTTTTTATTTGAGACTGAACAAGATACAGTTCACATGAAAGGAAAACTAAAACAAATATTCAGAATAATGGCTCTTATATTTTCAAAAATGAAATTAATATACAAAACAGATTATCAGAATACACTATAAAAATAAAGAAATATTCAACAAAAAAAAATATACCAGTTAATAATAAAAACCAATATCTGGTATACTGCTGGTTTTCTGCATTGTCAGATATGCTACAAAGATGGGAGCGGGATGTCGTTTTCATTTTGATTGCTTTATTGTGCAGAGCAGCTGCTGCAACAACTTTAGTATTTTCAAGGATGATGTTAGATGTTTTTGCCGGGCCCAAAAAAAAAACCTCCTCTTCAAAGCAGTAGTAATGCGTTATATATTATGATTGTGTTTCCTTTGCCGTCTGCGTCTGGGACGGAGTGAAAAGGAAAGGCCAAAAGGGATACACAAGAAAACGCCCTCTGTGGATCCCACTCTCCATTTCCATGCACAGACGATTTGTTGTTAGTATGAGACAATCCTGGCTATGGCCAGCCAGCAACATTATGAAACTGCAGCTAGGGACCACATACTGCCTGAATATTGAGAAATTTCTTTTCCCTTTCTGAGGTTTCAGAGCGATTTTCCTGGTGGTTTATCTATGAGGACATAAGTGCATCATTGCACCCTATAAATTCCAGGCATACCAACCGAGAATAGAGGTCTTCATAGAGTTTCAGGCTTTCATTTGAAGCTAGCAGCTTGATCATTTGAGCACTCATGACAGTAGCCATGTATCGGAGAGAAACTATCCCTTGAAGAGAATTTGGTATTGACACAACTATGAGAAAGTAACGTATACTAATAAACACCATAAAATAAATGTATAAATGACATTTACCCATGCCCTGCGATTAATTTCTTTGTGCTATACCTCATATCATGTCATGATATAATTATGAGAGCTGTAATTAATAATATTAATTTTCTATCTTTTTGTGAGATCCATACAATCTGACAATGGGCCTAAAAAGTGAAGAAAAATAAACAATAGTGCCATATAAAGCAACCTTAGTAACACCTTTTCTGTGTAAGTAATTTGCGAAAGTACAGTTTAACAGTGCAATTTGTTATACAGGATTGCATAAATCTTCTGTGGCCTCCACACCTCACTCTCCAGTAAAGGATAACCAGCCTCTCATCCATATATTCTAGCAAGGCATTACTTGCATACCTCCGTAGTTAAATACTGTCTGAGAAGGAAGCAATCCAAGTTCTATCTCATCGAAATATATATGATGAAGGGTTGTTGGTTTCCGCCAGAAATGAAATGAAGAACCAACAGCATTGCTTTGCATGACTGTGTTAAGTTTGTGGAAAATTAACTAGAGTTTCCATAAGTGAACAAAAATTCAGTTATTAAATTCACTGTGACGTGAATATTCACAGGAAACACCTCTCAGAATGAGCAAGTTTGAACTTAAAATGTTAATGAACCATAAATTCACTAGCATCAATGACATTAAATTTCTGCTCTAGGTTTTAATAGCACATTAAAAATTTATTTTTCCTTTAATATTAACTTATTTTTATAGCATAAATTAACTGTTATGTGCATTTTAAAAAATGTGTCACACGTGGTTTATAAGAGTAAAATTATTGTTCCAACGGGAAGCGGTAATTCTTAAGTAGGGATCATTGTGCAATGGGAAACAGAGACAAAATTTTGTTCCAATATGTCCAGGTGTGTTCAAACCCTACACCGTAATTCTGGGATCCCACACTTTCTCAGAGAATAGCTATTTTTCGTGTAGTGTGGAATTCAGTAACAACACATATCGTTTAAGAATAGGCTGTAAGTCCGAGATATGGCGCCTTAGAAAGCGCCGTGACTTAGGTCACCGCAGGATAGTTAAGGCCTCCAGCGCACTTTGACATAAAGATCTTTTGAGTATCCGGCCCTTGAGTAACTGTCATTCTCAGGCCGCCGTAGCCTTGCCTTCTTCTAACGGCGCCTTGACTTACCAGGAAGCAGGATACGCGTTATGACGCCGTAGCTTAGGGCTGAGTGGCTTCTACGGCCCATACACAAAG
>NC_051409.1:18924591-18924724 GCF_015228065.2 Penaeus monodon | reverse complement strand
GATGCAAGAAGAGACAGGGTGACGATGCTTGAGAGGACAGGGTGACGATGCTAGAGAGACAGGGTGGACGATGCAAGAGAAATAGGGTGACGATGCAAAAGAGACAGGCTGACGATGCAAGAGAGACAGGGTT
>NC_051409.1:18921014-18921625 GCF_015228065.2 Penaeus monodon | reverse complement strand
CTTACTACCATTACTGTTCACCAAACAGTCTCTTATTAGGGTAATGCTGCAAGAGAGACAGGGTGACGATGCAGAAGAGACTGAGTGACCCTGCAAAAGAAACGGGGTGATGTGCGAGAGAGACGGGTGACGATGGCAAGAGAGACAGGGGGACGATGCAAGAGAGACGGGGACATGCGAGAAGACAGGGTGACGATGCAAGAGAGAACAGGGTGACGATGCAAGAGAAACCGGGTGACGATGCATACATATCATGTGCGTGTGACTGTTTATGTGTACATCTGCTAAAAAAATAACAGTGAAAATAGTGTTTTTAATTCGATGTTAGTGTACCTGAAAGATTGTAGTGATATTATAGTGAATACAACTGGCAGATCTTTGGGTAATGATTTGCGAATTCCATGACAAAAGGACGAAATCACTGTGGCGGCTGTTGCCCCCTTCGTAGGATCTGCGTCCTTTTCTTAATTTCGACACCATCTTCTGACTTCTCACAATGCAAATTCATTTTTAATACGAAATAAAATTCCAAATCGTTCCATGCAAGTTACACCTTAATAATTCTTTTTTTTGTGATCCTGCAGAAAGAAAAAGAAGCTTAAAAATATTTT
>NC_051409.1:18920520-18920860 GCF_015228065.2 Penaeus monodon | reverse complement strand
GTATTGGCGAATTAAATTCATGCCAAGATCGCCAGTTTTTGGGGAATTACTTTTCACTAAAACTAGGCTTACTAATAATCAATTTGGCGAATAACTTCCTAACGTATGTAATTTTGTAAACTGAGTCGGAATGCGGAGACACTGATCTAATGCTGTATTATTTCCTTCGGAAGCCCTGGAGAGCGAGTCATTCGGAACACCTTGGCCGATCTCGGCAACCTCCAGTCACTCGGAACTCCTTCGGCCGAGATCGGCGAACAGTTCTGTGTGAAGCCCCGTGCATTCCGCCAAAGGGAAAGGCGCGGAAGAAAGTAAGGCGATTTAATCGGTCACATTTATA
>NC_051409.1:18919550-18919907 GCF_015228065.2 Penaeus monodon | reverse complement strand
GATCGACGTTGGCATGCGTAAACAACATGCACATTTCAATTTTCAGCAACCAGTAAACTAGAAACTATGCAACCGTTGATTTTGAGTAGTTCATCAAAGTTCCTTAGAACCTGGCAATAACTCCATAAGGCTTTCAGCAGCATGAATAGTGCAAAAATAATGACTTAAACTTTCGGCAGCGTCGTTTCTACATTAAAGCTGATGCAACCATTTTTTTACAGCCCCAGCTTCTTAATTACTAATAAAGATACAAGACAAGGGTTTGCAAAGTTGTTCACTAGGAATAATAACACTGGTTAGTGAAAGTAGGAACCAGATCAGAGATGGTCAGCTCTGGAACATTTTTATGAATTCTGG
>NC_051409.1:18914931-18918307 GCF_015228065.2 Penaeus monodon | reverse complement strand
TCTAATATAAAGGGTAGACAAGATGTCTCCATGCACAAAACCTATCCAAAAAATATAAAGGTTAATGAATTTGAATGTTTCAACATATGTATCGAAATAAAATGTAAGAAACAAATATAATCCGAAAAATATTCGGTAGGTGGTGCGAGAAAGGGGAGCGTGTTTATAGATAACCCTTAACCGTATACACCATCAGTAATACCATTTATCGCTAAAGTAAGATATCATTAAAATTTTATTGCAGATATTTCTAAAACCCTTTGAAGATAATAGAATACGTTTTTCAGATCTATAACCTTTCGACTCACGATCCCTATGGTAATTGAAGGCAAGATGGCGTCTTTAAAGTGTTGTTGTTAATGTCAGATTTTTGTTTTAATAGGCCGTTATTACCTAACCAAGCTCATTTTATTCAGGTAAACTTAGTATCAATATCATATTTTGAATGTGAGAAAGTAGTCTATGAATGTTTTTTTCTCGAATTTGTAACATTTTGGGAATTATTGACCAGTTTTACCTTCTTTTTTAAGTATTTTCTTATTTTTTGCTATTTGTCTCTTGTCTTAGTCCGTCAGTTTTTTGTCAGTGATAACAGAGTAGATATATAATGTACGTAAGATTTACCTGTGAGGTTTGAATACGGAGAGTAACTATAGAGAAGTACAAGCAAGGGAAATGGGTTTTCGAAAGGCGTTTCTTTGTCTCGCCTTCATCTGTCAAGGATTTACCAAGGTTTTTCTGCCACTTCTCCTCGTCCTTGGCGTGGAGGACGGTCTGTTTTTTATATTACCTCTAATACCCTTTACTTTCACATAGATCTCTCCAGGACTCGGGTGAGAAGGAGCTAGGCCTACTCTGAAAGGTTTATTTAGACTTTCATTTAATTTTGTGTTTTTGGTGAATGATTAGGGTCAGCTTCACATTTCTCTTATTGTGTTTTGTGTCAGAATTAGCCATTGATGTTGGTTTGATGTGTAGGAGAAGAATTAACTGAGGTATAGTTTTGGTGACACTGTCATGTGAACAATATTTGCTTCCTGAATGGATTTGTAAGAAAATAGATGTTTATTACTCACTAATGTGGAAATGTAACACTTTCTGAAGACAGCAAAATACTTGAAAAGTACATCTTTAGGTGGGTGAAGTGAACACTGGGAGTGAGTGAATGTCAGAGTGAGTGGCATAGGCCTATCCTTGAAGCACTAGCAAGCATGCGCTCGGAATAAACTTCATCCACGGAAGCCTCTCGACATAAAGATTTGACTCTGTATTCTTCTTGTTTTTTTGAGATCATTGGGATTCATTTGCAGTGGAAATTGTTTTGCCCCCAGTGCATTTTATATCTCAAGAAGTTACAAAATGTTGTGATTGCATGTTTGTTTGTTTGCATCTGTGTATGAGTTTATATGATCAAGTTTTTTTTTCTTAGTAACCATTAGAATCTAACATAAACTTCATCTGTCAGTCTGTAGAATCTGACAGGAAATCACAACCGGTATTCTTACTTACCATTAGTGCCTATCAAAAGGTTTGGGACCCTAGAGAAATTTAACTGAATTTAGACTCTTGCATCAATAAAGACAGTAACTATGATACAGAAGAAATGTTTGAAGAAAGTGAAAGTGATATGTGAGCTTTAGGACCACAGGTTAAAAATAGTGACTGGAGATGAAATCATATAAGTTTATGTTTTTATTGAAAATACCTATTACACATGCATTCAAAGTACGAGTATGTGTGATGGATCGAACTGGAATATTAGTGAAGTGAATGTTATTGAAGAAGCAAGTAATCCAGTAAGAACCAAAAAAGATCAGCTAAACCTGGCTCACCTATCACTTGTCTGGGTCACCACTGTGCCTAGGCCCATATTCAAACCACCTACAGCTACCAAGAGAGAAAAAAGTTCAAGGTAGCTATATACTATTAAGCATTTTTTGATTATCCAAATCAACAAGACTCAGGGGAAGTTAATTTTTTTTTTTTCTTGTTTTTGACATTCCAATTACTTTTTATTTTCCCCGGTCTGTTGGCAGGAGTGACCTTGCTGATTTGGCATACTGTAGGTTTAAGAAAGAATGGATGATACGTCTTTCCCCAAGATTTTGTTTGAATGTTACATTTTAAAAAAGTAGTGTTGATTGGATGCTGATGTTTTTTCCCGGAAAAATATTTATGTAAAATGACATCAGAAGGTAAATTCCTCCAAGAAAAACAAATTCCTTTGGCTAATGAGGCTGCACATGTTTCTGTTGCTTTTGATCGCATGTTTGTTGGTGCCTTTTCTCTCCAGGCCCGTTGTTTACTCTAAAGTGTGAACAGTAATCTAAGACACCTTCTATCATTTTTATTTCTATCACAAGTTGAAAGAATTATTTTAGAAAGAAAATTATCAATTTAGCTGGAGGAGATTGATGTGTGCTATATTTTAAAGAAAAATTTTTATATCTTCATTCTCTGTGTCATGACTAAACACCATGAAAGTGAAAAAATGATGGCATTCATATTATGCTTACCATAATTTCTTTATAAGTATTATAAAAAGCAGTTAACTTCTTGCTGCTACAAGATTTTTTCTAAATTTATTCAGGAAAGTGCATCTTAAGGAGCACATTGACTGCAGGGCCCATTATTGCAATATGTCACCTAGTTTTGGTATGTTACTATACACTTGTCTTAATCATTATTTTGTAATTATCAACACTTGCCCTTTCATTTTTGTGTAACCCCAGATATTCATTCATTACTCTTTATGCTTTAAAATTTTTAAAAGTTTTTCAATACATTTCTGCGCAAAAAATCTGTTCATAGATGGAGAATTGACAAACTCTGCTAACCTTCATGTATCTAGTACAAACCATTTTGAAAAAAAATGTAATGGCCCCAATTTAAAATAGACATTGATAGTGATATCTGAGTCTTCAAGTGGTTTTAGTTAAAAAAAAAAAAAAGAATTATATACCAAACAATTCAGACAGTTTATGGAATCAGAAAAAAAAGATTGGTTTCTCTGTACCCCCGGTCTGTGGTTGTTTTGAGAGAAAATTATGTATAGAAACAAAGGAATTATTCTGTAAAAATTCTAAAGAAAAAAGCAGTTGCTGCCGCTAGGACCCGAGCTTGCTGGGTAAAGAATTCTGAGAGTATATAGTTAGGACCATCCCAGGTATATATGAGTTAATTGTATTACACAATTGCCACAGTGACCCCGAGGGCAGAGCTCCCGGGCACAAGGTTAAATGGGGAATGGTGGTATTTCCGTACTTTTTTTTACAAAGGATCGTTAGACCTGTAGACTTTTTTCAAAATTTTTGTGTTTCAGCCTATATACTTTAAATGATGCGGGGGCTTGTTCTAAAATATCCTTTTGGGCCAA
>NC_051409.1:18914464-18914886 GCF_015228065.2 Penaeus monodon | reverse complement strand
ATACATTAACTCTTTTTTTAGCCTGTTAATCCACGTTTCCTGCTATTTTTCAGGCCTTCCCCCCTATTATTACCCCGGTATTAATCAAGATAGTTGGTTCCTTTGAATTAAACCCCCGTTCTAATTGTTTATATATCGCAGGGGGCCCTAAAATTCTCACAAATATTGTCTTTTACCAAAAAAAATATGCACTTTGGTCTTTGAAAGAAATTTCCAAAAAAAATTCTCAAAAAAAGCTCCTCGAGCCCCTTTTTTCCTTCACTGAAAAGCCAAAAGGGTTTTCTGCATTTCTTTTTTTAATTTTTTTCACACCTTTTTGGGGGAAAAGGGTTCAATCTACCCCAAAAATAAAGCTCCCAAACATTTAAAATTCATCTGTTGATGGAAAAACCAATGAAAAAATTGCTAACTCAATGTCGGGG
>NC_051409.1:18914247-18914339 GCF_015228065.2 Penaeus monodon | reverse complement strand
TTTTTACTAATCTGAAAAAATTTTTTCAGTGGTGGTATAGACTTTAGAAAACGAAATTAAAAAGGTAATGTAAAAATTTTTTAAAAAAAAAA
>NC_051409.1:18913755-18913895 GCF_015228065.2 Penaeus monodon | reverse complement strand
TACCTTTTCACTTTTTAATTATAACAAAAACTTTAATATATATATTTTTTTAACCACACACCCACCACAACCCCCCCACAACACAACCAACAAAAACCCCAACCCCAACCACCCAACCCACACAACCAACCCAACCCCCC
>NC_051409.1:18913631-18913724 GCF_015228065.2 Penaeus monodon | reverse complement strand
CCCAACAACCAAAAAACCACCTTTTACACAAAAAACACACACCACACACCACCACAAACAACACCAAAACCCAAACACACCACCCCCCACCAC
>NC_051409.1:18913186-18913388 GCF_015228065.2 Penaeus monodon | reverse complement strand
TTTTTAAATTTTTTTAAAAATTTTTAGAAATTTATTTATTTTTAGAATTTTAAATTTTTAAAATAATATTTTTTTATTTTTAAAAATTTTTTTTAAAAATTTAAAAATAAAAACCAAATTTTCAAAAAAAATTTCTTTCCCAATTTTAATTTTTAATTTTAAATTTTTTTTAATTTTTTTTAAAAATTTTTAAAATTATTAT
>NC_051409.1:18912931-18913144 GCF_015228065.2 Penaeus monodon | reverse complement strand
AAATAATAAATTAAATTTTTTTATTTTAACAATATTTTTTTAAACCCCCTTTCCCCACTTAAAAATTTCCTTTCAAAAAAATTTCAACAAAAAAAAAAACCCCAAAAAAAAAAAAAACCCCAAAAAAACCCCCAAACACCCCCTAAAAAAACCCCCAAATTTAAAAAAAAAAAATTTAAATTAATGGGGGCCCTAAAGTAAAGGGAAATTTTG
>NC_051409.1:18912778-18912885 GCF_015228065.2 Penaeus monodon | reverse complement strand
TTAATATTTAAATTAAAATATTTTTAAAAAAAATTTTAATATATATATAATTAAAAAATTATTATTATTATTTTTAAAAAAAAAAAAAATTTTATAATAAATAATAA
>NC_051409.1:18912449-18912741 GCF_015228065.2 Penaeus monodon | reverse complement strand
AAAAAATATTTTTATATTAATAATATAAATAAAAAATATAATTATATTATTTTTTATAATTTATATATAAAATTATTTTAATATAATTTTTTTTTAATTTTTAAAATAATTAAATCTTCAAATTTCAAAAAATTTAAACCAAATTATAAAAACCTTACATACTCAAAAAACCTACATCATACCATAATTAAAATAATCAAAAATTTTAAATTAATAAAAATTTATATATATTTTATATATATAATATATAATTATATATATTTTAAAATTATATTTTTATTAAAAAAAACAC
>NC_051409.1:18912155-18912312 GCF_015228065.2 Penaeus monodon | reverse complement strand
GGGGGGGTTTTTTTTTGGGGGTGTGCCCTTTCCGGGTTTTTGGGGGGTTTGATTTTTTGGGGGGTTTTTAAAAACATAAAAAATTTCTATTTTTAAAATTTTCTTTAATAATTAAAAAATTAAAATAATTTAAATTTATAAAAAATTTTAAAAAAAA
>NC_051409.1:18911771-18912098 GCF_015228065.2 Penaeus monodon | reverse complement strand
GGTGTTGTGTGTGTGTGGTGTGGGGGGGGTTTTATTTTTTTTTTTCCTTAAAATTTTATTTTAAAAAAAATTTATATAAAATTATTATTATTTATTAATTAATATATATATTATACATATAAAAAAATACATAAAACATAATTTAAAATAAAATAAAAATTTTAATAATAATAATAAAAAATTTTTATATATAAAATTATAATTTATAAATATATTATATATATATTTTAAATATATTTTAAATATATATATAAATTTAAAAAAAATTATAAATATTTTTATAAATATATATATTTTATATATAAAAATTAAATAAAAAAATAAAAA
>NC_051409.1:18911542-18911739 GCF_015228065.2 Penaeus monodon | reverse complement strand
CCCCAAAAAAACCCCCAAAAAAAAAAAACACAACAACCAAACTTAAAAAAATATTATATATTAATTATATATTATATATTTTTTATATATTATATATTTTTTTTTTTTTTTTTTTTGTGTTGTGTTAATTTTTGTTTTTTTGTTTTTTTTTTTTTTTTTTTATATTTTTTTATATTATAAATTTATATATTTTAAAA
>NC_051409.1:18911041-18911480 GCF_015228065.2 Penaeus monodon | reverse complement strand
AAAATTTTTTATATTATTTTTTTTTTTTTTTTTTTTTTTTTTTTTTTTTTTTTAAAAAATTTTTTTTTATATTTTTATTTTTTAATATTTTAATGTTTGTTTGGTTTTTTTTTTTAAAATTATTTTTATATATATATATATATATAATAAATTATATATATTTTTTATATATTAATAATATATAATAATAAAATGATAATATTAATAAAATATATAATTTTATAATAATTTAAAAAATTTATTAAAATTTTTAAATATAATTATTTAAAATTTATAATATAAAATATATATATTAATTATATTTTAATAAAAAAAAATTTAAATAAAATTTTTTTTTAAAAAATTTAAATTTAAATAAAAAATTATTAAATATTTTTAATATATTATATATATTTAAAAAATTATAAAAATATAAATATATATAAAAATTAAAAATAAA
>NC_051409.1:18910858-18910987 GCF_015228065.2 Penaeus monodon | reverse complement strand
AAAAAATTTAAATTTTTCATATTTTCAAATAATTTATATATACAAAAAATATAAATTTATATTTTAGATAAAAAATTTCATAGATTTTTGTTTTTTAAATATATAGGGATTATTAAATTATAATATAAA
>NC_051409.1:18910715-18910798 GCF_015228065.2 Penaeus monodon | reverse complement strand
AATAAAAATAAAAATTTTAAAAATAAATAATAATTTTTTTAAATAAAATTATAAAATTTTTAAAATATATATATATAATAAAA
>NC_051409.1:18905612-18905697 GCF_015228065.2 Penaeus monodon | reverse complement strand
AATTTTTGAAAAATTTTTTTTACATTACCTTATATTGTTTGTTATAATGTCTATACCACCACGATATTACAGAAATTAGTAAAAA
>NC_051409.1:18905061-18905486 GCF_015228065.2 Penaeus monodon | reverse complement strand
CAGCGACATTGAGTTTAGCATTATTTTCATTTTTTTACCATCAACAGATAATTAAATTTTTTGGGGAGCTTTATTTTCGGATAGATAAAAACCTTTTCCCCAAAAGGGGGGAAAAATTATAAAAAAAAAAGAAAGGGGAACCCTTGTTTTATCAGTAAAGGGAAAAAGTTTTCGATGGAGCTGTTTTGAGATATTTGGGTTTTTCTTTCAAAGCCAAAGTGCTATTTTTGGAAAAAGTAAAAATATTCTGGGGGGGGAAAAATTTAGGAGCACTGCAGATATTAGAAATTAGAATGGTGTGTAATTTTCAAGGGAAAACCAACATCGGATAAATTTCCCCGGATAATAAAAGGGGAACCCCAAAAGTATACGGGAAAATGTGGGTTTAACAGGCAAAAAATAGAGTTAATGTTAACAAAACATGT
>NC_051409.1:18903653-18905032 GCF_015228065.2 Penaeus monodon | reverse complement strand
TTTTAAAATTTTGGCCCCAAGGATATTCTAGAACAACCCCCAGCATCATTGAAAGTATATAGGTGAAGCCAAACTTTTAAAAAAAATTTTACGGGGCATCTAACAGATCCTTCTGTAAAATGTACGGGAAAAAAAATACCACCTTTAACCCCATTTAACCTTGTGCCAGGGGACTCTCCCCCTCTGGATCACTGGGGCAATTGTGAATAAAATTAACTCATATATTACCTAGATTTGCCCAAAAATATATACTCTCAGAAATTCTTTACCCCAGCAAGCCCTGTCCTGGGGCAGCAACTGCTTTTTTTTTTTAGATTATTACAAAAATAATTCCTTTTTTTTTTATACAAAATTTTTTCTCTCTAAACAACCACAGACCGGGGAAGAGAAAACCATTTTTTTTTTCTGATTTTCCAAAAACTGTCGAATTTTTTTTGGTATATAATTTCCCCTTTTTTTTTTTTTTAACTAAAACACTTGAAGGGGACTCAGAAATCCCCTTATTAAAATGTCTATTTTGAGGGGGCCATTACTTTTATTTTCAAAAGGGTTTGTATAGATACTAAAGGTTAGCAGATTTTGTCAATTTTTTCCATCTATGAACAGTTTTTTTGCGCAGAAAATGTATTGAAAATTTTTTAAAAAATTAAAAAGCATAAGGTAATTGGAAGAATATCTGAGTTACAAAAAAAAATGAAAGGGCAAGTGTTGAAAAATTAAAAAATAAGATTAAGACAAGGTAAGAAAACAACCAACTAGGTGACATATTGAATAATGGGCCCCTGCAGTTCAAGTGCTCCTTAAGATGCACATCCTGAATGACCTAGAAAAAATCTGTAGCACAGAATTTTTAACGCTTTTTATAAAAACTTTTAAAGAAATATGGTAAGCATAATATAAAATGCCTCTTTTTTTTTCCCTTTCGGGTGTGTCATGACACAGAGAATAAAAAGATATATAAATTTTTTTTAAAAAATATAGCACAAAATAAATTTCCCCTCCAGTAAATTTTGATAATTTTTTTCTAAAAAAAAATTTTTTTTCAACTTGTATAAAATATGATAAAGGTGTCTTAGATTACTTTCACCCCCTTTAGAGAACATATGGGCCTGGAGAGAAAAGCACCAAAAACATGCATCACAGCAACAGAACAGTCAGCCTCATTAGCCAAGGAATTTTGCTTTCTTGGAGAATTTACCTTCGATGTCTTTTTTACATAAATAAAAATTTCCAGAAAAACATCGGGGCACCAATCAACACTATTTTTTTTATAAAAAAAACATTCAAAAAAATCTTAAAGGGGGATACCCATCCATTTTTTTTCTTAAACCTACAGTTGAAAAATCAGAAAGGGTTTCACTCCTGCCAAAAAAACCGGG
>NC_051409.1:18901447-18903605 GCF_015228065.2 Penaeus monodon | reverse complement strand
TTAATTCCCCTGATCTTGTTGATTTGGATAATTCAAAAATGTTTCAAGTATATAGCTACCTTGAACTTTTTTTTTCTCTTGGTAGCTGTTGGGGTGGTGAATATGGCCTAGGACAGTGTGACCCAGACAAGGGGGATGGGGTGAAAGCCCAGGTTTTAGCTGATTTTTTTTGGTTCTTTGGATTACTTGCTTTTTTTCAATAACATTCATTTTCCTATATTCCATTTTCGATCCAATCACCCCTACTCGTATTTTGGGGAATGCATGTGAAAATAGGTATTTTCAATAAAACATAAACTTTAATATGATTTCACTCCATCACTTTTTTTAACCTGTGGTCCTAAAGCTCACATACATTTTTCCACTTTCTTCAAACATTTCTTCTGTATCATAGTTACGTCCCTTTATTATGAAGAGTCTAAATTCATTTTTAAATTTCTCTAGGGCCCCCAAAATTTTTTTTGATGGGCATAATGGAAGTAAGAATACCGGTTGTGATTTCCTGTCAGATTTACAGACTGACAAATAAATTTTTATGTTAGATTCTAAGGGTTACTAAAAAAAAAAAAAAACCTTGACATAAAATCATACACGATGCAAAAAAAAACAAACAGCATCACAACATTTTTGTAACTTTTAGATATAAAAATGAGGGGGGGGCAAACCAAATTTTCCACGCAAATGAATCCCAATGATTAAAAAAAAACAAGAAAGAATACAAGTCCCAAATCTTTATGTCGGGAGGCCTTTTCCGTGGATAAAAAGGTTTTTCCCGAGCGCTGTTTTTGCTAGTGTTTTTCAAGGATAGGCCCTATCCCCCACTCACTCTGAACATTACTCACTCCCCATTTTTTCACTTCACCCACCAAAAAGATGTACTTTTCAAGTTTTTTGCTGTTTTTTCAGAAAGTGTTACTTTTTTTCCACTTTAGTGAGAAAATAAAACATTTTTTTACAAACCCAAATTCAGGAAGCAAATATTGTTCACAGGGGCAGGTCCCAAAATATCCCTCATTTAAATTTTCTTTTCCTAAAACACAAAAAAAAAAACCCAATGGCTAATTCTGACACAAAAAAAAACAATAAGAGAAATGGAAGCGGCCCCCTAATCATTCACCAAAAACAAAAAATTTTAAATGAAGTCTAAATAAACCTTTCAGAGTGGGGCCTAGCTCCTTCTCCCCCCCGAGCCCCTGGAGAAAATCATGTGAAAGTAAAGGGTATTAGAGGTAATATAAAAAACAGCCGTCCTCCAGCCAAGACGAGGAAAGGGGGGCGAAAACCTTGGAAAAAATCCTTGACAGATGAAGGCAAAAGACAAAGAACGCCTTTCAAACCCCATTCCCCTTTTCTTGTACTTCTCTATAGTTTCTCTCCGTATTTAACCTCACAGGTAAATCTTAGTACATTATATTTTTACTCTGTTATCACTGACAAAAAAAAAAGCGGACTAAGACAAGAGACAAATAGCAAAAAATAAGAAAAATACTTAAAAAAAAAGGTTAAACTTAAAAAATTCCCAAAATGTTAAAATTCGAGAAAAAAACATTCATAGATACTTTCTTTACATTCAAAAAAATGATTTTTTGATACTAAGTTTACCGAATAAATGAGCTTGGAGGTTTTAAAAAAAGGCCCCATTAAAAAAAAATCTGACATTAACAACAACACTTTTTAAAACGCCATCTTGCCTTCAATTACCCTAGGGATCGTGAGTCGAAAGGGGTTTTAGATCTGAAAAAAATATTTTTATTATTTCAAAGGGTTTAGAAATATCGCAAAAAAATTTTAATGATATCTTACTTAGCAAAAGTATATCTGATGGTGTATACGGTTTAAGGGTTATCTATAAACCGCCCCTTTCTCGCACCACCACCGAATAAAATTTTTTTGGATTTTTATTTGGTTCTTCATTTTTTATTTCGATACATTGTTGAACATTCAAATTTATTAACCTTTTAATATTTTTGGATAGGTTTTTTTTGCATGGAACATCTGTCTACCCTTTTTAATTAGAAAAAGTCTTTAAAAAATCTATATCTACATCATTTTTTACTTATCTACAGGCCTGGGAACCCCACAGACATGTACTAAAAATGTATATATGTCTTCAGACATTCGCAAAAAAAATCCAAATTTTTATCAATCTACCCCCTTC
>NC_051409.1:18899876-18900288 GCF_015228065.2 Penaeus monodon | reverse complement strand
TTTTCCAAATTTTATAAAAAATGTTCCAGACTGACCATTCTGATTTCGGTTCCTACTTTCCCCCTAAAACCGTGTTAATTCCTAGTGAACAATTTTCAAAAACCCCCTTTTTTTTGTATCTTATTAGTAATTAAGAAGCTGGGGCGTAAAAAAAGGTTTCATCAGCTTTTAAAAGTAGAAAAAAGGGCGCTGCCCAAAGTTTTTTTTAAATTTTATTATTTTTGCACTATTCATGCTGCTGAAAGCCCCTTTTTGGAGTTTTTGCCAGGTTCTAAGGAACTTTGATGAACTACCAAAAAACAACGGTTTGCATGTTTTTTTAGTTTTCTGGTTTCTGAAAAAAATTTAAATTTTGCATGTTGTTTACGCATGCCAAAAATCGATCATCAAAAAAATAATGCATGGAAATTTT
>NC_051409.1:18898735-18899125 GCF_015228065.2 Penaeus monodon | reverse complement strand
AGTGCGTTTTTAAATGTGACCCCCATTTTAAATCCCCCTTTCTTTCTTTTTCCCCGGCCCTTTCCTTTTTCGGAATGCACGGGGGGTTCACACAGAACTGTTTTCCCCCCATCTCGGCCGAAGGGGTTCCCAGTGACTGGAGGGTTTTCCCAGATGGCCAAAAGGGGTTTTCCCAAATGACTCGCTCTCCAGGGGTTCCGAAAAGGAAAAAAACAGCATTAGATTTTGTGTCTCCCCCCATTTCCGACTAGTTTAAAAAATTACATACGTTTTTGGAAGTTATTTTGCCAAATTGATTTTTAGTAAGCCTAGTTTTTTTTTTGAAAAAAATAATTCGCCAAAAAATGGCGATTTGGCATGAATTTAATTCGCCAATACACACACACACAC
>NC_051409.1:18897900-18898661 GCF_015228065.2 Penaeus monodon | reverse complement strand
GTTACCACAGACACACACATATATATGGTGAAGAAAATGTGTAGTTACCCATCAAAATATTTTAAAAATTCTTTTTTTTTTTTCTGCCCGGATCACAAATAAAGAATTTTTTAAGGTGTAAAGCATGGAACGATTTTTTGGAATTTTTTTCGTATTAAAAAGAATTTTTGATTGTGAGAAGTCAGGAAGATGGGGGTCGAAAAAATTTAAAAAAAGGACGCAGATCCCACGAAGGGGGGAAAAAAGCCCCAAGTGATTCGTCCTTTTGTCATGGAAAATTGCAAAAAACTTTTTCCCAAAAAATCTGCCAGTTTTTTTATTCCCCTATAATACCACCCCTTTTTTTTTCAGGTAAAACCAAAAAAATTTGAATTAAAAAAAATATTTTCACTGTTATTTTTTTTTTGAGATGTTTTCACATAAAAAAATCCCCAAAAACCATGATATTATGCCCCGTCAACCGGTTTTTTTCTTGCATCGCACCCGTTCTCTCTTTTTATCGTCACCCCGTCTTCTCGCATTGTCCCCGTCTCTCTTGCATCGTCCCCCCGTCTCTTTTGCCCCGTCCCCTGTTTTCTCTCGCATTGCTTTTCCTGTCTTTCTTTTCATCGCACCTGTCTCTCTTGCACGTCACCCGTCCTTCGCACATCACCCCGTTTTTTTCTTGGGGTCCTCAGTCTCTTTTTTGCATCGTTCACCCGTCCTCTCTTGCAGCTTACCTTTAAAAAGAGGGGTGTTGGTGAAAAAGTAATGGTAGTAAG
>NC_051409.1:18894697-18894911 GCF_015228065.2 Penaeus monodon | reverse complement strand
AACCCTGTCCTCTTGATCGTCAGCCCCCGCTCTTTTGCTCGTACCTATTTTTTTTGCATCGTCATCCTGGGCTCTCCCTGCTCGTCACCCCCTGTTCTCTTTTCATCGTCACCCTTCTCTCTTGCTCTCCCCCCCATCTCTCTAGCATCGTCACCCCCGTCTCTTAGCAAAACGTACCCGGTCTCTCAAGCATCGTCACCCGTTCTCTTTGCAC
>NC_051409.1:18893536-18894624 GCF_015228065.2 Penaeus monodon | reverse complement strand
CTTTGTGTATGGGCCGTAAAAAGCACTCACCCCTAAGCTACGGCCTCAAACGCGTTTTCCTGCTCCGGGTTTTAACAAGGCCCCGGTTTAAAGAGGCAAGGCTACGGCGGCCTAAAGAATGACAGTTATCAAGGGCCCGGTTTACTAAAAAAAAGATCTTTATTTTTCAAATGCGCTGGGGGGCCTTAAAAATTTTTCCTGCGGTGCCTAATCACGGCGCTGCAAAAGGGGCCAAATTTGGGACTTAAACCCATATTCTTAAAAGTGTGTTTTTTACAAAAATTCCCCCACTACACGAAATTACTTTTTTTCTCTAAAAGTGGGGGACCCCCAAAATTATGGTGTTTTTAAAAAACACACCTGGACATATTGGAACAAATTTTCTGTGTCTCTTTTTTTCCCTTTTCCCCCAAAAAATGATCCCTATTTAAAAAGAATTCCCCTTTCGCCGTTGGAACAATAATTTTACTTTTTATAATCCAGGGGGACACTTTTTTTAAAAAATGCACAAAAACAGTTTTTTTTTTTTTATGCTATAAAAAAAAAGTAAAAATTAAAGGGAAAAAAAAATTTTAATGTGATTAAAAAACCCAGAGAAAAATTTTTTTTAATGTCTTTGATGCTAGTAAAATTTTAGGTTCATATCTTTTTAATTTCAATTGCCCATTCTGAGGGGTTCCCGTGATATTCACGTCAGTAAAATTTAAAAAACGAATTTTTTGTTCATTTTTTTATGGAAAAAAACTCTATTTTTAATTGTCCACAATTTTAACACAGTCAGCAAAGAAATGTTTGTGGTTTTCTTTTCATACCTGGGGGAAAACCCAACAACCCTTCATATAAATTTTTTTCGATGAGATAAAATTTGGATTGCTTTCCTTCTCAGACAGTATTTAATACGGAGGACAAGTAATGCCTTCTAAAAATATGGATGAGAGGGGGTTTTATCCTTTCCGGGAGAGGGAGGTGTGGAGGCCAAGAAGATTTACCCCCCCAACCCTGTTAAAAAAAATTCCCTTTTTTAAAGTTCTTGCGCAATTACTTACACAGAAAAGGTTTTTTACAAGGTTGTTTTTATAGGGCCCCAC
>NC_051409.1:18893369-18893507 GCF_015228065.2 Penaeus monodon | reverse complement strand
AGGCCCTTTATCAGATTGTTAATCTCACAAAAAGATAAAAAATTAAATTTTAATTACAGCTTCAAAATTTATATCATGACATATATGGGGATAGCAAAAAAGAAATTAACGCAGGGCATGGGTAAATGTCATTTAACA
>NC_051409.1:18892805-18893327 GCF_015228065.2 Penaeus monodon | reverse complement strand
CCTCAAATTTTTCAAAAAATTCTCTTAAAGGGTAGTTTCTCCCATACGGGGCTCTGTTCATGAGTTTGCTCAAAGATCAACTGTACCCCTTAATAAAGCCTGAAACTCTATGAAACCCCTTTTCCTTTTGGTTTCCTGAAAAAAAAAAAATTTTTCCTCAAGGGAAACCCTTGAAAATGAAACGGAAAAAGAATTTCTCAATATTCAGGAGTATGTGGTCCCTAGCTGCATTTTTTTCCCATTTTTTTGCTGGCTGGCCATAGCCAGGAGGTTTCATACTAACAACAGTCGTCGGGGCAGGGAAATGGGGAGAGTGGGTCCAAAGAGGGCGTTTTTTTTGTGTACCCTTTTTGGGGGGGCCTTTTTCCTTTTCCCCCCGTCCGCAGACCCGAGGGGCCCAAAGGGAACACAATAAAATTATAACGAAAATTACTATGTTTTTAAAAGAGGAGTTTTTTTTTTTTCCTGGCAAAAATAAAAACATCACCCTTAAAATCTAAAGTTGTTGCAGCAGCTGCTCTG
>NC_051409.1:18892711-18892776 GCF_015228065.2 Penaeus monodon | reverse complement strand
CGAATCCCGCTCCCCATCTTTGTACATATTGACAATGCAGAAAAACCAGCGATACCAGTTTTGGG